>NC_034591.1:161987070-162013554 GCF_900095145.1 Mus pahari
AGTCAGAGCTCTCCTCCAACGTCAGAGCACAGGAGGCTGCTGCAGTCAGAGCTCTCCTCCAACGTCAGAGCACAGGAGGCTGCTGCAGTCAGAGCACAGGAGGCTGCTGCAGTCAGAGCACAGGAGGCTGCTGCAGTCAGAGCACAGGAGGCTGCTGCAGTCAGAGCTCTCCTCCAACGTCAGAGCACAGGAGGCACTTGCAAGCAGGATGTGCAAGGCAGTGTCAGAGAAATACAGTGGGAGAGGGGTGTGAGATTAAAGGAAGGGTGCACATATGTAGATATAGACATACTTGAAGAGATAAAAGGGCAGACAGTCTGAAAGCTTGCATGATGTCATACCTTCTCTAAATCCTAAGCTCAATCACATGAAAGCTTTAAGTATTTTCCTGACACAGAAGTACTCTACTCGACACACTGCAGTGTAGCCTTGTGTGAGTTTCCACCCCTCTTCCACCCCTGCTGACTCCCTCTTCTCCTTGCCTTTTCTGTCCTCCAGGCCTGTTCGTGTGTAGTTCTTTGGTAAACCCTGTCCTTAGTGCTGTGTACCCCTAAGGCTCTCTCCCTCTGCCTAGGGATGCTCCACTGCACCTGGCTCTTCTCTCTGCACATCTGGGTTCTTGTCTGATGTACCTTAGATAGCCATTAGCAGAGTCTACATAGGTGTTGGGAGCCTTTATTCATTCAAGTCTCTAGCATTGTCCAATACCCGCTGTCCCAGTGTCCATTCTGCAGTCTGTCTGTTTAAGCAGAGGAATGAATTCCAAATACTAGAATCACAGAGGGTGGAAGTCTAACTCCCTTACAGACTCCATAAAATCTTCAGGTTTTGCCTAACTCAGTAACTCAGTAACTGCTTGTTACTTTCGCATACTGATGCTTACATGGGCAAAATGAGATGAAACTGCTGGCATCAGAATTCAGGCTGTGTGAAAGTTGTTTAATAGCAAGTATAATTAGTTCATTAAAAAATTCTACACCGTGGTTTATAAAGTAGCAACAGTGTTATCTAAATTGTGATGGTGTTTTGTTCATATTTAGCTATCAAGAACACTTGAGTCTCATTGTTATTAAATAGGCAGATAAAGTGTGCTCTGAGACCATTTATCTGCCAGGAAAAACACATTTTATTAACTGCTAATTATTGTCCCAAATGTGTACCTAGGGGTATGTGAACAGATCATGGCTAGCCAGGAGATTGTTTTCTTCTACCACATACCTCTCTTGGCTTTATTCTCTGCTTACAGTAAATTTAAGAAATTTAATAAATCGTTATTTTAAAACAAAGCCTACTCCACTAATAAGACACTTGTTCCTATTTTTCTTGAATGCATTCTTTGGGAGAAATGAGTCACCATCCTCCTAAAACCAAATAAGCCATAAAGATAAGTCAGGTTCGTATTAAGATGAAAGCCAGGACAGACAGACAGATAGATAATCTCCATGAACCTTCTGCTTGGCCTTTCTGGAGTCTCTCAGTGCATAGTCTATTCAAATAAAGACGGCGTCCCTGGCAGTGGCTGCTGTCCTATTGGAGCAGCAGCAGCAGCATTGTGCAGGGGGATTCGTCAGGGAGCTGAAGTAGGAACCTGGGAAGCATGGCTTTTAGTCCTTAGAAAGATGACCTTAGTGCCCGTGGCCACACAAGGAGAACGTCCCAAAGGGATGTTGTCCATGCTGGTGTTTGTAATCACGTTGATAGATGGTGTATGATGCTATTTCTGGGGAAATGTGAACAAATAATCTGCCCACCACTGATGATAAACCTGTGACTGACCACAGCACAGCTGATACCACCCAAATCCAGTGACAATACCACCCGAGCCGCTTGGTGAACCAGTGAGTTGGGTTATTTACAGGAATATGAGTTTACAGACATCTGAAATCCTGGACCACACTTCACAACTTTGAGGCAGTTCAGCAGTCTGAAGACTTGTGCCTTTCGGACAGCTCAGGTGATCTGAGCATCTCTAGGTAGTTGAGCTTGTCTGACCCCCTCTCTTGACCAGTTTTACAGTTTGTACTTGCCGAGCTTATGAGTTTCTATGGAGGATGGAATGTTTCACCTCCCTTTAGAACATTCCTGCATCTAAAGAGCTTTCCTCCAAGATGTAAGGTTTTACAAGATGGAAATTTTATCCCAGAGGCAATTGCTGTACAATACTAGAGTGACCTCACAGTAAGCTATTAAAGAAGGTTCATGATTCGAAGCACAGTGTTTTGCTAAGGGAGTGTATCTGGGCTGATGTGGACCTTTGAAGGGACAAAGTTGTTAGACTTGTCAGACTAGAAAATACATTAGTGCAGACTGCACTGAATTCAGGGTTCACAAAAAACCCTGTGGTCAGAAACATAATGTGTGAGAAGGAGAATTAGACAACTGACTACAAACAGCTGACTGAATCACATGCGGAAGGGAGTCAGTCAGCTGGGGTGACATCTGTGGGGGAGTGTGTCCATATGTCTCCATTCTGCTCAGTGTCCCACAAGTGACTTGGGTAGAGAAGATGCATTTCCACATAGTAAATAACACACTGTAAGTGTTTAAACACCAGCATAGCAGCACTGTGTCTAAAGTTGGATACAAGAGTCTTACACAAAATCCTTCAACATCAATACCAGATTAGAAGGAATCAAACTCAGCTGTCTCATGTGCGTGTAACAGACTTTAAACATCAGGTCCTAAGAGTTAGAAACACTATTCCATTAATTTAGTTCCTAAAAAATAATAGAGATGGAACAGTCCTTGGTACTGAAATGGGCTGCCTGTGCAGAAGGCCATGTGTGGAAAAGGTCATGCTTGTTAGCTTATCCTAAAATTAGGGTTAAGCATGCTGATCTGGGAGCCATTTCCACTCAACACGAAAATACAAAGTCTCAGGTGAGCCTCAAATCACACTGGAATGCAGTTGGACTCACAAATCAGTTTTCATATTAAAACACCAATCTTGCACCTCCCCTCCCCCCAGCCTACCATAGAGACCTAGAATGACAGCCCAAGAAAGAGTGGCTCTCCTCCCTGTGGGAGGACAAGAAGCTGACATTGGTGAGCTAGTGGTTTGCTTCCATGGACTCTCAAAACAACTTTGGATGTTCACACCACATTGTGTCTTCCCTAGAGGGGACCCAGGCTCCCCAGCTGTCACCTCAGCATCGTTGCTCCTGAGTTAGAACATTGTCCTTTTTCAGGGCAAGGTAACACTTCTGTCTAGACTGAAAGACAGAAAAAGGACACAGTATGTGATGGTGGCCATTCATTTCCCCTTGTTCTGGGAGTGTTTTTTTGATGATCTTGCTGTATTTACCTTAACAATTTGGGAATCCCGTTATCTCTTCAGAAAAAAAATGTATTTGTCAGAGTGTTCCCATGGGATAAGTCAATACTTAACAGTAATTTACTATGCTATGCTTATTTGCTTTCAGCAGAAAACTATCAACAGAAACTTTCAGAAAGACAGAGAAATAAACAGCTTGGGTTACTCAACAGGGGGTCTTCTGCCCAGAGTCTCCATTTCTTTGACTGGAGGTCCTGGGTGATGGATGGCTGTTTTAATGAAGATTCTGAAGAAAGTTGTACGTTAACAGATTCTGTGACAAACAAAGAATTAGAGTTGTTTCTTATTTTTGGTACCTTGTAACCCAGAATTCCTAAAATTAAGTTAATATGAGGCCTACTTTTAACACTTAGACCCTCAATATGCAGAAAGAATTGTTGTAGCGCTGCACGCAGGCTTCTCTGGACTAACATTCCAGTGCTCACCACTTGAACCCCTTTTATGGCTGTGTGAGGAAAGAAAGGTTCATTAGGTGTGGTGATTTTACTTATATATGCATGAGTCTACATATACCTCAACTATAGCAGAAATTATAACGTTTGTGTGCCAATAAATGAGCAAATTAATAAGTGAAGTTCAAATTATAAAATTATCTAAATCACATGTCCTGTCCCCCAAAACCCATATGCAGCCTTGTTACACAGCATGTCTATCTGTGTGTGTGTGTGTGTGTGTGTGTGTGTGTGTGTACTCGAAGCATTTTACTGCATTAACTCATTTAATACTAATATTTAAATGTTATTGGTTGAAAATGTCAAATTACTATAATTTGATTGCTGAATTATTAACAGTGTTGCACCATAAGTTACTTTCAAACTTCAAAACTTACAAATAGGACTTTGAGTGAAGTAGGAATGGAAATTTCTAGAACTCTCCCTGGGAGGATGTGATGTCCTATGGTATGAAGTATGAAGTACGGTATGCTGCTGAAGACCTGTCTGGCGTGTACTATGTGAGGAGAGGGCTGTGTGTTACTGAGTCTGTTGCTCAGTTTCCCTCATATCTTTTCTGTTTATAATTATCTCCCTGTGTGTATAAATTATTAGAGAAACTGCAAAGTATGCCTTTTGTTTTTTCTACTTTAGGAAACAAATTATTTTGATTTAATTCCCCTTTTCTAGCTGATGCATGTTTCTTGCATATAGAAGAGAGCAGTGGGTTTTGTTAATGTTCTTTTTTCTGTAAAAGACAGGGACCCACACTAGCCTCACAGGAGGCTCATACTAGGCTCTGCTCTGCATATCTCCAGCAGTATTTTTAATCTCTACTCTTTTTCTACATGGGCATACGATCTTTTAGGGAACTAGAGCACTAATGATATTCAATAGCACTAAGTTATTTGCCTCAGATAAAGATAATAAAGACACGAGGATGCGGCCATCCTTGCCAAGATGGTCTCAACGCAGTCCGCACATTCTGTTCATTTAGTGTTTAAGTATAAGAACAGCTCAAGGGAAACTGGCAAGCTAAGAGCGTGTGGAATGAGATTGTTAAAAGTACTGAAAGGCAAACTCATGCCAGGAGTTCTTACAGCCCCAGGAAATGATGGAGTAGTAGAGGCTCTCTCAGACCAACAAAAAAGGATCTTATCACCACCATATCTGACTTCAAGGAGTGCTCAAGGGAGTCATTCCTTCAAAGGCCTTTCTCCAAATTCTAGATGTCATGAAGAGCAGAGATGGAATATATATATATATATGTACATATATATAAATTTAAAACCTCTGATATTGAAAAAAACAGCTATGTCTTGATGATCTGAGGACTGTCAGCTCAGCGTTGAGAAGTGAGGCAGGGAGGCTTTTGTTCAAATCTTTTTACTGATCATCTATCTTCTGCTTTCTTATGTATGTCTGGCCTGGTTTTTCACTGAACCAGCAATTTAGTGCGTTACTGGTCTGTGTAAATCTTACCCACAGCTATTTCCCAACATGGTCTGGGGTATAATGAGTGGTTAATGGCGATGTCCACCAGAGAATCTTCCAGACCAGATGATTTAGGGAGACTCAGTATAATGTCCTTGAAGCTTTGGTCTGGTTACATGTAGGTCCTTATTTAATTAGTTTACCACCACTCTCTGTGCAGGGTTCAGATGGATGCCATCCTTATTTTCCTCTCAACATGATTCTTGAAAGACAGGTTGCTTATTTTTATCAGTCAAGAATTAACGTAATTCTTGCTTTTCTTTGGGTTATATTAGCAGTTGTGATGATATGCTGGACTTACAAACTTGTCTTTATAATGTGTGGCTAAATCTCTTGGAGATTTCAATATGTGTGTCCTTTACTTTAAATATAGAACATTGTGTCTCTTAAGAAGCTAGTATGTCATAGAGTCGGATATAAGATGGATTATATATAGTAATAATACTGTGCTGGTGCTGAAAGCAAACATCAGTGGGCCACAGACAGTTCTTCCTGAGCTTGTGGGAAGACTTGACAGACAGAAGATATGTTAATGGGATCTGAAGTCCTGGGTTTTGACTGACAGAAAAAGTGAGCCCCTTGGGGCTGCTGCAGTGTTCTTCACACCAAGCTCATCACTGCGGTGCGTTGTTCTGTGAGTATTGACAGAACCACAGAGTCTTACAGTAGCCACCTAAATGAAAATATAATCACACCAAAACACCCTTTATGCCCTTTTTATAGGTCGTCTGCACATATGTTTGGAGAGAGATCCAGAAACACCTTCCATTGAGATTGGGAGGCCGCTTTTCTAATATGAATCATGTCATTCTACGTGGTGCCTTTTATTTTAAACATTTTCGAGCTTCTAATTTTTGAATTAGTTGTTAAGTATCTTAGAGAATTTGAGGACAGCAGTGGAATGTTTTCCATGTCAGATGCTTTAAATTGTGCTTTAGAGCCTTGCTGTGCACATGCCGGTTGCTATACTTCACTTCAGGACAAATTCCTTGTAAGCAGTGGCTGTCTGAGCTTCTCTTTCCACTTGACTGACAGGACTGTTTTTAGGTTATGAAAGCTGCAGAGTTCCCATCTGCCTAGTGTTTCCAGTCACACACACACACACACACACACACACACACACACACATACACACACACACCTTGTACATAGTCTGTTTTCCTAGTAGCACCACATTACAAAGCTCACGGCCCTCCCATTGTCCCCCAAAGTGTATAGTTCCTCCAGTGTTTACTCCTGCAAGTGACCATTCTGGGCACTTGGAAGTTTTAGTTATGAGGAACATCGGGTGAACATTCATGTCTTTCAAAATTCATATTGCCACATAATTCTGAGGGCAGGGCTGGGGGCAGGGCCTGGAGGGTGGACTCAGCGCCTGAGCGGAGGCAGTGAGAACCCACCCTTGAAGGTATCACGGCAAGACCAGGAAACTGCTCTCCCTGCATACTACATATATGTGATAGGAAGTTCCTGCTGTACATCAGTTCCATGTCCCGTGGTGTTGTCCCACCATGCAAACGGGATGCTGCTAAGATACGAGATAGTTGTGGTTGGGTTTGGTACATCTGAGGATCATTTCTCTCAAACTGCTGGTCACTGCTGTGAGAGTCTGCTATTGTGCTTACGCATAGAATAGGGCTGAGATGAGTTCTCAAGAGCTGCTTCATTAGAGGCGTCGAGACAGAAAGACTCTGCTTAAATTTTGGAGTGTGTCAAAACCTCTGATGATGTAAACCAGCTATCTAAGATGAAAACCTGCCGTGGAAGTCCCATCGGCCTCTGCGCTACTGGTCTCCCAGTGTTTCATTTCTTCATTTGGTAAATCAAAGTCTGTTTAAGTTGGAACTGCTGTTTCCTGATGCTCCCATGCTTATTAGGACAGTGACTATTGGTTGTGTAGATCTGCTACTTTAGGCATGTTACAGTATGATTTCATTCACAGTAAGAAGCATGTTGATCTTTCTGGCTCTGTGAAATCTCAGTTTATCTTCTCTAAGGTTTCTTTCCCAGTAACATTTAATGCACTGTCCCATAAGTGACTATCTGTGATTCATTTTATAGCTTATCAAGTTAGAAGTGACCATGCTCTTCTAGATCCTTCTAGATTCCTTGGAGTTCAGTTGGTGTGTACAGAATAAGAGACTTGGAAAAAGTCAGACAGTTGTGCAGAATATGCTCCAGCAAATGCCCCCAATACAGAAGGGTGATGGTTCAGGTACAAAGCATGTGGATGAGTGTGCCTGGCCCCAGGCCACCAAGATGGCTTACTCCAGTCTGCCGTCCAGAGGAGGCACCAGTGTGTGATCAGGTGGATCTGCCCCAGGCACAACTTGTAACGTTTACATTCCTATCCCAAGGAAGAAGAGGGTGTTGTGTTAGGTTGTGTTAGGTTAGGTTAGGTTTTGTTTCTGGTTTTGTTTTGTCTTGTTTCACATTCAGGAATCAAGTAGAAAGCACAGAACCTCTGAGTATGGGGTCCGCGTGCTTTCTTTTGGGATGTTTCCAAGGAGGTGAGGCGCTCTAGACCTGGGTGCTTTGTGTTTTGGCTGTTTCAAAAAATTGTTTTTAATACCCTTGCACACAGCATCTACTCCATAAAGCTAGAACTTATTTCTCCAATTGCATAATTTTATAACTCTTTTATTTTTATATTTTCATGTAAAATATATATAAATTTTTATTATACTTTTTTTATTAAACTTGCACTGCAGTTTTAAGAAGTGATATTTCATGTAAGCAAACTGTAACAGTCTCTTGGATGAGACTGGCTGGGATAGTTTCAGTTAATTTTTGTAATATCTTTTATTGGGCTATAAAGGCTAGTCCCGTTAAGCAGAGCCACCACACATCAGCTGTTCCCCAGGGAGAAGCAAGGCTGCACTGCTGGCTCTGGCCTGTGGCCTTTGCAGCCCCCTGCTTGCACTGCACTCACTGCAAAGCTCTGCGACCAACTGAATTCAGCCTACTTTCGAACAGTACCGTGAGCCAGCTTATGGATATTTGTAAAAGAAATAAAGATGTGTTTTTACGGCAGTTTGTGACTGCTTTACCCATGGTAGGATGGGTGAACCCACTGAATATTTCTATGAAAAAACTCTACTTAGTCAAATGAAAAGAATCAATTACTGATACATGTGGTTGATTGTCTGACTTTATAAGCATGGTGAATTAGATACTGCTCTGCCATTCCCCCTCATCTTCCCATGAGTCAGACAGGGTGAACGGGAATGGGAGGTTAAGAGTGTCATGAAAAGCACAGGAATAAACAGATGAAATCAATTCTGCTATAGATGATTGAGGTGAGGAAGGCCTTTTGTGGAGTATTAGTTATGTAGCTTTTCATTGCTATAGGTAATTACTAGGTAGAACTGATAGTTACAGTTATTAGATAGTTGCCCTTTCTGGTAATGTCTTTATAAAACTGTTGCAGAATTCATTAATACCTGAAAAGGGACCACCCTTTTCTTAGGCTCAGGTTACACATTGGACGGGAGGCAAGTATGGGGCAGCACAGCCCTCAGCTGTGGGGTTCATTGTTGTCCCAGCTCACATAAGGCACACATGTGCATAACCCAGGAAGGCTCATGATTAATGTCAACTTGGATATTGTGAGTAAACTCTCCTTCAATGTCAGTGTCAGTGAGCTTTGTCTATGTGCTCTGTATGGATGCTGTGGTAAGAAGCATCATTTTGGTGCATTTTCTCACTATAGCATTGCATTTTAGTGCACACATCCTGTTGGTGTTCTTGTTGGCCTCTGAGGAAGCTGGGCTCCCTTGTCACCCACTGATTTCCTCTCAGCAGGTTTGCAAAGTTAATTGTGACTGATTGTTTCCTTTTTTTTAAAGAAATGTTATTTATTGAATTATGTTTATTAAACCTGTGTAAGCCTAAACTGATTAGTTTTCATCTCAAGAGAATTATCCTTATCTTTTCTTCCTGTTAATGTCTATGATGTATATGTGTATATGTATGTTGCCATGGTTATGGGCATGTATATGTATATGAATGTATATATGTGTGCATACATGTAGAGGCTAGAGATAGGTGTCAGGTGTCTTTCTCTTTTACTCCCCACCTCATATATGGAGGCAAGGCCTCACATTTGAACCCAGGAGTTTCCTGCTTGCCTCGGGGATTCTCGTGTCTCTGACTCCTGACTGGGATCTTGGGCTTGTCCTCATACTCTCCAGTGCTTTCAGGAGCACAGGCACGCCAAACTCAAACTCTCACACTTGCATGGCAAGCATCCTACTGATTCACTGTCTCTCTAGCTTCATATTTACCGGTTTTTAGTCTGCTTGCCGTGGGTGGGACCTTTGCATATATTCTCTAATGTGGCTTCGTCATGCTGGGGATGGAACTGAGGACCTTGTACATGGTAGGCAGCACTCTGCCAGGAGCTATACCCCCCAGCTCAGACCTGAGGCCTGGGATCCTATGTGTAGTAAAAATGGATTGGATGTTGTCTGTAACTCTGTGCACGTCTGTGGGGTGAAAGCTAAGGTTTCTGTGTAGTTACTGCTTATACAATCTACTCACTTGGCAGTCACCCGACCTTGACAGATTCACATGGTACCAGCAACTTTTCAGAATCGAATCACCTGTATTGTAGTTAGACTGGACTTGCCTTATAGAAGAAACTAAATTTATATTGCTTTTCAAAAATGAGATAGGAAGTAACATTGTAAATAGAGAATAACAGATGACCTTACCCAGGACCCTGGTCACTCTGTTGAGGCTCTAAAAGTAGAGCATGATTAGGAACCTCCTTTCAGGTAACACACTTGTCAGTGATGGATGTGGTGAGCCCCGTGTGTATGGAATGAGTATGGGCTCTGCACACTTGATGTTTCTTTGATTTCACAGGTTTTAGAAACTGGTGAAATCTTAGAGTGAGAAAAACTGTTCATCTCTGTCTTTCACAGAGCTTAGTAGACACACAGAATATGTGTCTGCTCCACAGGTGCCCCTCAATTCATCTAAGCTCTGAGTGCTTCTGCAGCTGCGTGATGATACCCTCAGTTTTTGGAGCCCTCTCTCCAAGCGGGCTCTGTGCGCACATTTCATGTTACAGTTGGTTTGTCAGTGTGAGATTGTCATGTGTAAGCTGGAGCTTTAGCTGCATATGCAAATAATGCTCGACTGAACCTGAGAATCCAGCAGGGTCCCGAGCATGACTTGAGACATGTCAGCTCCGGTTTCTTGTACCCTCATTTGTTTCCTTCAGTTCTCTCTGTTACCTGGTACTTTTGCTCACTGGTAGATTTTCAGAGCCACAGTCATAGCTCAGATGTCTTTCCTTGTAGCATCAGAGGCTCCTTGACGTGCTGGACACTGAGAAGGAATTGCTAAGAGAGAAAATCCAGGAAGCTTTGACTCAGCAGTCACAGGAGCAGAAGGTAAGATTTTTGTACCTGTCAGGGCTGGGGAGGGAGCACTTCTGCTGCCTTCCCTGCCTACATCCTCCCTGCTGTCTGCTCATTTGCAGGAATCACTGGAAAAGTGCCTCCAGGAGGAAATGCAGAGGAACAAAGAGACACTGGAGTCTGCTGTGAAGGTAGGTGTGCCTGTCCAGGCTGTGGGGATATGCCCGACCATAGTGCTGGTTGGTGTTCTTTCTCGGTGGAATTACATCCCATCTCATTAACAGAGTAACCGTGTCACTAAACAATACTTTATTCCAAAATTCTATTCTTCACTTGTTTTGACCTACAACATGACCATTCATATTCCTGTTAATTCATATTCTATGAATATTGGCATTGGAAAGCTTTGCAACATAGATTTTTAGATCCTTCTTTAAAACCAGTTATGTTAGGACACTGTTAGCCACCTCCAGTACAGGGTGGATGTCACCAGAGAGACAGGAAGACAGAAATAAACAGTTACACTTGTGACTTGAAAGTAGGTTCAGTAACCATCACATGGATACACACCAACAAGGCAACGAGTAACTAAATTATCCTGACCTTGTAAGTTGTATATCTGCATTAAAGTGCTTTTCAGTAATAACTCACCTTAGAATTGAGCCTTGAGAAGTGGCCGGTCTTCAGTACCAAGTTAGGATCTGAATGTCTAGTTAAGGAAGCTGCGAGGGCCTGTGCCTTAAGTGTGTCATTCTAGGAAATAGGCCTGAGCTGCATGGAGCAGGAGGCTGACCCAGGAAAGCACTGGTAAGGGCATGTGAGTGTGACGTGAGGGACAAATGAATTGCCAAAGAGGAGCTGGAAAACAAGTCACGAGTGTAGACACCATTCTAAGGTGAACTCAACACGTCTGTTAGGATGCGTGCCAAGCTCTGAGTGAGGAGAGTGGACCCAGGAAGAGGAGAAGGTAAAGCTGTTTCCTTGAATGGAGACTGGGGTAGACTGAGCGAAGGGAACAGTGGGGAAAGTTACCATTTGCTTCCCAGGACTTAGGAAGGTTGGTGATGAGATGGTTACTGTGCATGAGTTTGTTACAGACTCTGAGGAAGTACTGACAGTCAGTACTTTCCAGATACCAACTGTTTAGAAATTATACGTCAGTTACTGGAGTCTGAAAATTCAGGAAAAAAAAATGTGTTGTAACAAACCTGAAAGACATGTTTCAGTTTGCATGTATTTTCCTTATCACAACTAATTTAAGACCTAATTTTGATGCCTGTTGCTTTACACTAAGACTTGATTTCTTTAAAGTGCAGAAATGTCAGGGGTCAAGGATGAAAATCTGTTTTAAAATGACCGACTGTAGTATACCTTTATTTAATAAGCATAAAAACTGTGATGTTGGAGCTAACCATGTGGGTTAGGTTTTGTGGCTGGAGTTTGACCTTATTGTTGTTAATGCTTCTGCTTCCTTCATTTTGTGTTGAAGCTTGAGAAAGAAGCAATGAAAGATGTCATCACTAAAGCAGTGGAAGAAGAAAGGGAAAATCTGGAGAAAGTCCATGCCGAAGAAAGGGAAATGTGGAAGACAGAACATGCAAAAGATCAAGAGAGGGTGACAGAGGCCATCCAGGCCGCTGTGCAGGAGCAGCAAAGGATGAGTCAGGTGAGCAAGTCACCCAGAAGCCCGGTGCCTTGTGGCCCCGTCCCTCCCAAGGCAGGCACGTGCTGCGATGTCTGACATGAGGTCACTGTGGTATTTGGGTCAGTTCACATCACAGTGCTTCTATTCTGACCTGCCCTCTTACATGCTTCAATAATCTTTTTCTTTCTCCTATTAAGAATCCTATGATATATTTTGCCTTTTCCCTCTGTTGGCAGGGTCAGATACATGTTTCCATTTAACATTCTGTGTTAAACTTCCTCCATTCATTTCTTAATTCTCTTTCTCCCCTCCTACCTTTCATGCATACGCATGTGCATGCATGCAGAAATGGGAGCACACTCACCCAGTAAATAATATATTTGGTTAGAAACAGTGAGATTCAAATTAATTATGTCTGACTTATATACCTATGCACCTTGGGTTGGCAGCAGTGGATAATGCAACCTCACAAGTGTCCCTGTGGTCCCATGAGAGGACAGCCTCAATGAGCCAGCTGGTCCTATAGACTAGCTTCTGCCCACTGGTCTTCCCAAGCTTCATTTCACAGTTGAGCTCCTGTGCTGTGTTTTACAGTGACCCTGGCTTCCTCTGGGCAGAAGTACTTGAGTGACTGACTATCCTTTATACAAGTATAAAAAGGCAAAGATAACCTTCACGGAAGCCTATTTTCTATGCTGGTTGCCAGGCATCCATAAGGTGTAGCACCACATACCTTATACTTTAAAATGTGTCCCCTCCAAAGCTGGGCATGGTTGGTCCTTCCTGCCAGTATTCCTAGCTCTCGGAAATAGAAGCAAGAAGATCAGCAGTTGAAGACTGGCCTCAGTAATATTGCAAATTTGAGTCCAGCCTGGGCTAAAAAGGATCTTGTCTCAAACAACACAAAGCACACGCAGCAGAAAATGACCTGCCATGTAAGTTGAGAATGAATTGAAGATTCCTAGAAACCTGGAGTTTGGGTAGAGCCTATCAGAGTAGAAACTACTGTAGTTGCACCAGGCAGGGAGCACCGGTCAGGGAGCACTTGGCAGGGATTGGCCATGAGGGAACAGCGTGAGTGAGCTGGCCTATCAGATACACTCAAGAATCTTGTAATTAGCTCTCATTTTCACATATTGACTTAAGCATAGTCATCAATTGCACTTCTTAATAACTACGCTCCTGCTCAAGGAAACTGAAAATGGCTTTTGTGGAAAGCTCTGGGAAACTCACACCTTGCCTGGTTATTTAGGGTAATCATGAAGTAGCCGGAATCAAACTTACACTCTCCTCTGTTGTAGCAGTAGCCAATGGGACTGCCTGCTTCTCCCTCGTGCCTCTTTTATTTCTTTAGATACAGGAGTGGAAAAACAGTAACCCAGCCTTTTCAACAGAGATGGTGAGGAAGCTAGCCAAGGCTCATGTCAAGTGTTGGTCATGTCAGCTGCCACGTTTAGTGGCCATGTCAAGTGGTCAGTGGTCACTTGGTAGGAGAAAATAAATCTGCAGAGGTGTGAGGAGCTTGCTGTGAACAAGAGAGTGTTTCAGAAGAGAACGAGGCAGAGACATGCTTGGTGCTGTTTAGTTGGAACAGCACTATTATTTGAGAATGAACAGGATAGAACAGTAAAGCAGGCACAGTCCAGAACCACCCAGTCCCTCCTGGGTTCGATCTGTATTTTCATCATGTGACAGAAAATGTAGAGCCAGTCGTCCCAGTGCACATCCAGACTTCAGTCTGTATTCCCGGGAAGGGGCTGAGGAAGTCTGGGAATTTATTAAAATTACACAAAAATGCACATTTGTGCAGATTTTTCTGCAAAGACAATTTATGCTTTTATTAAATTCTTAAAAGAATTTTAATTAGGAACTTTTAAAAAAATATTACAATTGGCTTCTTATTGCCTTCTGAACTTTCTATGTAAAATCTATTCCAAATTGATTAAATACTTAAATTATAAATTATATATATCTAAAAAGGAATTAGGCAAATATTAACATTCTTTGAAAGGAAGACCCTAAGCAGGCAGTTAGAGTGGGAGATTAAGTGTAACTAAAATAGCTTCATAAAAGTAGGAAAAATTTAGCAAAAATTATCAAAATGATATTTTTCCAAATTTTTGTAACCATGAATGTTTATTCAAAAATGGTTAATTATTACTAAGCTAGCTTCATAAAATTTTAACCATCTCTCTTCTCATTTCCATCTCCCTAGCTACAAGTTTGTACAGGGCATTGAATATGAAAATCTCAGAGCCCACTGAGGAGGTCCAGTGTTTGCAGCCTCACAGACTCTATATGCCTGTGAATTATTTCTGTTCCTGGCTCTGCAGCTTCTTGGAATACCTGCTGTTTGTCTCTATTGTTCAGTGTAGTATTTTTATTAATTCTTTGAGAATTTCATGCATGAATACCATGTATTTTGGTCATTTCCCTACTCCTGTCCCTAACTCCTACCAGATCCTCACTGCTCCATAGGGAAAGCTCCACATCTAAGATGTTTGTCAGTGACAGAAAATGGTGATCCTTACCATCTCAGCTACAGAATACCTTTGGGGGCAAAGGCTGGTAAAAGCTTAAAAGGAAAGATCTGGGAGGGAAAAACTCATTTTCTATAAATGGCTTTGAAAAGCTCTGCCTTCTTGAGGGTCACAGGCGTCCTTAGAAGGGCCCATGAACCAGCTCACCTGGCTGTGATTCAGAAAGTAAAGACTAAAATACAGAGTTGTAATGACTGTGTCCAGATTGCCCCAGCAGCAGAACCTTCCAGGAAAGGGTGGCAAACTCAGTGGCTGAGAGAGTAAGGAAATGTGTGTTCTCTAGCCACAGCAGACCACTAATCTAAAGTTCAGTGGTTCAAGCGAGAAACAAAATCTGAGCCCCTCCCCCTGTGGGACCACTACTCGCCTAAAGCACTGAGAAACTTCAGTAATACCATAGGAGGAATACTGCAGGCTTTGCAGAGTTAATCTCAGGAGGTTACCTCAGGAGACATCCCAAACAGACAGACTATATCTTAGCAGTCACGTGGCAGAGAATTAATTCAGAGACAGAAAAGATTTGTTTCTGGAGCTGCTTTGTATTTTAAATGTGTGTTGTTTAGAAACTAAAAATATTATTCAAAGAAACAGGAAAATACAGTCTATACATAGGCAGACAATTAGTAAGTAGTTCCTAGTAATGGCTTGAAAGACTTAAGACGTTACTCTGCTCCACAGGGAGCTCAGAGGAGATAGTTTTCTGAATCAGTAAGCCTGTCTTTCCTATCACAAGTGCCTGGGCCCCTCTAAAATTACAGTTCTTTTGAAGGCTGCTTGTGAACTTTGAGAATGGTGCCTTCTGATCTCAATACCCAGAGCTGTGTGCCCCAGCTAAGTGTGACTCCCTACTGCTCCCGTGAGTGCCAACACCCACATTGCGTGTCCCCACTGTTACTTTCTCTCAGAACCTGTATTGATTCCAGTGTTTGCACAATGACTGACCTTTCTTGAGAGCTTTATATCTGACCTCTGCCTACCCCTAAATTTCCTAGGAGGTTCAAGTAGTGTCTATCTCACCAAATGTGTTCCAGAAAAGTCATGTCCTAAGACAAGTCAGGAACTGAAGTCTCCTGTAGTTGACCTATATGAGTGACTATCTGACCTCACAGATCCTGTGTAATCTTCCACAATCACACTGGGTGGGTCAGTTGGTTGTTTTGTTGGTTGACAGGATCAGGTGTCATGTAGAGGTTTCTTGTAGAAATTTCTCTGTATGTCTTATGCCACAGCCATTCACTGGCACAGATATGCCCTTAAAACCAATCAGTGTCCCCAGGTTTCTGCCGTTCATAGCTAGACCTGTTTCTTCAATTCTGTGTTAGCTCTTGTTATTGTTTCCTCTTGAGTCACCAGGCTTTATCTCCTAGCCACTGCATCCTCCCAGTCCTCCTCTATGGGTGTGTGTAGATATGGGAGCTCTCCTAGCCACTGCACTCTCCCAGTCCTCCTCTGTGGTGTGTGTAGATATGGGAGCTGCCTTAGAGGTGCTTTTGAGACTCAGCTATGCTGATCATCCCATGACCGTGCTGACCATGCTCCCAACAACACTGCACACAGTTCCTGTTCCTTGACCTGTCTTCCTACGGTACTCATCCTTGCAGGGTGAGGTGGAGCCTCCTTGGAATCATTGATGTGGCTCAGTGGCTCACCTTTCACAGACCTAGTGGCCATTCCAATGGATCCCGGATTCTCTGTCAGATAAGCCAACTGTGTTATTAGAATGAGCTTCAGATTTATTTTGTTCCTTTGTCTGGGACCTGGCTCTGAAAACCAGCTACCTCCCCCGTTCTTCCTCAGTTATAAGCCTGGTCAGATAAGCAGAGTCACTGAGAACCTCCATGAAGTATCCTGTCAGCTCCAGCTGTCTGGCATGTTCTCTCTCACTTCATTGCCTCCCCCTGGCCCCCAGTAGAGTAGAGGCTAGCCCCACAGGCAACCCTGTGAAGATGAAGCTTTAATGTAACTCTGCTGCTCCCTTGAAGAAACCATGAAGCTCTGTCGCTGGGCAGGGTTGGGACAGCTCATGTGATGCTCTTTGTTCTTACCTGTTTCAGAGCACCCTTCACTCTGTCCTGTATTGCCACAGGTGAGACAGAACCCAGTGCCATGAGCACCCACAGAGACCAGTGGGGAGGACCGCCATCTCTCCCCTCAGCAGGTTTTTTGAACAAAGAGCTATTTGTGACCATGTCCAGGGAGCTTGGTTGTGCCTGGGTCTGAGCTCACACAGGGAGGGTGTCTTAAGTGTCTGTGGCCTCTCATGAGGGGTTTGTGCTCCTGAGGCTGTCGGCTCTGTGTGTCCATGGGAAGAGGTCACCAAAGCTTCCTTTGCCAACTCTTTCTGGCAGCATCTCATGCGATCATAGTTGGACTTTTCCCTCACATTCTCAATAATAAGGAAAAAGTAAATTAATAAATAAGAAATAAGATTATTATAGGTATAAATTAATAAGCTATACGAAAAATAGACATTTAGGCAATGGCATGCAGTGCCTGCCACTGAAGAATAGACTTTCTGGAAGATTCTTCCTGTGACATCCTTGTATTGAGCCCAGCGTTTTATTATTGTTTTAGCAACACACTCTTATGCGGAGAGCTGGAGTCATACTCACTGAATAGCTAAGGATAGCCTTGAACCACTGATCCTCCTACCTCTGCCTCTTGAGTGCTGGGATTCCAGGCACATTTGCCAAAGCTGGCCTTATCCCAAATTTTTAAATAAATTTGTAGACATCACATTATGAATTCATTGCACTCCCCAGAGAAAACTAGTTGAAGAAAAAAAAGCAATGAGTTATTATAAACTGCCCTAAAATTTTTCCTCAGAGTTTAATTAATTTTTCTAAATTAGTTATGTGGTTAGGCCAGAAGTATAGTTTATAAATAGGCTTCCCCTTGGTGTGTTAGTGATAGGAATCTGAGATCTTCCCTACTTTCTGTTCCCTACCCTGGAGCACTGTAGCTGTGCGTTTTAAATTTATAACTAATGTCCTTGTTCTCCTTAGGAAAGTCCCTCAAATATGAAGTATTTCTAAAGCTGATGAGACATTGTTATTTTGTGCAACAGGGAGAACAGTGGTGCTCTTCATGTCAGGATTATTTGGGTAGTTTTATTCTCCATGATTTTATAGGCTATTCTAGACAAAGAAGCCACTGTAAGGGTTCGGAGGAGGAAGAAAGGGATGGCTTCCTGTTGGAAGTAGAAGATTTGTGAGGAGCTGGCTGCGGTTGTCCTGACATGAACAGTGACTGTCATGGCCCTGAGCCATCCCCTCCAGTGAGAGCAGCTATCTTCTGGTCCGTTGCTGCTGTGCGACCTGACTTGTGAGGCAGGTGCTGCCATCACTGCAGTGTGTGCTCCTTACCTGGGCTCCTGTCTGTGTGTGGAGCTGGGGGTCAACCATCTTAGCTCTTGGCTTGGCTCCTCACTCCTCTTCAAGATGAAGTGTTTCTCTGGAATCTGGGCTCCCTGACTGGGCCTGGGGTGACTGTGGGGGAACCCCAGAGACACCTGTCTGTCCCCACATGCTGGGCTTAAATAAAGCATGCCTCACTATGCTCAGGGCTTTCCTTGGACTCTGCAGATGGAACCTCTGTAAACCTTAACCTTAGATCCTCAGGCTTACTGAGCCATCGATGACTCCAGCCCTACCCTGCCTGTACCACATGAAGTTACAGAAGTTCTATAGCTCATCCTAGTGGGCACCTGACCTTGCTGGGTTCAGGCTGCCTGTCTCTAGAGGTCTTGAAGTTTGTCACCCCACCCCACCTCCAACTTCTCCACCTCAAGGTCCTGTCTTAATATAAAGTGTACATTCATCTTAGGAATAGATAGCTGCACAAGAAAACCCTTAGCTGAACACTGTCCTTGCAGTACTCTTATCCTGTTGCTTGTAAAGTAGGTTCCAGTATACAGAGCTGAGCAAGTAGGCAAATGCCTTGGCCCTGTGAGGTGTTAGTGCAGTTGAGAAGGAGCCGTGGTAAACAAGCTGAGTTAAAGTGGTGTGAGATGTGAAGGGAAAGAAAAGCATTACAACTGCATGCTTGACAGAGTCACTAGTGGAGAAGTCCGTAGATACAGGAAGGAAGCCAGAATTGGGGAACTAAAATGCAGGTCATATGGCGCCACTCAGAAAATCCTGAGGAGAGAGCTGTGACAGGGGTTAGACAGTGGTTGCCAGGGCTGTGGGAGCTCCTGTCAGGTGATAATTAAACTGAATTGTGGTGGCAATTACATTTGGCCAGACCTGTCAATCATCACAGCCATTTCCTAGAATATTGTGGTTTTAAGAACAAATTCCTATTACAATAAATTTTTGAGAAAGCATCAAGTTTTGTTAGGATTAAGAATCTGCTTTGTATTAAGTATATGATGCCTGTTGATAATCTATAGATAATCCTAGAGAAGAGGTTAGGTAGCTGGAGATACAGGCCTATTATATCGTGCTATCAAGACCCTTCGCACACATGGGTATTGATTGTACTATCATAAGAAAGTGGAATTAACCTTGATGTCCGTCAACAGATGATGGATGATAGAAATATATGTGAACACAACAGCATTTTACTCAGCTGTGCAGATGAAACTTGCAGGAAAACAGATGGATCTGGAAAGTAGTATATGAACTGAGGAGACACAAACTCAGACCAAACCAAGCCAAAACCCAAAGATGCAAGTGCTAACATTCTTGCTGTGTCTAGATCCTAGATCATTCTGTTAATATAGATATGTGTGATAGACAGGAGGAAAAGTGTATAGAGGTGACAAGAGGGCAAAATGCTGCTGAGAGGACTGAGAGAAGGGCAGGAAGCTAGGGGGAGGGGAGGGATATGTCATAGGGAGTGGGTGGGCATGGTTATAGGTGGGGCAGAGGAAGGGTAGGCACAAGTGGATAGGAAAGGAAAAACTAAAACAATTTCTGCTTGGAAGTGGCCAGGTGGTAGTACCTTTGAGATGTTAAAGACTTATTTATTACTCTAGTTTTCAATTTTTCTTTTAATTCTTGAAAGAAATACTGGTCTGAAGTCAAGTGCCACATTAGGGTCCTGTGGAATGGATAAGGTACAGGTATTGTTTAGAGCAAACTAAAACCTTTCTAGACAGGGCTCTGTGACTTACTTTTTATGGAGTGTGGTCATCTTCTAACTATAAATAACAGTTTGCTTCAGATTGTCTGTGGTAGTGGAGGTGACTGTGACCATACACTTGGATTCACATAGGATGACAGTAGGCCATGTTGGGAAGCAGAGCTACACCCATCCTGTTAGATGCTTAGAGTTTCCTGTGTGCACAGCTGAGCAATAGAGGCCAATGCTGGCTCTGCCAGCCCCTTTAGCAGTACCAGGCAGTATGGGGTCCCCAGAGAGTGGCCCCAAACTCTGTATGGCCCAGCAATTCAGAGAAACAGGAGACCTGAACGTGATCCATGTTGATGGGAATTCACACCTTCTCTTGGCTGCTGAGTCCAGCAGAAATTCTCATTTCTGAGAGAATTTCTCATTTCTGTCCAAGTGGCAGAATCAGCCTTGGATAAGCAAGCCTGAATGCTAGACCACCTGAGTAGGGAAGCGGGAGAAGCTCTGTAGAGCTCTCTGTGTTCGTGGTGGCGTCACCTGGGAGACAGGGACACACAAGCGGGAAACACACGTGCCATTGTGTCAGAGGTTATCACAGGGTGTACCCTTTAGAGAGATTCAAGAGAAGATTTATAACCCAGGCTAGTTCCACATTAAGTTAATTTAAAATCCTTGCTGAAGGAGGGGTAATGTATTTGTAACGGATACTGAGCTACATAGAAGACATGGGCATTAACTTTAGTGTTGTTGCAGAGTACTGTACGGATTCTGTGTACTTACACCCTGAAACCCCATCTGACACTGTAGACTCTTCATAAGGGCTCATAACCAAGCACAGGCACTATAATTTGGGCCTGTGTTTTATCAGAAGCCACAGGTATTATAATCAGGGCCTCAATTTTCTTGATGAAATTGAACATTGCTACTTAACCAATCTTGAGAAGGAAATGGTATCTCTGTCCAAGATTCCCAAGCAAGATACTTCCCCAGCCCCAGCTCTGTACTGAGAGCTTGGGTTGTGCAGTCCCAACCTCTGTACTGAGAGCTCGGGTTGTGCAGCCCCAGCCTCTGGACTGAGAGCTCGGGTTGTTCAGCCCCAGCCTCTGGACTGAGAGCTCGGGTTGTGCAGCCCCAGCCTCTGTACTGAGAGCTTGGGTTGTGATCCATTCATTTGTTTTGTAGTTTTTACTGAAGTATTTGATAGGAACTTCATTTGTTCAAAGTTCATTGACATTCTTGATTGTCAAGACTATAGCATCCAGAAAGAAACATTAGCCTCTTCCGCCTTGATGGCTGCTGCCTATTTCATTCAAAGAGAAAACTATATTTTACCATATGCATGCAGGTTAGGATTCATCTCAGATTGCCCATCTGCCATCCCCATTCCCATGCCTTTACGTTGTGCCTGAAAATTAACCCATTGAAAATGTAAGCTCCTCACCTGGTATGGTGGTCCCAGCACTTGGGAAGTAGAAGGAGGAAGGCGGGGCTTCAAAGCCATCCTCCAGTACATGGTACACTCAAAAGTAAAAAGCAAAATAAATGATAACTAAATCGATAAGAATAGAATATTATTTTATATGTATTGTTCCCTCTAGCTTACCATTGTCTTCTTTTCTTTAAAATTTTCATTTTGCATGCATGACTGTTGAGTTTTCACATATGTTAGTACACCCTGGGTCTGCCTGATGGCTGTGGTAATTGATGGGGGCATTGCATCCCCTGCACTGGAGTAACAGATGGTTGTGAACTGCTGTGTGGGTGCTGGGAATTGAACCAGGGGAATTATGCAAGCACTTTCCAAGATCAGCTGCAGATGGAAACATGAACAGTGAAGGACAGTGGAGACTCTGCTCTCTGGGCTCCAGGTGTAAACAGGAGCTCTTGGTAAATGCACTAGATGTGGTCACATTGCCAGTGTTCTGAAAGCTTGAATGAGGCCAAATTAGAACATAATGACGGTTGACAAGAGCTAAGCACCCTTGGTCGCATTCAAGAGATAACCTTGATATGACACACCCAAACAGGAGCATTGTGAACACTTTTGGGAAATGGGGAGGATGAGGGACAAGCATGGAAGGAGTCAAGCCTGGACAGACGCGGTGGAAGGGACACACCTAGCAACTGGGACAGGGATGAACTCCATACCCCTAAGATCTGCACTGTGGCCAGGACTTGGGGTGTGGCATTTAAGTGCATGCTTCTTGTCCGGGCTTATATCTGAAGCGGAAAAGGAACATGTTAATTCAGTGGAAATCTAATGGTGCCGTGCTTTGTGCCTGTAGGAGCCGTCATCTCTGGCATTTCTGCATGTCTGAAATTGCTGAGATCTCTAGTCACATGTGCACCTCCAGTAGGAAGAGTGTATAGTAGTCAGTGCTATTTTCCCCTCTCAAAGCCCCAAGCCAATGTGGGGGATGCCTGAGAGTTTCCAGCTGGGAGCCCACTGGGAGACTCCTTAGAGGGAAGGTTTGGCTTCCAAACTGAACAAAAGACTGAATGAAAGGAGAAGGCAAGGTCTCTCAGAATCAGGGCAGGAGCCCCTTTGAAGTGAAAGTAGCTCTCCTGAAGTGGAGTGGGCCAGCAAAGGTGAGCACCTGTGCTGAGTGTCCCCAGCACACACACACACACACACACACACACACACACACACACACACACACACACACACCCCAGTCTCACAAGGACTGAGTTTCACAAGGCTGAGGGCCATGGGAAATGAAAGAATTTTTTTTTTTTTTTTTTTGAGGAATCTGGACAGCCAAGCTAACAGACCTAAGTACATTGTTAGAAGAAATGGCCCCAAGGAAGTGAGGTGGACAGAGTGCTTAAGGCCAGGCCACAGGCTGCAGCTGCAAGCACAAGGCTGTTGCCCTTCTTTAGTGTGCAGTGCTTTAAACACAGCAGAGTCAAGTATGAACAGAGATGGTTGCTCATGAGCACAAAGAGTGAAGGGAAGATTTGGGGGAGATAAGAAGTTATTAAAAGCTCCCCTTGATGCCTCAGACAGAGCCCTGCACACCAAACAAAGAAGAGTCTGTGTTTCTTTTTAAGATTATTTTTAATTTTAATTTTATTGTATAGGAGTTTTGCCTGCATACGTGTGTGTATACAAGTATACCTGACACCCATGGAGGCCAGAAGAAAATGCTGGGTCCATGGAACTGCAGTTACAACTGCTACACCATCTCTCTAGTACAGGAGGCTGTATTTTTAAAGCAAGAGAATAAGAACACATATTAAAAATATTAAACTCAGAAGTCAACAAACAAAGTTGTAGGTGCCTTCTAGGGAGGAGTGTAAACATACAGATGTTACTACTCTGGTCCCTCAGCCTGCCATGATCAGCAAACCCACACACACAACTTCAGAAGCATGACCTGAGATCCCTTCTTGTCCCTGAGACACCTTTGCTGGATAAGTGTGGCTGCCATCCCTCATCAAATAAAGCTCTATTTATAGAAAGTGGAGACCATCCCAGAAAATCTGTAACTGGACCCACTGGATCAGCAGATTGTAGGGCCCATCTCCAGTGAATATGTCTGTACCACAGCTCTGCAGTCACAGCTCAGGCAACATCATGGAAGAGGGGCAGAAAGAGTGTGAGAACTCCAGGAATTCTGATGTGAAATGGTCTTTCCTAGAAAAGGCTTCATAAACAAGATCAAGACAATGGCAATATCAGTAGGCTGATGCTGAAAGGGAGGGTGGGAAACCTCATGGGTCCCACCCTGAGACAAAGAACTATGGGCAACTAATGACTTCTTGAGGAAGGAGAGATAGTGCCTCTTAGGGATGGATAATGTTCTGGATGTCAAGTGCAGAGTGGTCAGCCCTGAATCCACATCCGCCCAAACAAAACCAGATTCAAAGTTTTAGTTAAATGTGTATATTTACTTAGATCTAACATAAGGTATATGTAACAATAATAAAGAAGCTGTCAATTTGGAAATATGGGGAGAATATAGAAGGAAATATCATAGATGGTTCTCTAGAGAGGAAAAAGATGGTGATATAATTACACTAATTAAAAGGTATAAACTGTAAAAGTAGGAATGATAATTTAAAAAGCTAAAATAAATGCATGCAGATATAGTAAATAACCAGACAGTCCATTAAATGACACTGTAGCTTTATGGAACTCAGAGCAATCAAACTGGGAAGTTGTAACTCCGTAGTGATTTTTTTCATTACTTTATTAGATCCAGAATTAAAATGTGCAGCTTTCTTGACTATTAAAGCCCATGTTTGGATCAGCCCATAGCTAGGTTCATAATGAAACTTTTGAGAAATGAAGAAATATATAAGTATTCTCTTAGACTCCCAACAGTATGCCCAGCCTGTAACCCAAAGGCCCCACTGCCCCAGGATAGGTAGGAATTGAGCCCAATAAAAAATTTACTTAAGTTTGATGTTTTTATAGTTTTTTTAAAAACTCAAACTCATGATTCTTGAGTGACCTCTATTGCAAGGTGTGCAATGTTCAAAGGTTGGAACTCTAGAGTAAAACCCAGCAGTGCAGCAGTGAGAAGGAACCAGCGGATCAGGTTCTCAACATTGTTTACAGCTACAGAAGTGTCCAGCCTAGAAATCCAGATCACCAGCTATCTGATGAGGACAAACAAGGGCGTTTTCAGACAAAGCACATGCCACAGCAAGAACCTCCAGGAGGAGACAGTCTGCCAAAGCAAAGATCAGCCAGTAAGAAGCAGTTCATAGACCTAGAATCTTAGAGACTCTGATGAAAAGAGATGCAAAGAATCCCAGGAGTATGGCTGAGAGGGAGCCCAGGATGTCAGCAGCAATGGCCAGCAAATCCATAAGAAGTGCCTGGTGCCTTGGATGTTTCCGAGCAGGCCACAGAGAATGGGAGAGAGAACTGGGAAGCAGGGTGGTGACAATAGCTGGTCCCCATCCCCTTACTGGTCCTAGAAGGCTCCAGCCTTTCACTCTTTGTTCTGAAAGTACATCTGGCTTTTCTGCAAGATGATGAATGAATGAATGATTGATTGATTGATTGATTGATTGATTGATTGATTTTAAGCATCTTCCTTTCTAGAGGATGGGTGACCAAGAAAAGAAAACAGGCTGCCCCCTTTAACACCCATCTTTTTAGGCCACTGTAGTTGTGGACAGTCATAGTAAACTCCACAACTGATTACCAACAGACCCAAGGACTTGTAGAGCTGAGGCCACTCAGTTCCCCAGCATGGAGAACCACGGCTGAAACCAGGTGCTGGCAAATGCCTTTCTAACACACCAGGGACTAAATCATACAGGGTTTCCGGGCCAAGTAAAACAAGGTTTTTACTGCTGTGAACATATTACCATGACCAAGACAACTCTTGTAAGGACAACATTTAATTGGGGCTGGTTTACAGATTCAGAGGTTCAGTCCATTATCATCAAGGCATGAGCATGGCTGTCTCCAGGCAGGAATGGTGCAGGAGGAGCTGAGAGCTCTACATCTTCATCTGAAGGCTGCTAGGAGAAGACTGACTTCCTGGTAGCTATGATGAGGCTCTTAAAGCCCACACCCACAGTGACACACCTACTCAAACAGGGCTACACTTTCTTATAGTGCCACTCCCTGGGCAGAGCATATAGGAACCATCACAATTGTTAAGGTTCTAATACAATGGGGACTTTTTATAAGAGTGGTGAAAATGAGTATATCAATAAGCAAATAATATATCAGTAAGAAGGTAGTTTGTTTATTTGTTGACCAGGGCAGACTCTTGTGCAAACAATAGGATTCTCTCCTGCTTAATGTGTAATTCAGGGTCCACTGTCCCCATCCTCTAAGTTGCCTGTGCTCAACCCTGCCTCATAGCAGTAAGCTTCCAAGCTGGTGGAGAGTACTGGTTCCTGGGTGGCGTTTCTAGAGTCCCCTGTGTCCTATAGATGGTCTCCTTCTGGCATTCAGTGCCAGTGCAGATTAATTCAAAGTTAAGATGATTTTGCACAGTACATGGATTTTGACATACACAAATTTCCTTTTCCTCCATCAGTGTCTAGAAAACCCTTCTGAACCATAGTTTGAGCTTTAAGTTTGTGTGGAAATGGAAGTCTCTTGACACACAGAAAAGTACAAAAAATACCTGTGCTTACACACTGCTAATTGTAGCTCAACTAGTGAGACATTTTATATTGCAGTGATTTTACAGCGATGGGGAAAGTGAGCCCGGGGCAGCAAGAGCTCTGCATCAGTCACACACACAGCCCTCCTCTCACTTATTTTAAGACAAGGTCTCACCACGTTTTTTCAGGTTGGCCTTGAACTCAGCTCCCCCTTCCAGAGACACCCACATATCTGTTACTTTTATTGTTAATATATGCATAATAAATTCACATATAGTTATAGTAGGATCTAATGTCTCAATACAAGTATATATTGTGTGTTAAATCAGGGCATCTGGAATATTCCTCTCATCCTTACATTTATCATTTTTATTTTAGACAGTCTAGGTCAATATTTTAACTGTAGTCACCCCACTGTACTATAGGACTCCAGAACTCTCTCCTCCTTGAAAACATTCTCCTTCCATAATTAAGACCGTGTGTGTGTGTGTGTGTGTGTGTGTGTGTGTGTGTG
>NC_034591.1:162013674-162018560 GCF_900095145.1 Mus pahari
GAGAGAGAGAGAGAGAGAGAGAGAGAGAGAGAGAGAGAGGAGAGGAGAGGAGAGAGAGAGAGATTTGGAGTCTGAAAGTCCAATGAGGCCTCGGAGTCCTGTCACTGCAGGCCAGTGGAAGAACAACAGTAGTTATGTAAAAGCTGAGACCTTGGTGAGCCAGGAACTGAGGAGTCCAGAGGTCTGGACTGCTTTTTTTATAATAACTCAGGCTTGCAGGAACTAAGAGCCTATTAGGACAAGACCCTTCTGAAATTTCTCAGTAATGTAGCTACCTTCCATCAGGACCCACCTCTTAATGCTACAGCAGGGACCAGATGTCCCCTGTGGGAACACTGAGACCCAAAATGTCTACCCACCCAGCTTCTGTTAGTGCTCAGTACCCCAAATCATACCGCCTACCATACTGAAACAGCAATGTTTCCACTTACTAGGTTTTATGCAGATTTACTCCTAACTCTAGGCAAATCCATTGCCTGCATTGCTTTCTTGGCATCCCACAAACCAATCTCAGGTGTGAACCTGTGAACAGAGCTGCTGGCTATAGACACAGGCCACCCCTTCTCCACAGTAAAAAGGAATGAGAATTCACTCACACTCCTTTATCCGAGCATGTTTGAGGGAGTTTGAAGAGTATGGTAAGAAGATCAGATGGATGCAGGCTTTGGGGAGAGGCTAGGATGGCTGTAGGGGATTAACCATTTGCTGATCTGAATGGCAGGAGTGGAAGCCAGTACATATTCGGTACTGAGAGCCCTGCATTCAGGAGAGCCCTGGACACAGTCATTGCCGTGTGGCTGTGCAGATACATGTTTCCTAGAAACTCCTGAAGTTAGTATCAGCATCACCCATTGGCCCAAGTGTCTTTTGAAATCTCTGTTATTACCCCATTGTTTCTGTGCTATTTGTGTGGGTAAGTTCAGCTTGCCAAGAGAAGGACATTGGAGGCTCCAGGGATGTTACACATACTGTTGGGTAGTTAGCAGATAATTTGACAAATGGACACATGAGCAGGCTGCTGACCACAGATGAGAACTCTGTGGCATCTGAAACCTGACACTCGCCTCTTGTAATCACTTGCTTTCTATGCCTTTCTGCAACCATGTGTAGCTTTTAAAATAATACTTAATTGCATTAAATATGCATAGAAATAAAAAATCATGCATTTACTCCCAAACCTTAATCATAAATGTGGTTTACTAATTAAGAACTGGTAAAAGAAATGAGTCTTTACAAAATTATATAAAGGAATATAGGTCATATAACAAAGGAATATAAGCCAAAAAATAATAATATAATAATAATGGGAGTCTGTTTCAGGTGAGAACTTTCAGTGATAGAATGTGCAGGGTAGTCCTATCTCCACATGCCCAGTTCTCTTCCTACTCTACTCATGTTTGCATGTTTATACTTTCGAATGTTTACAGGCTTGCAAGCATATGCTTACATGTTTGTACGTATATCACTGTATGTCATTTCCTACATTCTACAGAATTTCTACAGTAAAGAAACTTGTAATGGTACATCATTATTTTACATTTTCTAAGTTATACATGCATGTCTAAACTGTTTGAGAAAATATACATAGATCTTACGGTGGGAAGAGCCATCAAGAATCGGAAGTGAAGAGAACACTCATTGGCACTGTTACCCAATGAAAACACGCCAGGCATCAGTGCTGGGAGTTAAGTACTTGTGCTCTCTAGCATTCATTTGAGTCACACACTACTTTTTTTATTTACTTTTAACTACAAATATACCAAGAAAGCACTATTTTGCAGAAAATATTGTTAGTCCTTCTTGGTGTATTAGCTATCTATAAGGCATCGAGTTCCTCTTCCCCCCCTGGAGCTCTCATTTCAGATAGCAGCTAACAGGTGGAGTCTTACAGTGTCCAGCTGTCAGCATCTTGACCTGGCTGAGGCTAAGGTAACTATAACTTATTACCCAGGGCACATCTGATGACTGTTGTGACAGAGCTCAACGTGGTGACACTTTGGGATGTTCTCAGAAGAGTACGTATTGAGTCTGAAGTCTTGTATGGATTCAGAGAACTGGGATGCAGTCAGATGAAGAAAAAGCAGGAGGGACAGGCTGCAGAGGAACCAAGTGGCCTCTGCTAGCCTCACCATGTCCTGCAGGAAATGGCTAATGCTGTTTCTTTCCTCCTAATGCCTCTAACAGTTCCCAAAAGCTGTTGTACAGGATATTCCTCTGTACAGACTGGCCTGGAACAGATTAAGCTGCACTTGTTGGAGAGACTTTCACTTCCATAAGCGGCACAGTGTGTCTGGGGGCATGCTGCACTCACTGGACTCTCATTCCCAAACAGGAAGCTGTCAAGGCCGCAATCGTAGAGGAGCAGAGGCGAAGCGAAAAGGCCATGGAGGAAGCCGTAAAGAGAACAAGGGATGAGCTGGTGGAGTACGTGAGGGAGCAGAGAAGGGTAAGTGTGCTGTCTGGTCCCAGCATTGTGCCTCTGTGGTGGCCGAGGCCTCCACGCACGCTGTGGTGTCGAGGTCTTGATAAATGCCTCAGTGTACAGTGGGTAATCTCCTTGGAAGGTGGTTTCCCTGAACGCTCACATATTAAGCAGTTATCTCTGTAGGCATCCCCTCAGACAGGCTCCAGCAACAGGGAGCGGCTCTGGCTGGGTCCCTGGGTCCCTTCTCAGAATGATAGTTCTATTCTAGGCTTGCAGGAGGGGCACCACCATGCATTTGCAGATTCGTATTTACAGATTTGTATTTGCAGATTTGGTTTGTTATATTCATATATTTTCTTGGTTGATAGAGAGCCTGTTTCTCCATACTTAATATACTTTTCCAAATCAACCAATCTATATTAGAGATGTTATTCTAGAGAAAGAATATGTAACAAGAAAATTTACCAAACCCTTTTTGGGGTAATTTTTTAAATTTTTTCAAAGCTGTATTACTCTTCTGTCAAAGGCACTATGTGGTTTCTCGAAAAGCTTCTAATGAGAGTAGAATGATTTCTTAGGTCCCTTGATCCCTGTGTGTCAGTTGTCTAAAGAACTAATTATAGACTTGGCCATTTGACCTGTGTTCCTGTAAATCCTTCTGAAGGCCCATCAGTTGCCTGTTTGTGGGAAGTAGCCTAGTTGACTTGTGAAGTTCATAGACAAGAGTGTCAGCACAACAGAACAGGCCCCGTTTGCACTGTCTGCTTCTCCTCCTACTCTGGCTATCCGTGTGATGACACGGACACCCACATACTGCCTGCCACATCGTAAAATAGTCATGAGCCAACGCATGGAACACAGCAGACAGAGTAAGGATGCTCTCTGTGCCGCATCTGTACTGTTCTCAGCATTGTCTTCACATTCAGGAAAATACCCAGAAACCACTTGTTGCTAGGTAGGTTTCACTGACGGAAATGTGTGTGCTCAGGATGGTGCTGGCACTGCCATCTGCAGGGCAAGCTCTGAGGCCTTACCCCAGTCCTGTCACTGATGCACAGCAGGTCGCAGCTGTGGGCTCGTGGGGTTGTTACCAGCTTTAAATAAATAAACTAACTAATTAACTTGATCAAGCTTAAGATTCTTAACTTGATGCACCTTAGAAGCCTCTTGGTTCCAGCAACCTTAAGTTTTCCAGTCTTGGAACTTTGATAAGTCTTTGCTGGAAGACGTCTCCTGTAGAGCTAGTCCCTGCTCTGCAGGGCATTGTTCTGGAGAAGGTTCTGCTCTGGGGTCCTTTAGCTCTTCAGCACTTCCACAAAGCCTGGGAAGTTTGGAATGAACATTTCCCTACCCCACATGTCCTCATTTGCTTCTACTTCTAAAGTACTTAGAAATTATGGAATGGAAGATTCAAAATGCTAAATTTCTCTAATAATTTAAAAAATTTTTATATAATATGAAATGCAGATCACCATAAGAGGTAATAGCTTTCTACATGAGTAGACATCAATCTTTCAAGACTACTTAATGTTAAAATACACCAGGATGGAGCTAAGGTCAATATTTTTCAGTGAAAACAGGTCTAATGGCATTTTTGTTGTTTATCAACAGAGTGTCATCAACAGAGATGTTACTAAACTTTGAGTACAGCTGTCAATCATCTGGTGCAAGCATCTAGACTTACTTGTGCATTAGTTATTCTCAGATGCCTCCAGCACTGCTCACTAAGTCAGTGACGCAAGTCTGCACTGTTAGGCCCCACCACAAAAAAAACAATGTATGATTGAAACTTCCTACAACTAAGAATTTTCATGATTAATCAGAAAAATTAATTAGATACTTTGTGTGCTTAATATATTTAGCCCAATCGTATTTTTAAAAATTTCTCTGTAAGACTTGAAGAGCCAGGGTTGGGATACCCAGAGGGGCCCCACCTACTCAGAGGAGAAACGGATCGGGGATGGGAGAGGGGCTGTGGGAGGTGGCAGTGAGTAAGATGTAAAGTGAATAAGTAAAAAAGATAAAATTAAATTTAAAAAGTTTCAAAGGAATCTATTTCTTCAAAACCCAAATTACTACCCAAGGGAAAATGTTATGTTAGTTTTCTAAATTTGGTATGAAGGAGAAACGCTGTTGATTTTTGGCTTAGCACTCCAAAAGTTTTCCATAGTATCTGCTTATTGTCTGCTAGTCAGTGGGCTTAGTTATCTGTACTATGCCATCTCTTATGAAGCAGCACCGCCTTCAGTCAGGGGTCAGAGGGCTCTCCGCCCTTTAACTCCTGCTCTCCCACCATGGAACTGGGTAGTTGGCATTCCCTAGTGTTCTGGAGAGGTCTTCACTTCCTCATGTAAACTGCCAGGCAAAGTGGTATGGTCAGCAGTAACACAGTAGTGGTATGGTCAGCAGTAACACAGTAGTGGTATGGTCAGCAGTAACACAGTAGTGGTATGGTCAGCAG
>NC_034591.1:162018705-162026811 GCF_900095145.1 Mus pahari
AGTAGTGGTATGGTCAGCAGTAACACAGTAGTGGTATGGTCAGCAGTAACACAGTAGTGGTATGGTCAGCAGTAACACAGTAGTGGTATGGTCAGTAGTAACACAGTAGTGGTATGGTCAGTAGTAACACAGTAGTGGTATGGTCAGTAGTAACACAGCCTTTGTTTTGTGTAAGGGAGGTTACAGAGAAACGGAAAGACCTCATCCCAGACACTTCTCCAGGGAGGAAGAGTTTGTGGTTTATAGAGACCCATAGCCCTTAGTCTAGAATGAAGAGTTCCAGCCCATCCCATAAGTTCAGACTGTTATACATGAGCTCGCTGTGACGGAGGAAGTGTGAATAACATCCAGCGAGCAGCGGCCACTCACAGCCAGGCAGAGATTCCTAAAAATAAAATTTCATCCAAATGTAATAAAGGATTATTATTTTTTCCTCTTAAGAACCAGAATTATGGCCCATGTTTTCAAAATCACCTCCAGGAAAATAACCTTCACTTGGGAGGATTTTTTTTAATTTAGATTTTTAGAAGGGAGTAAGGAGCAATTATCTTTACTTCAAAGGTTTGTGGCCAAGACATTGTTAGAGATTTTTTAATTATGGCTAGGCCTTGCTGCAGATCCCTGAGATTTTACTTGAAGCTGTTACAAGCAACACCGAGCCAATGGGAGCCTTACGACAGCTACAGTCACTAGAGTTCAGACAACTCTAGAGAAACTCACACCACTGCTTTGTCTGTTCTTTGTCGTGATGATATTGACACTTCTGCTGTTCTAAGTCTCCTCACGGTTCTGACATTCCACCAAGAGTGTTAGTGACATGTTCCTTAAAGCTGCTGAGTGTGCTGAGGGCTTATCTGTTCTTGGTATATAAATCAGTTGCATTACAGGAGTTATTCTTTACATTGTTTGTAGGTCCGTGTGGAGGCGGTGCCATTCTTCTGTCCCTGGCCCGCCTGCCCCACTTCCCTCATCCTAATCAGTCATTCCTCCTGAGTGGCCTGTAGACGGAAAAGGATAAACTCGGGGAGTATGTCAGTGTCGAGGTCCACAGGACCCACTGTGGCTTTTGATTTGGATGTCATAATTTGAGATTGCTTTCCTGAAATGAGGCACATGACGGCGAGGACTGTGCCCTGTCAACTGGTTTCTCAGTTCTCTGTTTTCATTGAAACCATCAGAGTGAGTAAAATCAACCAGTATGAGCTGCCTTGCCAAGTGGCCCCCATGAACATCCTTCCTGAAAGTGAAGCGTAGCACATTTCATGTAGAAGAAAGCTTAGCAAAGCCAACAGTCTATGCAGGTTGAAAGGGTCCTGCAGCTTTGTAGTCAGTACAAGTGTGTTCTGCGCTGATTGCTGTCCTGCATCACTCCTTGAGGGTCTATACCTTATAAATACACTGAACCTCAAGCCTACCTCCACTTGACCTTCTTGACCTGCGTTCCTGATCTAAAGTGTCCTTGCATAAGGCCACCCTTGGGAATATTCACAGACATGTGAGCAGGGGCCATGCCATCTGATGGTCCATCAGACCATCACATACGACCATCACACTCCAACTGAAGGCTTATGATTTTGATGACATTATTTGGAAATGGTTCAAACAGTAAGTGTTGTACTGGTAATGGCTAAAAGTCTCATGGTACAAATGATGGGTCACCAAGAAGGTAATACAAAGATTGCATCCGGAAGAAGTTGTGGAGGTCTAAAGTCATAACTCGACATGATAATCATGGTGATGAAGCCACTTGTATGTCATCTCCCAAAGCTGCCCACTAGTCTAAGAATATCTGAGGAGAAAGGATGTGGCTCTGCATCTCCTCACCCCAGAAGCCAGTAGTCACAGCCTCCAAGTCACAGAGGCAGAAAGTGGCAGTCAGATCTTACGTCTGTGCTTTGACTTTGGGGTGGGCAAAGTGGAGACTAAAGGATAAAGCTAGATGTGGTGGTGTTCCCAAATGAAAGCCACAAAACCTCTATATTTACAATAAGCCTCGAAGCACTAGAGCTGGGCAGATATCAACCCTCTATGCTGTTTTGTTTATCTTTATTAGGAATCCCGAGATATCATTTGCCATGTTCTTCCTGGGTCACTCCTACTCCAACAGGCTGATCCTTATGGCCGTGTGCTCATGAACCATCTCTTCTCATAGGAGCTTCCTCCTCCTCCCCCTTCTTTCTTACTCTCCATTTCTCCTTAGACTCCGAGCCTGGGAACCAAAGCCCTGCCTACCTCTCTTGAGGTTTGGTCTGTTGCTATGAATTTTAATGTAAAACTGTTGGTTATATAAAAGTGTTCACAGCCAGTGCTGCAGGGCTTAGAGGTAGGCGGGCTTTGAGTTACCTGGAGAGAGGAGAAGGAAGAAGAAGGGCTTGGGAGTGGAGGAAGCCACAGAGAGGAGACGTACATGGCACACAGCCAGGAGAAACAGCAAGTCTTTGGGGTGCACCGCAGGGGAGGTAGCCAGGCCAACAATTAGAAAAATAGATTACGGGTTACCCCCTCCCCAGGAATTGTCAAAGCCAAATAGAATAACCACAGCATGAGTCTCATTCGTTCCGTAAGTGAGACCTGAGCAAGTTTAAATTGGTTCAAGGACAGTCCAGCTTGATGACAGAGTGCAGGTGGGGGTTCCTGCAGGAGCCTTGGTGACCCCCAAACAACTGCATCAGTACAGTGTCCTCCCCCTCCCCCCATCATGGATTGCAACCTCACGGAAGCTGCATCATGGATTCCTGCTCTCTTCAGCCTTTCCCAGGATCTCAGGCAGCTCTACCACCATTACTGTTGACCTGCCCCCCACCATATTGTTCTGCTAGTTACCATGCCCATTGTGCAAAGACCTAGGGTGGCACCAAGGATCCCAGGAAAGGTGGTGTACAGCAAGAGCTGTGTATGTGTTTATGTAGGCTTGCTTATTCCTGTAAGAGACCAAATCTTGTTTTCACAAACTGCCCTTTCTTTACTGCAGAGGCAGTCCAGGGTTATTTTCTATTTCGAGTCAGAAACCCATCCATGGAAAGTAGCTCATTCCTTCCCTGCTATGGTCAGACTCTGCTTCACCAACCTCTGCCTGTCTATCATGCCTCCAGCCATATCTTAGCCTCTCATGGATGGGGCTAAGGACTTTGCTCAGAAGCCTCTAACAGGACTTTACATTCTTCAGCACTTTTCTTCACATGGAGTGATGCCAGACTCACTTTTTATCATGCTTCCCTTGGGCACTGAGCAAAAGAGGAGCCTATCATGCAGAGCCTCCCTGGGTCTCCTTGAAGTATACCCAGACATACAAGTTGGTATTTACAATAAGGTGTTGTTTGGTTTGCTTCTAGCAAGTTAAGAAAACCGAATTCCAGGCATTGATCAAATTTCCACAAGTTTCTTGCAGAATGTCTAGAAACACAATAGATATTATGACCATGGATGTCAAAGACTTGGCCACTAGGAATTGGATACAGGGTTGAGATGTAGCAGTGACAAGTCAATTCTATTCATGTGTTGATGAAGACTTGGCCACTAGGAATTGGATACAGGGTTGAGATGTAGCAGTGACAAGTCAATTCTATTCATGTGTTGATGAAGACCTGTGCTTGCCATTCTTCGCCTTAGAGAGACCATGAGTAAGTCAGGTACTACTTTTCAATATACTACCTCCAGAAATTATCATGTTGTTTCCTTATTTTTCCATAGAAAAGAAATAACTTCACTGCTAAGTTATAAAAAGAATAAAACATTTCTAGCTAGCCCATATAAAAGACACACAATCCAGGTATTTTATTTATAAGCCTAGATTGGGTGGGTCTGGAACTATTCAGTTTCTCAGCCGTAATGTCTCTTGTTCCTCCTGTCCACGTGCTCATGATCCATCTCCTCTCATGGTGGCCTCCTCCACCTCCATGTCCTTTCTTCCTCTCTCCTCTCTCTCTACCTGAAACTCCCTCACTCTATCCTCAAGCCCCGCCTTTCATCATCCATTGCCCAATCACAGGCTCTAGTCTTTTATTAACCAGTTAAATTGGGGAGCAAGATGTACATAGCATTACTAGGTACAGGTGAGGATCTGCTCATGTGCAACCAGACCTTGAGAGCCAGAATTTAGCATTAGATTACAAGCAGCATCAGACCACTTGGTAATGTCTTAATCTGTCTGGTTGATTTAGGTGTTATTTTTTCTATCACATGTATCTCCACAACCAGCATTCCTTTTCTTTGAAAAAGAAAAATATTGGCCAAAAATTAACAGAAAAATACCATTGTAACTAATACTGTCTTGGAAACATCATGAGAACATCCTTTTCTAAGGGACGTGGTGTCTCTTCTCCTTCAAAGACAGAACTGACCTCCCTGCCAGTCTGTGTGCTGCTGAGTCATAAGCCGCAGTGGCTGCTACCTCTGGGAGCTCACTTCCAGAGGAGAGAGGAAGGTCATCTCTTGTCACCATATTTTTTCTGAATGAAGTCCCTTGTTTGTGGGTGTATCATAAGTCTGGCTTTGCCTTTGACTAAAATTACAGATATCTTTTACTATTTCTTAAGCAGGGAGTTCTAACCAGATGGTCACAGGGACACTTCTGCTAGACTTCATCAGCTTTGGGGTTGTGGTGCCCTGTGAAGCTCCTCCTCCCCCCCCTCCTCTGTCTGTCTCTTTGTCTCTCTCTCTCTTTCCCTCCCCCCCTCTCCTTCTCTCTCTCTCTCTCTCTCTCTCTCTCTCTCTCTCTCTCTCTCCATCTCCCCCTCCCTTTCCCCCCTTTCTGTTTACGGGGATCCTTGTGCTAGTACTTCGTGGTCGTCTTCTTCCCTCATTGCCAGTTGGTCAAGCTGTGATTCTGTGAATGCCATGCACCTCAAGTTCAGAGCTCACATTGCCTTGTACCCTGTAAACTCATTTTAATTGTTCTTTTTATTTATGGGTATGTCTGTGTACGTTTATTCTACCATATGCATGAAGGTTCCCCTGGAGACAAGAGAGGGCATCAGATCCTCCTGGAAGTGGAGCTGCAGATGGTGAGCCACCAGTGTGAATGTGGGGAACTATACCCAGGTGCTTTCTTTAAGCAGCAGTTGCTTATAAGCATTGAGCTATCTGGCCAGCATCTAAATTCACCTAAGATGAGATGTTGCAGCCTATTAGAATACCGCCCATGTGCACACGCACACGCACACGCACATATTCTCAAATAGGAAGGATGTGAGAAATCAGGACGTATTACAAATTACCACCACATTCTTTCTTCCAGGTCACCATGGTTACTGTAGAAATATTTCTAGTTTTTTATCCTCTCAGCTACTTCTAAAACTGATCCTTTGAAGTCATGCTGGGGGTGGCGTGGCCATTCTTATTAAAACAGAGCCATAGGAATTGTCAGGCATCTTAGTGAATGTTTCCACTTGGCCACAACAGTAATCCGAAATTTTCTGAAATTTTCTGTAGCTGATGCCCAAGTTTCATAACATGTTCCAGAAGCTCTGCAGTGTTTGACAGAGAAGTTATGTCTCGCTGGGTGTTGTCAGGTGTCTATGATTCTGCTATTGTCTTGCTTTAACCAGCCTACCCCCCCCCTTCTATAATTTGGGGTATTTTCTGAGTGACAGTCACAGTTTTCCTCACTGAAGGCTCACCACAGAGCTCCCTGGGATAAAGAGCTTGGTTTCCCACAGAATTCATTGGGTTAAATCCCAGCATATTTCCTGGCCCTCTGAATATTTCTGTTCTCTATTTCTGGCTGGCTTTCATCAGGGAGTCTCTCCTTTTTCTTCCTTTTCTATGCCCTTGCCATTTTAAACCTGTTCCCTAGGCTGGGGCTATAGCTCAGAAGCAGAGTGCTTGCCTAGCTTGTCTAAGGCCCAGAGTTCACCAAGGACCAGACAGACAGACAGACAGCTAACAACCAGATGACTACCTTAGCGTATTCTCTGCTTTATTCAGCACTACTTTAAGTATAAAACAACCAAGCCGAGACACAGGCAGCCAAGAGGAGCTGACCTAAGCCTGGGGCTACAGAGCCTGGGGAAGGGTGGCTGAAGTCCTTCCTAGCTGTGTGAGGTGGATCTGCTCACTGCCGTCTTTTCCTTGTACCTCACTGTTTGATCCCAAGGTTAATAGCTCCCATCAACATGTGACACTGATCTTCACATGTAGAACCTTCTACATATTTCTCCTGGTTTCCCTGATGTTGTCTTCAGATCGATGCTTTCTGAGCTCTGTATCTGAAATGAAATACTTTGAAATAGATCTTTCTTTGAGCTATGAACTAACTCTTATTTGTCTCACATTGTAGCTCAGGCTGCCTTGGAACATAATCTGTAGCCCCAAGCTGCCCTCCAGATCCAAAAGAGCCTTAGATAAGATGTCAGGTGTGCCTGTAGCATAGACTTGCACACTGGCTTTGTATTCCTTGCAGCAGTGCTGATTGTTGACGCCTCTGGGCCACAGGAAGGCTCTTTCCAGAAGGGTTGCATTTCTTTATAGTGCCTGCCATGTGTGCTGTGTGCTAGGGTGAAAGCAGAGTTGAAATGGTAGGTACTTGCGTATAATTTAGTTCAGCATTAATGTCAGGGTCCTCGTTCTTTGCTTGCAAGTGTTAGAAGGTAGAACAGCCCAACTCTAGAAAATGGGAATTTACTGAAAGGCAGCAGAGTTGATTGGCATCTGTACACCAGACTCGTTAAGAGGAAATGGAAACTACGGGCAGCATCATTAATGATCATCTCAGAATGACAAATAAGAAAGAAAAAAATGGCCCCCCTGCTACCACCTCACCCTACCCCACCCCGATTCTCCATAGTCTCTAACCCACCCAGTTGTGAAAGACAAACACTCCTTCCACAGAAGAAGGAAGAATTCTCAAAATGAAATTTAAGTTGCCACTAGAAAGGGGACATCAAGCCTAGTTAGTGGCCAAGCGATGTGTTCAGTACACTACAGTGTCTCTGGTTTGTTTGACTGACTCCCCAGAGAACCTGTTCTGGAATGTTGTCATGTTTGTTCCCAAGTGCATGCCAAGGAGAGAGCTGTTTATTCCTCACTTTGGATGGGAGAAAGAAACATTTCAATAAAGGTGGGACTCTCACTCAAGATATGACAGGACCGAGATAGGAGAGACAGCATTCCCAAAAGACTCTGTAGTCCTAGGCTGTATGTTCAGACAGCCATGACAGTGGCTCAGTGACTCCTAAAGCCTAAAATACCTGCTGTCTGGCCCTCCAAAACCATTTGTCACATGCTGATAGACAAAGTAACCCCACCCCGCACCCATAGACTTGAGCCTTCAAGCTGTGAACCAAACTGCAATCCTGGAGAAACTAGATGCACAGGATGTATTGTCTACTACTAACTAGGTACACCTTCTTTGTCTACCAGTATTCAGTACTGCTATCAGGTCATAAATCCATCCGTGAATTAATCCATTGATGAGGTCAAAGCTCTCGTGACGTACTTGCCCCCATCCCCCAAAGCACCACTTCAGGCATCAGAACCAACCCACATGAGCATTGTAACAGGACTAACCCTACCACATGTGACCATCACATCAGGACCAGTCTTCCCACATGTGACCATCACATCAGGACCGGTCTTCCCACATGTGACCATCACATCAGGACCAGTCTCCCCACATGTGACCATCACATCAGGACCAGTCTNGTCTTCCCACATGTGACCATCACATCAGGACCAGTCTCCCCACATGTGACCATCACATCAGGACCAGTCTTCCCACATGTGACCATCACATCAGGACCGGTCTTCCCACATGTGACCATCACATCAGAACCGGTCTCCCCACATGTGACCATCACATCAGAACCGGTCTCCCCACATGTGACCATCACATCAGGACCAGTCTCCCCACATGTGAGCGTTCACATCAGGACCAGTCTCCCCACATGTGAGCATTCACATCAGGACCAGTCTCACCACATGTGACCATCACATCAGGACCAGTCTCACCACATGTGACCATCACATTAGGATCAGTCTTCCCACATGTGAGCATTCACATCAGGACCAGTCTCCCTACATGTGACCATCACATCAGGACCGGTCTCCCCACATGGGACCATCACATCAGGACCAGTCTTCCCACATGTGACCATCACATCAGGACCA
>NC_034591.1:162027219-162030510 GCF_900095145.1 Mus pahari
AGGACCAGTCTTCCCACATGTGACCATCACATCAGGACCAGACTTCCCACTTGTGACCATCACATCAGGACCAACCCTCCCACGTATGGGCATTGTAACAGGATCAGTCTCTTCCACAAGAGTATCACACAAGGATGAGCCCTCCCACATGTGGGCATTGTGCTGGGCCAAGGCACACATTTGCTTTTTGAGGGGTGTTTCATCCAAACCACAACCATCTGGTCTTCTGAATGCTGGCCCAAACAGAGCCTAGACAGAGCTGCCCCAGTGCCATACCCACTGAGTCAGGGAATAGACCTTGAAACCATAGAAGTAAACATACCAGAAGCCCTGTTTCCTTAGAGAACTTACATAAAATTGACAGAAAGAAAAATATTACTTTGAGATGACCTGGAAAGATCAGGACTATAAGTGAATGTTGGGAAGGAGGAATGAGAGGTTTTCCAAATGACCAGAGCCAACGTGCAGGAGGAGCTTTGAGCAGAGAATGGTCAAGTCTAGTAGAGCATCCCAGACACAGGGCATGCCAATCACCAAGAGGTCCTGAGGTGAGCCTTGAGAGAAGTCCAGGCAGACACAGGTCAGCGAAGAAGTTGAGCAAGAAGAGCATTGAGTGGCAGCAGAAAAGAAAAAGAAAATTACTTTGGAGATTTGAATATTTTATCAAATACTGTAAATGTGTCAAATAAAATATGGATAAAAATTGAGCAACCTTTAATTAATATCTGAGTCTATGTTGAAGGAACTCACATATCATTTTAATCCCTAGAAAGGATGGATAGATTTATGACTGCAGCAGTTATTTTTAATTAAAATACACATATCCGTGTGTGAGATGTAAGATACGATCATCCCCTGGAGTTTTGTGGCTAAGATCAAGTATCAGACCTGAAAGGAGGCCTGGGGACACTGTGGAAGTTCCTAAACAGAAGGAACAACGTAAACATTATGTCTCTTCAAAAATAATTATTAGCATGGTTTTATGTTGATGATGGCAAGCTGTAGATAAGAAACCCAGAAGAATGAAGGGTATAGTCATGTCAGAAGCACTATGGACACAACGTCGCATGCTTTGAAGAATCTCTCAGAGTACATTTATGAGCGATATTTGCTCTTTCTAAAGATCTTTATTAATACCTATGGTTATGGATCTCCTGCCACATGTGGGGTTTGGGCATTGGCAGTTACTGATGGTGACCCAAGCCCTGGATTTCATCTGAGAATTACATTCATAAAATTTCTTTCATATTCATAAAGAGTGCTTCATTTATAACCAAGGTACTACCTTGCCCACTTTAGTTATTCCACAGTGTTCTGGTAAAATATTTCCATGGGCTTCCTCTCACTTCGTTACAATTTGTACAAGCAGTTCTGTCTGCAAACCAAATACTTTTATTTTTACTAAGTAAATTTGCTCATTTCCTATGTGTGTTGTGGTTGCCTATAAAATACATACTGTTTTTTGAATACTTCAAAACATTTTGTAGAGTTTGTTATCAAGTAGTTTTGGTAGTTAGTAATCCTTTATTATTTGTAGCTATAGTTTTGATATCTTCCTTGATAAATATCCTTCAAACGTACTTTCATTACCAAAGGTTAGCTTGAGGCACGTGTTGTTTAGAAGTACATGCTCAGAGTAATCGGGCATTACAGTGACTCAGTGTGTGTGTGTGTGTGTGTGTGTGTGTGTGTGTGTGTGTGTGTGTGTGTATTACTTACAGTGTCCACAGAGACCAAAAGAGGGCATTGGATTCCCCTGGAACTGGAATTACAGGATTTTGTGAGCCACCATGTGGATGTTGGGAAGTGAATTCTGGTCCTCTGGAAGGGTAGCAGAAATTGTTGAGCACTCATACCAAGCCCTTCGAATCATCATGTATTTGGGAGATAGTCTTTTCTATATTACTCATTCATTTTACAGAACTTAATGAATTCCTTTAGAAAGATCACTTCCCACCGCGGTTATTTCCACTGTATGGAGGTGTGAGGCCAGACTTCGCTGGTTCCCAGACAAAGACTGTTCTGTTTTGCTTTGACTTTTGAGATAGGGTTTCACGCTGTAGCCTGGGCTGGCCTTGGATTTAACTAATCAGCCTCCCAGGTGCTAGGATCGCAGGCACCTTCCCCTGAAAACAGTCCGTGAAGCTGGGCACTGAAGTTGTACAACCTTCATGAAGAGTTTTAAATTAACAACTATGGCAGGTCACTGGCATTGTCTATGCAGGAAGCCTTGTGGAGTGATACATAGTCAGTACTGCAAACACAGAAGTGCCAGCCAGCTGCTGGTGGCTCTGGCATGTTGCTGGTCTGTTGCTGTGGCACTTCTGGGATGTAGCCCATCTATCACCCTGGCATTTCTGGGATATAGCCGATCTGACACCTTGCCTCTTGTGATTTCACTTCCTCCTAGCAGATGCAAAAACCATTCTTTACACTCTTGGAAACCACACCCTTCCCCTGAGCAAGCTCCAAATGTGTCTCCTCCTCAGTTCAGGACTCTTGGAAGAATGAGCTCCTTCAGACTAAACTTTGAACTGCTGGACTTTAGTCGCCTTGCCTTTCATCCTACATTTAAAGAAAGGGCTGTAGCAAGCACTCTTCCAGGTGAGCAGTGAGGCATGGTAGTAGTTTTCCTCCCCAGACATTACCCTTGCCTTGCCCCATTTCTTTTATACCTAACCCTGCTGACCCTTACTTTATCTAAGGCCCTTTCTATGTATTTGTAAGGTTTGAATTCTGAAACATGCCCTCTGCAAATACACTTTTGTGCTTTCTTTGAAGAAGTAAAAGAGCTGTGAAATGGGAACTTGTTAGAACTTCTTATGTTCGACCTTCATAAGAGAGTAGATAGGACTTCCAGCCACTCAGGGACCATAAGATCAGGCTGGCAGCTTGCCATGTGTACCTTGAACAGATTTTACTTGTAGAGTGCCCTGTTCTGTGTGTTGGCATTTCTCAAGGACTTTAATATGTCTTTCCATCAAAGGAATCTGGGCATGTATTGCCAAGACCATCTTTAGTCTGCATCTAAGCACAGTGACAGCTGTACGGTAAAGATGGACAGGTCACCGAGAGTATGATGTAATGGAATTTCTGTGAGGCAAGGGTTGCAGGTGACTTGCCACATGCCCTTCAGTTGACCTGCCCCTTCCAGTCCCTGCCTGATGCCATGTATTTACATTAAGACAGAAGGGAAGGGCTGGTGAGATGGCTCAGTGGGTAAGAGCACCCGACTGCTCTTCCAAAGGTCCAGAGTTCAAATCCCAGCAACCACATGGTGGCTCACAACCA
>NC_034591.1:162030700-162049478 GCF_900095145.1 Mus pahari
AAAAAAAAAAAAAAAAAAAAAAAAGACAGAAGGGAAATTTTCCCATCTTTGCTCTGTCGCCTTAATTAACTTGGAGAATAAACTTGCACACACAGATGCACTCTGGTGATGTGAGGCTAAGCCTACCTCACACTCACTTCCCTGAGTGTGCACTTAAGTTGTCAGAAATGGTATTCCTGCCCCTTACTAATCCTGTCTCCCAGCACCATTGCAGTAGTGTTGGGAAAGATTGGTTACATGAGAAAGTTTAAGTAACTTAGCCAATAAATATTTATAATTAATTAAAATATGTAGCCTAATATGTATAATTAACCTATAAATATTAAGAGGGAAGTGGGAAGTTTTATCAGCAGAGAATACCCCAAGAGGGGACAGGCCGATTTTGTTTGCTTTGTTCTTAGGAATACTCTTTTTAACTTGTGTGGGATGAATATAAATCAAGTCAAGAGATCAGAGTTACTTAAGTAGATAAGAAAATGACTAAAATGGGAACAGCCACACATGAGAGCTTCTATGCCAGGCTTATGGATTCATTACCACAACCCCCCCCCAAACTACCAATTCTGCTTTGTAGTGTAATGTTCAACAGACATTAGAAAACTAAAACACATCATTCCTTCCTTGGTGTCTCTTCCCCTACCCCCCGTAGAAATCTAGTGTGGTCCAGGCTGGCCTTGGGGATGTTTATCCTTTAGCCTGTCAAGTCCTGACACTACAAGCATGTGATACACACCTAGCTCCCTTTGTGACTCCTAAATTATTATCAGAAATTATGTTTTAATGATTGCTTGTTCAACCCCTAAGTTAAAGTTTCCAGCTCAACAAAATCTCCAGTCTTGTCCATGTAACATGTTGAGCTTGTTCCCCCATTCTTGTTCACGATCTAAAAGCTGAGTTTTTAAGGCTGGTGAGGTGGTTCTGATTCTACAGTCACCTGCTGCTCTGCCATGAGCACCTCATCGGGTGGCTCACACACATGCACACGTACACATACGCAAACACTCAAACAGACCTATGATTAAAATCTTTTTAAAAATAAAGTAAGTCAACAGCAATGTAAGGACATTTGGAAGTCTGAAGTCCAGATGAACACAAGGGCCAAATAGTGTCTGACAGCTTGGAGCCACTGGTGCTCGGTACTCTCTTTGGTCAGGGTGTTTGGGTCTAGGTACTCTTGCTGGCCAGGGTGCTTGGGTCTAGGTACTCCGTCTGGTGAGGGTGCTTGGGTCTGGGTGCTCTCTCTGGCCAGGGTGCTTGAGTCTGGATGTTCTCTCTGGCCAGGGCGCTTGTGTCTAGGTACTCTCTCTGGCCAGGGTACTTGGGTCTAGGTACTCTCTGTAGACAGGGTCCTTGGGACTTAATACACTTGTTGTTTGTGCCCACTGTACTCATAACATCTAACTGCCTCATTCATGCAACACTCCCAGCTCATTCTCCAGCAAGTATATCTTTGAAGTGGGGTGATGAAAAACACAAGAACATAAATAGCAAAGCCTGTCCCTATAAGGCTCTATCTTAGAGCTCCATCCTGGTGACTTTTCTTTACTTTCTACCTACTAACCCCAGAAACCATGTGGGTGGGTGGTTTTTGTCAACTTGACACAAGCTAGAGCTATCTGGGAAAAGGAGCCAAAGTTGAGAAGGTGCCTCTATTAGATTTGCTGTAGGCAAGTCTTTTGGGGCGCTTTCATTATTAATGATTATAGGAAGGCCTAGCTCACTGTGGAGGGTACTGCCCCTGGGCAAGTGGGCCTGGGTTGTACAAGAAAGCAAGCTGAGCAAGCCACAAGGAGCAATCCAGTAAGCAGCATGCCTCCATGGCCTCTGCTTCAGTTCTGACTCTAGGTTCCCTACCTCAGGTTCCTTCCATGACTCACCTTCATGGTAGAATACAGCTGTAAGCTGTAGCAAGACCTTTGCTCTACAGGTTGCTTTGGGGCATGGTTATGGGCATGGGCATGTCAACATGGTTATCACAGCATAGAAAGCACAGTAGGACCAACAGTGAGTGACCTGAAGATGTGTGCACTGCCCCCAGATTTCCAGTGTAGATGAAGAGGTGGCAAGCACGCGTCACCATAAGCCCTGTCTGAGCAGGTTCTGTCCCTGTTTTTATTTCTGCTTTTTCAGTATCGTCTGAGTTTAGCTTGGAGTGAAAGCAAAACCTCCTTCATTTGTACTGTGAGGGAGAGACTTACTGCTTCCTCCATTCTCAGATCCAGGTAGGAGGCAGCAGTGATTCTGAGAAGGGACAACAGGGAAGGTGCTTCCTCCCTCCATTCCCTTGAGAGCATAAATCTGCTTAAAATGTGCCAGGCAGTTGGTATAGTTTACAGTGATCAGATTTCCATGATCATGTACACAGTACAAAACCCATGAAGATGGAGAAGGTTTCAAAGGAAAAAATATATTCACAGTAAGTTTCATTCAATTAAATGGTGCTTTAGTAAAATGTCATGGGTTCAATTTTAGGTACTAAGTCATGAGAATCCCTAACCAAATATGCACCCCAGCACACACTGGTCTTGGATGGACCAACTACTTTACTAGTTGGAAATGCAGAAGTGAATGGGCAGAGGTCACCCAGGCTTAAGGGGGCTGTGCCCTGCAAGGTGTGCTTAGCACCACATGGTGGGTGTCAGTCAGGTTGAAAGCCTTTGTTTCATTAGGAACAGAAGGGAGTTTTACACTTTTGCTGTATAGCTGCTGAGATTTCCAGGTTGTTAAAGGAAGTGTTTCTTTTCATGAAATATTCAATAAGCTGAATTTCCTTTAAATGCTTTTGGTGTGTTTTGAGGGATCCTTTTGTGTATTAGTTTCTGAAATTTACTGAATCTCTGTGGAGGGATGAAGCTTGCATTGTTTGATGGCTGCCTCTGCCAGGTTTTCTGGCACCTTGACAGGCTTTTGCATTTGGGTAATGCAACATAAACAACCCCTGTGTATTTATAGCAAAATAGACCCTGTGCCAAGGCCCCCAGTCATAACTGAAGCTCTTATCTGAGAAGCCATGCATGCTGTGGTTGGAGGAGAGGTTTGGGTATCACACACACCTGGTGTTAAATCTGCCCGCTCTTCCACTTGGGCAAGTCATAACCTTTCAGAGCCCAATTGCCCCACACACACAATTGCCAGGAGAATAAAATCATGGCTTAGGGGTAGGCTCACAAAACAGAGGTACTTTAAGAACCAGTGTCCTGCTCCTTAGACACGCAGGGAAGCCATGTAGCTTCTCAGACAGTCTGGAAATCAGTGTCCAAGGGACCAGTTCCTTAAAACCCCAGGTGATGGTGTCCAGATTATTGAGCCAGAGACACTCTGGGAAGCAGTAGTTAGCTCTCCGTCTCTGTAAACTCTAAATCGAGGGTCTTATTTTCTGGTCATGTTGAAGTTGCCACTGGCAGAGCTAGGACTGCTGGAACCAGGCCTCTCCCTTTAGATTTCCTGAGCCTCTCTCTCCTCAGGAGGCGTGCTCCTGACAGCACAGGAAGCCCCTGCCAACTCCCATATCTACTTCAGGATTCTGTTTCCTGGCCAAGCACTGCTACTGAGCCTGTGAAGTTGAGCAGGATTGTGTGCTGAGGTGTGTGCATGCATGACAGTGTGTATTGTCGCTTTAGTGAAGAACAGAAGTGAGTGCTTACATTCCCTGTGGGATCTGTGGTAGTTTGAGATGAGAAGGCAGAGCTGCTTACATAAAAGAACTTACTTAAGACGGCTCAAGAACAGAGAAGTTCTTACCGTAAGACATCTTAAAACACAGCAACAGCCCTTCAGTTGTGGCTCGTGCATTTTAGACTCTGTACCGCTTTTCATTTACTCTCGATGAGCATCTGTAGTCCATCTGGAACATGGGAAAGTTACACGACGTCTTTTTGTGGTAACTTCTGAGATGCACTGGAGGCGTACTCTGAGCTGGCGGTCATCATGGAGTGAATGTTCTGATGAAGAGGCCAGACCCGCAAGCTCTCAAGTTCAAGGTTAAGGCAACTGACATTGCCTCGGGTCAAACCACTGCCCAGACTGTTGAGTCCTTCAAGTCTGATTTATTCTAAACATTTATTTTATGTGACACTAATTTCCCTGAAGTTGATCCAAAACATCTCTGTCAACATGGTTATAATAATGCCACAGATGTGTTCCCAGCGATGGACTCTGCATCTGACCTTTAGCTTTTTATACAGTGTGGACTCTCACATCAGACTTATTTATCTAAAAATAGAAAAGTCCTTTTAATAGAAAAACTACTTACAGCAGGCATGTGCATAACAGTGTAATCGTAGGGAGCCTCTGGTAAAGCAACCAGACAGGTTACTGTGATTGTTCTTCAGCTGTGTTGCGTAGGCACACAACATGATGACACAGGGCAGCACAGGGGAAGTGGCAGTGCCCATCCAGAAGCGCCCAAGCACCACAATGTCAGAACCTGACGGATGGCTCAGAGAAAGTCCAGGGTCGTGTGTGTGTGTGTGTGTGTGTGTGTGTGTGTGTGTGTGCACATATATTTATATGTGTGTGTATCTGTGTGAAATTGTACATGTGCGTGCACATTTGTGTGTGTTTAAGTGTACATTTATGTATGTGCATGTGTGTACGCATGCGTGTATGTGTGTGTTCATGTTTGTGCATGTGTGAGTATGTGTGTTTGATTATGTGCACAGTTTTGTGTGCATGTGTGTGCACGTGTGTGCGCACGTGTGCATACACACTGCATCTGGAAGTTGGTGGTGGTTTTAAGTCAGGACAGGATGTTGTATTATCATCCAGAGCTTTCCCATGTACCTCTGGGCATAGAGCAGGTACTTTAGGAATGAGCATCTACAGAGCCTATCTTATCAGAAACAAACATGGAAGACTCTTGTTGATCCATAACAGCCAGATTCCAATGCTTTGAAATATCCCTCTAAGAACTGGGTTTTTGCCTTTTTCATACAGAGGACTATCAAGAATGCAAGCGTAGATTCTTAACTGCACATTGTGATGTGGGAAATTCAGACTGAGCAGTTCAGTCTAACCATTAAAGCTCCAAAACTGCACAAGCACTGGAGCAATCATCCGCTGTCCTCCATGTGTTTGCAATTTGTTTGATTAGGGTCTAGACAAACTTTTAGAAGAAATAATATGGTAGGATATATTTCAAATTTTGTTTTATATATCCATGATTATAAAGTTTAAAAAGTCAGGGAACTATTACCTGTATCCTAGTCATTCGGGGACTTCTGACCCTGGTTCACTTTTAGTCAATGTCATTGGCATAAGCTATGCATTTGGGAAGAGGGACTCTCAGCTGAGAAAATTTTCTCACCAGACTGGCCTGTGGGCAAGCATGTGGGGCATTTTCTTGTCTTATGATTGTTGAAGGTCCCAGCCCACTAGGTACCATGACCTATGCAGGTGACCCTGGATGGCAAACCATAGGTATGAGGAGCAAGCCAGTAAGCAGGTCTCCCCAGGCCTCTGCTTTAGTTCCTGCCCTGACTTTCCTGATGATGGACTATTACCTGTAATTAGAAAATGAAATTAACCCTTTCATCCCAAGTGGCCTTTGGTTCTGGTAAGCACCATAACAGTAGAAACCCTGACTAAGCTCCTGCTCAACCATTCCACATGGCCTAGCTACATCACATGTGGGGACAGCCCTGAAGGACTCTGTGTCCCCTACTGAAATGTTTGTACTTCCCTCTTTATTTCCCCTCCATTCATAGCAACAACAGAGAAATAGATTCAGCCTAGACATGTTGACAGATGGATAATGAAGAAATGTAGTATGTACGGGCAATAGAATTTTATTCAGCCATAAAGAAAAGTGAAGCTTGCAGGATAAATGGGTTGGTCTGGAAGTTATTATCAGAAGCAGAGTAACTCAGACTGAGAAAGGGAAGCACCACATCTTCTCTGTCGTATGCTCATCTTCACAGTTAATGTTCAAATTTGTCTGTGTGTGGCTGGGACAGTGAGGATAGGCCATAAAGCCAGAGCAGGAACCACAAGAGGGTGATGAAGAACTTGAAAGGAGGGGAGGCAGGCAATGAAATACATGTGACATGAATGTTGGGGTAGCCAAGGGTGAAAGGTTACAGGAGGACCAACAGATTACATTTGAAAATGTAATAGTGAAGCCTGTGAATTTGTATGCTAATACCAAAGTAATAAAAATGCACTGGCATCCTTTAGAATTGTGCATTTCATATACTCAACAGAAAGCCCTTTGGTGAAAACAGAATATGTTACTGCACACATCACAGAATAGGAAGCTGCCATGACACAGAGGCCCCCATGACACATGAGATGAGAAACTGCCATGACACAGAGGCTCCCATGGGACACGGATGAGAAGCTGTCATGACACAGAGGCTCCCATAGGACACGGATGAGAAGCTGTCATGCCTCACCAAAGCTATTTAAGGCACTTAAATCAGTTTACAACAGACTCATCCACTACTGGAGGCATGAAGCTCCAAGCTCAGATGTCAGAGCCTGGTTCTCCTTGCAGACACCAGAGTACACTGGAGCCCTGGTCTCTGTCTCTGGTGACAGCTTCCAATCTTTGCCATGTGTCTTCTCCCATCTCCAGTCTTTGATAGCCCCTCTGTTGTCTTGGTGTCTCTTAGAGGCATTGGTGGTTGTGTTTAGGGCCCACAGTTATCCTGTATGGACTCATCGTATGTACAGACCTTTTTCCTAAACAAGGACACATTCATAGCTATGGAGGCTTGGACTAGTGGGTGTAGCTTAAGCACTGTGAGTTTCTTCAGTCCTTAGATGTTAATACTTGACTTTTATTGACACCTAAGAAGAGACATCAGTTTTGTTTTAAATGGAGCTCCTGGTTGAGCTTTAGGTTTTTTTGGAAGGCTTTATTTTCTTGTTTTGTTGTTTTTGAGTTTTGAGGCAGTCTTCCAGCCCCAGACGCTTCAGACTCATTACAGAGATGAAGCCATCATTGAGTTCCTGATGCTCCTGCCTCACCCATTCCAGTGCTGGGATGGCAGGCGTGTGCCTTAGGGCATTGTGCATTTAACACAGAATCAGTCGAACACCCATGAAGCTACCTCCAAAACACCTGAAAAAGAAAGGAAGGGTTTTCGGGCTGTGTTTTTATCTGAGAATAATATACTTCTGAGTTTTGCTGTTTTGTGCTTTCTGAAAAAGTTAAGACTCTATCTGGTCTCTTTCTTCTAAATGTTACTATTGTTACACATGTCTACTGATTAATCCTCTTTTAAGATGACCATATGCGATGGATGACTTTAGGACTGTAGTAAGATAGTGTGACTCAGTGTGGAGACAGTCGAGGCCAGGAGAACAATGGACACTGGAGAACTGTTAAGGCAGGTGTCTACACATGTGCAGAGGGGTCACAGGTCACCTTGCAGATAGCAGTCTGTGGCCTAAGCAGTTGCTACAAGCTGGACTCGGTGCGTCTCTGTTAGGGTTTCTGTTGCTGTGGATAAAACTATATATAGTGAAGGCAGGTTGGGGAGGGAAAGATTGATTTCAGATTAGAGCTTCTCCATAGGCTATTACTGTGGGAGGTGAAGAACCTGGAACAAGAACCGATGTAGAGGTCGTAGAGGAATGCTGCTTACTGGCTTGCTCTTTATGGCTTACTCAGCTGCTCTCTTCCAAAGCCCAGGACTGTCTGCTCACAGGTAACACCACCACAGTGATCTGGGTCCTCCCGTATCAGTCAGCCAAGGAAACAGGTAACACCACCACAGTGATCTGGGTCCTCCCATGTCAGCCAAGGAAACAGGTAATACCACCACAGTGGTCTGGGTCCTCCCGTATCAGTCAAGGAAACCCACCATATGTGAGCCTGTGTATCATCCTAGAATATCTAATAAATGTGTCAAAGTGTAAATATTCAGTGGGAACTATGTAGCTGCTTAAAAAAACAGAGTAAGGACATAGTCCCTCATGCTTGGCACTGGTGACCTGGTACACTCACTCTGGAAAGCAGTTTTGTCATACCAGTTAAAACTTAAACAGCTTATATACCATAGAAGTTCCACATGCTAAGTCTGTCCAGGAGGTTATGAACATCTTCTCATCTGAATGATATACACTTGGATTTTAAATTTCCTTATTTCTTCAGAGACAACGAGAGAGAGAGGGGGTGGAGGAGAGAAGGAGAGAGAGAAAGAGAGAGCTTTGCACATCCCTTGTGGATGAGTCTGGACCGCCTGTCGCTCTTGGAATTTACTGTACATCAGCCATTCCCAGTAGGTGCTGTGGCTCTGACTGCTCCTCTGCACAGATCAGTTCAGTCGCCCTCATAAACTTGATAAGTGCCCAGCATGCCCAGACCTAATTCTAGAAGCTAAGAACAGTCATTCTCAAGGTACAAGGGTCCGCTCACCTGGGATCAAGGGTGTCTCGTGTGTAATCCTGTGAGTACAAGTGTTTGTTTTTATATCTGCCCAGAGGCATCACATGACAAAGGAAGAAAAAGAAAGGTTGAGAGAAGAAGGCCAGCAGGGCCTCTTCTGTACATTCATGGGATCTCAGAACTGAAGAGTCTTGTCCAGCCCAGTTCTGTTACACAACTGTTTTGTTAGATTTCATGCTCTGTCATTTTTCTCTTTTGACCGTTTTGTATTCTGGTTAATGATCCTGAATTCCAGTGGGTTATGAAGTATAGTTTAATAGAGAGTCCTCACTTGGATGCAGAGGTGCTTGTAGGAAGGGTGTAAGACAGGGTTATGTATAAAATAGACTCCACAGCTCTCACTTGACGACTCCCATTGTGGGCCTGGGCTTCTTTCTTGCTGTTAGTGTGTTCCTTTGTGCACCATTAGTGACATCATCTTCACCATGCAGAACGCTCTTAGTAGATAACTTAGATAACTGTCTTTGCCGGACCTCATTTTTGTCACTGTAACCCTAATTTAAAATTTCTCAGCAGGAATAGATCGCACAGGTTTTAACATTATCAAATATTTCTTAAAGATCGATTTTATTGTTACTTATGTTAGTGTCTATGTGGTAGAGGCAAGTGTGTATGTGGATACATTCAGAATCCAGGAAGGGCATCAGGTCCCCAGAAGAGGAGTTAAGGTAGTTGTAAACCTATATGTGGGTACTGGGGACCAAACTGGAATCCTCTGCAAAGGCAGCACTGCCCTTAACCCTAAATGGCAAGCTGCCCCCCCAGCCCCCTCCCCTCCACCCACCTCCAGCCCCCTGCCCCAGTCATTTTGCATAGTCCTCTCCACCCCCAGCAGTATGCTGAATTGAAGTGTGATGGCATTGGCTAATCTTTGTGTCCTATGCATCTCTGGTATTCATAGGATCTTGGAGGATGTTTGGTCTATTCTTTAAGAGCCAGCATGTTTGTGCTCATATTTTCTAAAAATCATTCTGATATTCTACATACAACTTCTCCAGTAACTACAGACCACAGTCAGCCGTGAGAGTACAATGTCACCCTGTAAGCCTGGATAACAGGTGAACAACCTTGATACAGGCAGACGGTTGGAAATCCCACTGAGCTTCGAATCTTTCTACCAGAAAGGTCCTAGAGTTTTTCACTGGTGTCCTACTGGAATTCTCCCCACTGATGTTTCTCTTTCTCTCTCTCCTTTCTAAACAATCAACAGCTCGATCAAGTCACCCGCCAGCGTAGCCTGTCCAGCCTGGAGCTGTTCCTCTCCTGTGCCCAGAAGCAGCTGAGTGCTTTAATAGCTACAGAGCCTGTTGACATTGAGTAGAGATGAAGCAGATCCATCGGTCATTAAGCCTGCCCACTCTGAAGCTGTTTGTCTCCTGCGCCCAGAAGCAGCCGAGGGCTCTAATGGCCGTAGAGCCTGGTGGCATTGAATAAAGGGAACGTGATGGGCTGCCTTGCCCTGGCCATTGTGTCAGTCACTAGACTTCTAAGTTAGATGCTATGACTTGGACAAGTGCTCTTGTTTTCTGTTTAAACCTGGAAAGTGGTTTCCAGTTCCAGAATGAGCCACAGCAGTTTCCACAAGACCCATCAACGGATCTAACTTATTCTCTGCTATTTTATCACGAGTAGCGATGGAAGAGTGTCTATGACCCAAAGTCATGGAAAAGTGGTGTGTTATCCAGAGTGCATCAGGTAATCCTATACAGCTTCTGGTGGCCTGATGACACTGTATTTGGTAAAGGATTACCTTGTGACCACCTCAAGGTGATATGTAGGGAGCAACCACTGTGTAGCCATGCATTTACTTGATTCTAAGTAGAGTGGGCAGACACATTGGCGTGGCCTTGTTCTGACTAACCTGACCTCTTCCCCACACATGGCCCCATGTGTTTCCATAGATTTACCAAGAGTGAACACCACTAGCTGGCCAGCCTTGGAGCAGCTGCCCCGTGTGAACTGGGGTGTGTGGCCCGGGCTTGCTTCAAAGGCTTGAGATCATGTTTCATAATCTAATATCTGGTTAAAAAAAAATAACAGAAATCTACATATCTATTTAATCAAATACCAGACATACGGGATAAATTGGGATGTTGATAATTTATGAGCAGTATGCTCCACCATGAAATCATGAGTTATCACGGGATGTTACACGCACGTCCTGCAGTGCCTCTGCTTCCTGGGGCTTTGTATTTGGGGGGGCGGGGGATTTCTCAATATAATAAAAGGAACTCCAAAAAGTTGCTTGGTTGTCATGTTTTTGTTTTTGTTTCTTAAAAGATCGGGGCCTCATTGTGTAGTCCTGCTTCAGAATCAAAGTTGTGCCTTTGTCTCCTGTGTGCTGGGAAAGCATGTTCCACCATGCTAGACCACAGTTTATTAATTCTTTAAAAATACTGTTTCTTAAAAAAGGGAAAAAAAAGTTTCTTTCTCAAACCATGAATGATTGTGTTTTGTGAACACTCCCCCTTAAATAGTGACAGTATTTACCAAGAAGCTTACAACTCCTTAGTTATCAAAACTTAAGTAGAATTCAGAGTAAGCAAGCCATTAGCCTGAATTGCTGCTACATGGGAAAAGTGAGGAGAGTTTTGATTTCAGAAAGAAGCCAGTAGGTCTGGGCCCAGTATTTAAGTTCACTTGACACTTTCTTTCCAAAATAAATGTCGGGAAGCCATCACACATCACTCAGATTGGCCTTAGGCTAGTGTGGGTTATAGGTCACTGTTGCTGAGGTCCAGAGAAAGCAGAGATGCCAGGAGAATATCTAGTCTTGAGTCTGCCTTACCAAACTACCACAGGAGGCTGTGTCTTTCTGATTGGGGTTCCAACTTTGTTATCTATACAAAGTAGGTGTTCTCTTAGAATGAGTTAGATCTGTCAGCATATGAAGACTGAGGAACACTGACCAAGTCCCATGCTACTCCGCTTGGGGTTATTGCTATACCTTCTCCATGGGGTGTCCTTAAAGATGCCTGGAAGTCCGTTTGTGAAGCCGGACGGGTGTGTATAGCGATTCTTTAAGCTCAACTAGCTAATGGTGTTGGGTGGTACTTAAGGTATATTTCCAACTAAATGCATTGTGGTTTTTGTTTGGTTATCAAAAGAACCTAGACCACCTCAGGTGGCAAGCACCAGGAAAAGGAGATGATCAGGCACTTCTACTGCACAGGTAAGCCTCCATCCTGGACATGCGAACCCCACGGAGTCTCATCAAAGTCTGCAAGCAAGCCCATCACTTTCACTTTTTTGACAGGTACAACTATTTTCAAATTACAAATCTGACACTACCATTCTTGGGTGGAAAAGACCCCCAACCCCACGTGAGTGGAACTGCCTAGTATTTCGCAAGTAGGTAACCCTGGATAGGAAGCGACATGTTGGAGTTTATTAAATAGACTGAGTTTCTCATTTGAGATTCAGCCTTGGGCCTTTTAACACTGGCCTCTGCTTCAGGCTGCTGTGGCCCAGGGCTCCCTCCATAGTGGCAGCACCTCAGGTGCACATCCTGTCTTATCTTAGTATCCTAAGCCAGCCACATTCTAGGTGGGGCCTTTAGATACATAGCCTAACACAGCCTAGCCCACTAGGACTCGGTTTCCTCATGTGTGGCAGAGAAATGATTTGTAGACTGTAAAACAATGCTGGTACTCTGTGTGATGAGGCATGTTGATGTGACCTTCGCTGCGCAGTGATAAACTCAGGGTGGTGGCCACAGGCAAACACTCAAGCTGTTATCTTTAATTCTTCACCTTGATTAAGGGTTCTGCAGCTGAAGACCTGACATTTACTGGAACTCCAGTGAAAAGTTAACTGGTAAGTCACTGAGTGTACCCCAAAAAGGTTTCTCTTCCAAAGTCAGAGCTTATTTAAACCCTATGTTCTGAGTCCTGAACTCTACGGTAAACCCAGATATTCCTGGAGTATTCCGGTCCACTTTCCCCTTACGCTAGCCAGAGCCCATGTGAATTACCTTTACCAAAGAAACAGCAAAGAAGGCTGTACAAAAGATCCAAGTACAAAATCCCTGGATACCCAGTGAGTGCCAGTTTGTCTCCACATACTAGTCCACGCTAAAATGGGAACACTTAGATTTTTTGTAAGGAATGTTGAATATATAACTGAACCAGTCTCTTGTTGTCTGACAAAGCTGAAAAAGTCACAGACCCCTGCGACTGAGCAGGTCACTGTCAGCTCAGTCGCAGGGGTCTGTGACTTTTTCAGGTGACCTGCTTACACATTTTTTTGTCATTTAGAATCAATGCTGATTTAAAGTCCTGTCCCTTAGCTACGTGCTGATTCATGCCAGAGTTCAAGGAGCCAACTTAGTCCTTTTCCTGGGGTTGGCTATACTGCAGAGTCAGGTATCTGTAATTATAACTGCTTTTGAATGTTTTAATATAGTTTTACAATTAGACTGGATTAAGTTAGAAAATCCTGTATTTAAACAGTAAAGACAAAAGCACTGCTGAAAAAGGAGAATTTTGAATAATAAATTCCAAGGTAGGAAATATATACACACTCACATACCTGAGATGAATAGTTGGGTCAAAGCTCTCAATGCCAGTAAACAGCTCTGCTATGTCCCAAAGATTGCTGACAACACACAGAAATTCAGTGAGCCAAGCAACTGTAGGTCACTTATCATAAACTACAGGCATCACAGGCCTCTTAGCAACAATACCAGCATCACAACTTAGCAACAGCACAGCATCATAGGGCCTTTACCTTAGCAACAACACCAGCATCACAGCCCTTTACCTTAGCAACAATGCCAGCATCACAGGCCCTTTACCTCAGCAATACCACCAGTGTTACCAAGTAAGGAGAAGCAGCTAAGACTACCAGACATTGAAAGCCAGTAAACTAAATCTATATTTCTTTTTAAACAGATGTTTTACACCTTTGGCCCCTTACAAAAGCCTATTTGACCATCAGTCTTTGATTTTTTTGTGCACAGGAGGGAAGTTACTCTATTCTAGGGCCATTTCTGTCTGCTTTCTCCCAGAGAGTTAGATAGTTCCACCCCAGTAGCCTACCTGCCATCAGTGCCACTGAATGTGTCACATAGATCATCATAATAATTAAATGTCATTGTTATCCTAATTCAGAGTTTGTGTTCTTATGTCATCTTCCCCCAAAGAGAACCTACATGAGGTGTGTGTGTATGCACGTGTGTGCAGGTTGCACAGAGGCAGTGGAGGATGTCACGTGTCCACTTCTATCACTTTCCTCAATCCCTTGAAATGGTCACTCTGGGCCTATAGCTAGGCTACCAGCCAGCAAGCCCCACCATTATTCCACCCCACCCCCCAGTGTTTTGTGCATTTGAGGATATTCCTTGCTTTTACATGGGTGTAAGAGGTTCAAAATCATCCTCAAGTCTGCACACCAAGTGTTCTTATGTACTGACCTGTCTCCCCAGTCCTTGTATCTGTTTTTGTATCACATCAGTAAAGCATTTTACAGTGGCTGCTTCTAGTGACCTCAATATATAGTTGACTTAATAACCAAATCAATAAGTAAAACACTCACAAAAATTAATGAGCTAATACCCAGCTAATAGATCCTGATTACTGATTGATAGGATTTAACTAAAACCACTATATCTCTAAATCACTAAATGAGGTCCCATAACAACCTCTAGTCACCCATATACAATACTATGTAGCCTGTGATAAATTACCAGAGTCTGAAAACTCTAAAGCAAATTCAGCCTGTGATAAATTACCAGCCTGAGAACTCTAAAGCAAATTTTTCATGTCCTACTATTGTTCAGTGAGTTAATTTCCTTGCTAGAAGTGTTCTACTAAAATTCACAAGGTTGTCCAAGATGAGGAGCAGAGAAGAAATATGTGGCAACATCTATATGAAATAACCTTTGGGTACAGGGACCTTATAGGAGCCAGAAAGCATCTTCATTTGAGGGAGTAGGCTCTGTCCTCTATTGGAGTGGGCAAGGAGGCCGAGGGGCAGTGGAAGGAGGTCTTCTCTTCCAGGGTAGGATGTTACAGGGCCCAGGAATAGTGGGCTTGTGTAAGAAGGGAGGCATCAGATCAGACTGGATCAAAAGGTGTATAAGTACTTCTAAAAACAGGCTGAACTCAGACAAGAGCCTTTCTAAAATCTCTGATCCCAACATGTGACACAGACTAGCCCATATGGGGAAATACACAGAAATCAAGAAGCACTCTTATTCAGAAGGTAGGAAAATTTGACTCAGTGCTGGCGAACATTCAGTTGTCGGAAGTCTGGAAGCTGACTTAGAAAAAAATAATACAGCCACAGAATGTACAAATCGCTGACTTTAACACAACTCACTAGGGCAGATTCTAGAAAATTCTTTGTGGCAAGATATGTATGTGATGAATGTTGAATCTTTGCCCATTTCATTGAGGTATTGTTTTCTAGAAATGGTAGTAACTCTGGTCATGGGCACAACGCTGACCTTTATAAACCATTTTCCCTGAAGTGTTTTTGGTTGATGCCTATTTCTCATAAATGCCAGAAATATAAATGTTGAAAGTCCATAAAAATGTTGACTACTTTGATATTAAATTAGTAAATTAATGGTTATTAGTGCATTATGAATTCATCTTGTTGCTGCTACAAAATGCCTGATGCAAGCAACTTAAGAGTTCATTTTGATTCCCAGTTCCAGGTTACAGCTTGTCATGGAATCACAGCTGTGCCATCATGGCAGAGGAATCACATCTGAAGGGGTGTTGTGGGGCTGGACACGGCCTGTCCACAGACATGCAGCCCACAGAGAAAGATGGATTCTAGTGCTCAGATGACTTCTGCTTCAGTCTGAACACCCCAACCCTACCCGTGACAGTGGTGCTGCCCACGGTTACTGTGTACCTTCCCAGTCCAATTAACCTAGATGATCCCTCACCAGCAAGCCAAGAGATTTGTCTCCTAAGAGAGTAGATCTTGTCAAGTTGACAGGATGAAATCTCACAGTGAGTTAGCCTTTAAAACTCATTTATATTGGTAATACTTTTAGACAAACAAGGTTTGTGTCTAGTAATTTAGAAAGCTAAAATTTATTACCAACATTTCTTTTTCTTATTCTTCCCTGTTTTTTTCTCATTAAGCAGAGGAAAGATACACTAAGTTAAATCTGACATGTGCTACCAGCTATAGAAAATGAGAAAACTCAGTAGATATAAAGTTTTGAGATTTTAGGAGATTGTCTACCTCATTCTAAGCACTCTAGAATAATAGCCTGTCCTTTAATAAGAGTTAAGATCACGTTTAAATAAATGAAATTCTTCCAGTGTGCTCAAGGGTTCTACCTGTGTGAACCCTGTGCCGAGATGCCAGTTCCCCACAGGAAGAGGATGTGGTCTCAGAAATGTGGTTTATGCCTATTTGCAAGTATATTCTCTGTTGTATGTAAAATATAGTTCACAAAGAAGCCCAAGAATTCCTTATCACCCATAATGCAGTGCTGGGTGGACTCTAACCCCAAGTCAAAGGGCTGGTAACCTCATCCATTTCTTTGGTACTTTTTAAATGGTGTGTGTGTGTGTGTGTGTGTGTGTGTGTGTGTGTGTGTGTGTGTGTGTGTGTTGTGCACATGCCCCCACACATGTGCACGGAAGCTAGAGGACACCTCTCCCTTGACTACTTCCACGGGTGGTGAAAGCCCAGCTCCTACAATGGGCTTGAAACACTGAGCCGTCTCTCCAGCTCCCCACGCACTGCTTAGCCTCTCCATACTGGAATCATAAGATGCTGGTGGCCAACTGTTTGCCCTTTCCTCCTTAGTTCTGAATCTTCATTTAGCTGCCTACTTATTGTATTGACTGATGCTTGTTGTTTCACAACCAGAAATCTTCGCCCCTGGAGTTTTAGAACCGAAGTCCTGCCTCCTGAAGCCCTCAGCAGGCAAGGCTCTGCCATCCATCCCAATGTGCCAGTGGAAGAGAGGAGAAAGAGTGAAAAGCAAGCAAAGAAGATTTAATATATTTTAGAAGGGATGAGTCAAGATAACCCCAAGTTCACCCTCGAGCATTGACATGAGCTTTAGGCTTAAAGAGAAAGAACTGGGACTGAGGACAGAGGTGTGAAATCAAACAGCAGAAGGCTTGGCTGGACATTGGCTCAGTACTGATTGTGTAAAGAGAGCTGATGGACTGTGGACTGTCACTGCCTTCTCAGCATGGGGTGGGGGGAGGGGACAGTTTGGTTCTTGTAGTGAGACCTGTTTCTGGCTACAGCCTCCCCAACAAAGATGATAGTGCCTATCCAGGAGACAGACTGTCCTCTGAGGATGGTCTTCTGGAATCCAGGGTGACAGCAGGTTTAGCACTGTCTTTGTGTGTTTTAGCCCTAAATGGGAATGAGCTATTAGGCAGAAGCTATTCTTAGTGACTAACAAATGTGTAAAACTGACAGGAATCTGGCCCCAAAAGGAGGAGCCACAGAAAGGTGGCAGAGAAGCCAGCTTCACCCTGCTTTTATTTCTGTGTGGACCCAAGTAAGTTGTCACTGCTTCTCAGCAAAAGCAGGGTCCATCCCTGATATAGCGGCCTCTTGTGAGGCTATGCCAGTGCCTGGCAAACACAGAAGTGGATGCTCACAGTCAGCTATCAGATGGAACACAGGGCCCCCAATAGAGGAGCTTCAGAAAGTACCCAAGGAGCTGAAGGGGTCTGCAACCCTATAGGTGGAACAACAATATGAACTAACCAGTACCCCCTGAGCTCGTGTCTCTAGCTGTATATGTAGCAGAAGATGGCCTAATTGGCCATCATTGGGAAGAGAGGCCCCTTGNTCTTGCAAACTTTATATGACCCAGTACAGGGGAACACCAGGGCCAAAAATGGGGAGTGGGTGAGTAGGGGAGTGGGGGGAGGGGTATAGGGGACTTTGGGGATAGCATTTAAAATGTAAATGAAGTAAATATCTAATAAAAATTGGGGAAAAAAGCAGGGTCCGTGTGCCTGTGGTATGCATCTGAAGACTTTTTTAGTACTTAATCTTAGTGGACAGAAAGCCACACTCAACAACACGCACACACGTGTGCGCACACATACACACACACACACACACACACAAGTGCACTCGCACACACACACTTGGTTGCATCACTTCATAGTGTAGCCTGAGACACCTACTTCCCCAGCCATCTCCTTCCCACTTCTTGCCCAGTGTCTTCATGATCTCTTACTTAGGGATTTGAAGTAGAATGCAGATGAGCTCTATTCCACACTTGCCCCTCAGAATCTCCTCAGTGTCATGATTGACTGAGACCTAAGCTAAAGTCTCCAGAAAGATATGTTTACACCTTCATCTTGGATTGTTGGATCATGACCAATGAAGAGTATCAGGTATTGGTGACACCTTGTCTGTGGGGTGATAGCATGTTGGCCAACCATGAATGGGCACCTGGGCTAAGATGGCGATGACCAACAAGAGTCCTACAGACCTCCATTCACTCTGTGTGTGATCTCTGTAGCTGCTGCATCCTGTCCACTTCTACTTGGTGTGGTTTGATGTGCCTCCTTCTCTGAATTCTTCTCCAATGAGAGCTGCTCTCCCTCAAGGCTTCCTGGGGTTGGAATTCAATGTCGTGAGTACAATGAAGGTTCACTGATCTCTCATAGATGACATGATCACTCACGAGTCAATGGTTTAACCTCAAACAGAAAAAATAGAATTCCTGCAGGCCCTTCCACAGTGCTCTCTCCTTGCCCTTGGCCCAGTGGTGTCTTGCAGAGTGTTGTGGACGGTTGTGGACTGTTCAGCAGTGGCTTTGTGAGAGCTGAAGTGTACAAATAGGGTCTTGTTGGGTCTTTTTTAAGTTTATAAACATCCACATGATGTCCCCGTAACTTTATTGTTTGGTTGTGTTTCTTTCTGCTACCCATTTCTATTTGGTTTGAGTCAGGGTCTTGGTGTATTTCTCTGGCTAGAAGAAGGAGGCTTCAAGTTCCCTCCAGATGAACGCTAGGGTGAGCAGTGTTTCTAGTTGAGTCTCTAAAATAAAAGAGAGGTTTTCTCTGTTCCTCAGAATCTTCTCTCTATAGTTAAAAGGACACCATAAGTGCATCCTTGGTTGCCTTCATGTGGCTTCGTGTGCCCTCAGTTGAAATTAATAGGAGAAAGCTATGCATTCTGGTGCACACACCTGAGATACCAGTGCTTAGGAAGGGTAGAAACAGGAGGATGAGAACGTTAGAGCCACCTTAGCTGCGTGGTGAATTTAAGGTTAGCCTGGGCTACCTGATATTCTCTCTCAACTCTCATGCACAGAGAGAGACAGGCAGACAGAGACAGAGGAAGAAAGGAGAGGAAGGGAGGGAAGGAGGATGAGAAGGAGGGGAGGAAATTTAACCTCTTAACACTTAAAAGTAATCCCAGCACTGGGGGGGG
>NC_034591.1:162049628-162052497 GCF_900095145.1 Mus pahari
CCGTTTGTGGATGGGTAGCATTTAAAATAAAAGAAGCAGCTGTGTGACTATTTCAGCTCTGACAGAATATTAGTGTTTGCCCAAGTGTGTTTCGCTGTTTGACAGTCTTCTGTTAAACCATGACTGAACTTACATGAAGATCACTGAAGACCAGAAGCCAATCAGTTTCTCAGATCTGCTCATTGTATTTGTTACTCTCTGTTGAACCTTTTCAGTGTGAGTTCATGATAGCAGTGCTTTACTGCACACACATACACACATCTAGAACAAATGCTGCAGGACTCTGAGGTGCTCTCTTCCTGGGCCCTGATGATGCTGTTAGACTGTGTGCCTCTGGCTGCGGTGGTCTCCACACCTCACACTGGGTGTTTCTGCCTCACCAGACATCTCCATCTTTCCCTCCCTCCTTCCTCCTTGCCCAGCTGCTGGATTCCTGTCTGCCATGAAGAGTGGTGACAAAATCTAATCTGAACTAGACCACAGTCAGATGAAGTCCGATTGAGGACTTGGACTTGTGTCAAACCCAAAGCAGAGGGGCAGGGTGGAAATTGGCTGTCTTGTAAATAGCAAAGCCACCCAGTGTGTGAACCCTGAAACCATGTTACCGGCGGTGAGTCCCATCTGCTGTGTTCCTCAATTCCATCGTGGACTCTGCCAGCTGGTTTTGCCGAGTGTGATTTGCAGTGTTATTTTACTGAAGGTTTCTTGACAATTTGAGTACCGCTCTGAATGTAATGTTAAATCCTCTTCTGGCTCTGCCAGTTGCAAAATTGGACATTCTGTCTACACATCAACCCCCAGGTCTGGAGGGGAATTGTAGGCTTTGCCTACCCAGCACATCTCAAAAGCACTCATTCTGTCTACACATCAAACCCCAGGTCCTGGGGGGAAATGCAGGCTTTGCCTGCCCAGTACATCCCAGGGGTACTGCCTTGGAGATTTCTGCACAGGTGGTACTTCAAGATTCCCTAAATACATCCAAGCAAGATTAAGTATGATTAGAAACCATTTTACTCAGAGGCTAATACGAAGCTTGGGGTCAATTTGTCACAAATCCATTTGGCTTTTTTTTTTTCCTTGCTCATGACATCTAGCCAGTCTCAATGGCCAGAACCCTCAGCTTAATCCTACTCCTCTGGGAGGAAACTGGAGATGGCAAATGATCTTAGCAATGGGGGTCTAAAGTCTTGGTGTCAGGTGCAGGTTTGGTTGTTTGCTTGGGTTTTGTGTTTTGTTTCCCTTTTCTTCATCGTTTTATAATCCATGTGGGATCTAGTTTTAAAAGAGTCCAAAAGACACAGCACTGTAAAGAACTCTCAGAGAATTAAGTCAGTTCTCAGCTTTCGTGTGTGTATATCTGTGTGTGTCTGTGTCTGTGTATGTGTGTGTGCATGCATGTGTATGTGTACTATATGTGTATACATATATATGTATGCCTATCATGTGTTCTTGTTATTTGTGTGTATTTGTATCTATGTTATGAGCATATATGTATGTGTATACATGTATCATGTATGCATGTTTGTGTGTATGTGTGCACTCATGTACATCTATGTGCATGTGCATGTGTTCAGGTGCATGTGGTAGGGTGGAGATGGTAGAGGGAGCAACAAGGAGGAGGCAAGAATAGTGAAGAAGAGATAAGAAAAGAGGAAAAGAAAAATGAAAGTGGATACACACACATATAATACAGCGTTACATACACATACATAATGCTACACATTGTCACACCCAAGGTCTTTAACATGCCATATACAAATACACACTTGAAAAGGTGAGATGAGAGAGAAGGGACCAGATATTGTGATTTTCCTCTCCCTAAATTCCCAAACCCAGACAATGAGCTGGTCTTCTGTATAATTTTCTCTACCCGACTCGGCCTATACTCGATCCTGGACAGCTGAGGAAAGTGTTTGGGCTGACAGTGGTTTTGTTTTCTTCTTTTTGTAGAGTGAGTGGCAGGTTAAAATGAACTTACACAACAACCTCTGCCTGAGTGTGCAGAGAGCACATCCTTTGTACATCGTGTATGAGAAAATATCAGATATCAAATATTGCAGCAGCTGTGTGGAGTTAGCGTCCTTTCGTTTAGCTTCATAAGCAGGAATTGGAGTCAGTACCACTCAGGTATTCGCCATTGCTTCTGCTGCGTTCTGCTAGGCTGTGCTCATTTTAACATACACTATCTTTCTTCCCCGAATTCCTTCCCTGGAGAGGCTTGTGGTGGTCTGTTGGGTTTTAAGAAAGTGACGCATGGACACACATCCATTCACTTGTCTCCATAGCTTTGCATTATGATCCTTTCTGTGACACCCTCATTTTAAAATGTCAAGGTTTCCGAATCTCCAGATTACTTTTGGAATTGCCAGTTACTCTATCGGAAGTTTGGGAGCGTGGCTCGGGCCCCTGCAGCAGAATCTCCTGGGTGCTGCACATTCCCTAGGTTTTAACTCAGCCGCCTTCTGAAGGCTTCCGAATGTCCATGACCAACTCACTCTTTTCAGATTCTGGCAGAGTGAGGACTGAGCACATCTTCTGGGACACACATTCAAACATCATTCCCTAACAACGTTGGGAGTGCGTCTAAGCCATCATCACAAAGGTGATTTGGACGACAAGTCTCTTTGACATTGACCTCGTCACCATATCAAGAGCCTGAAGGGAGAACTACGTTTAGCTGTAGCGGAAGCCACACAGAGAGGCAGAGAGGTGATGGGGTAGAGGCTTCGGTCCGCCATGTGACTGGAAGAAGCACGAAACGTGCTTATGTAGATGGGCTGGTCTTGGGGTGATCTGATGAGGAAGGGCTGGTCTTGGGGTGATCTGATGAGGAAGGGCTGGTCTTGGGGTGATCTGATGAGGAAGGGCT
>NC_034591.1:162053142-162064126 GCF_900095145.1 Mus pahari
CATGCGCAACATAGTATCACTCCCGGCAGCGGATGTCAGCGCCATCTTGTAGGCGGCGCTCCACATTCACTCATTTATATATTTATTTGGTTAAAAAATTAAGACACCATGTGGAAAGAACGCGTTAGGAGTGGGTAAACTCAAGACATCAGTTAAGAGGTTTGTGCTGGGGAAACAGGTAGGAATTCTGAGCAGCCCAGCGGGTCTGTCAGACAGAGGTGCGGAGGGCAGGACAGTGTTTGAAAACAACCTTTGCACACTTCCCTTTCATCAGAAGTTAAGTAATAATATCCTGTTTTGCAGTAAGAAACTGAGTCACAGCTGTTCCCTGAATCGCCAAAGGCTGATGGATTAGTCAATGGCAGAACCAGCCATGTTCCAGTGACTCCAAAGCCAGTGTTTTATCCACCTAATTACCCTGCCTTCTGGTTTGTTTCCAGCATCCCAGCTACTTTTCAGTTCCTCGGAGGTTCCATCTCTCCCCACATCAGTTGGAATCAGAGCAGCAGGGCCTGGCCATATCATATCCGGGTCTCTGTGCTGCCCTTACTGTGCCGTGCCCTTCACAGTAAGCATGAACTGCGTGGTTTTAAGCAGCGCCCTTAGGGCGCTGGCCATAGCTTGTTTGTGTTTTCTTCCTCTACGTTTTTAGAAGTGTAACATCTTTTGCCCCAGTGAGTATTCCAGGTTGGGTAGTACTCACAACCTGCATGGCATGAGGAGAGTTGTAGGATCAGATTGTACACAACAGGTAGCTGAAAGGGATAGAGAGCTGTATCCCTTGTCAAGCTGTTTGGGGGCAGTTTATAGACAAAACCCAGTGTGGTCTACATAAAAGTCATGATTCTGATTTCCATGTGTCATCTGCATGTTGCACAACTCCACAGGTTATTCATAGAAACAGAAATCAGGAAAAGGAGGCAGCCTGCAATCCACTGTGAGTAAGGGGGTCACGGAGGACTTGGCCTTTCATTGGTTCTGATGTGTTTTTACAGAAAATACACAGATGTAGGGGAAAGGTTTCCTCTATGATGCACAAGAAAACAGACCATTGTTTGTGGCTGTGGAGATGGCTTAGTCAGTAAAATGCTTACCAAGAAGCCTGAAGGCCTGAGTTCAGGTACCCAGGCCCCATGTGAGGAAACCCAGAGCAGCATTGTGTTCCTATAATTACAGCACTGGTGGACTAGAGACAGGAAGGTCTCTGGAGCTCACTGACTGGCCAGGTTAGTCAGTGAGCTGTAAGCTCACTGGGAGACCTGCCTTGAAAACTTAGGTGGACAGCAGTAGAGGAAGACACCTGACACCAACCTCTGCTCACACATATGCATGCTTACACACATGTTCACACACACTCACACACATCCTAACATATGCTCACACATACACATGCTCACACATGCATACACACACACATATGCTCATATACATGCATGTACACATGCACAAATACACATATACATGTTCACACCCATACATGTTAACATATACTCTCTCACACATGTCACAAACACATCCTCACACATGTTCACACAAACACACACATGCTAACATATGCTTACACCCATGTCACACACAGGCTCACACATGTCACACATACACACATGCTTACACACATGCTTGCACACATGCACACAGGTCACAAGCACATCCTCACATGTTCACACAAACACATGCTAACATATGCTCACACACATGTCACGCACAGGCTCACACATATCACATACATGCTTAGACACATGCTTGCACACATGCACACACATGCACACACACTGAGGCAGGGGGCAGGCAGAGAGACAGACCAAAAGAGAGCGAGAGCGAGAGAAACAGATTAATACTTAACAAGCATTGTAAGTGTATGGCCAGCAATCCCTAAACACTGAGGGAAGCTGGTTCCCAGGCTTGTCTCAGCTCCAAACCTTTCCTTTCTGGGTTGTCGCTCCCTTCCTTCCTGCAGACGTTGCAGCCAACATCGCCTATGCCAGTGTTCTCTCTCTGCTTGGGCCATAACTCATGCTAAGCTGTTAGCCATATAAGGCTGCTCTCTTCTCAGAAAGTTCTAGAACTGCCTTCGGATATTTTCCCCCTGAATTGACCTAACTAAGCTTCTAGACAGATGTGTCTTTCCCCCTAGTCTCCAGGCCCACAGACATTCCTGGTTAAGTACTAGTGACAGGCTGGGGGACATGAGTTCCCTCCTGTGGACCAGCAAGTGAAAGATGCACAGTCCAGGTAAGAGACTAAGATGCCAAGGTGCTAATAGGCAAGCATGCCACAGTGATGCATGCCCTGCCCCTCACAGAGTCCCACAATACCAATGGCTCTGTTAGTTTGGGGCAAGGTTTGAAAGAGCTGTGTTCAAATCTTGAAGTTATTATCACTTAAAATAACCACTAAGAGGGAATACATATTCCCATTCCTCTTGTGGCTTTCCAAATGGAACGTCTGGACAGGCCTCGCTCCTTTGCCACCCTGGAGGCAGTTAGGCTGATTTTCAGGTTGGCTAGTTTGCTAAGGAATGACTGACATCACTAACTGTCCTTCCTTTGGGAAGGAACTGCACCTGTGGGAGCAGATTCTCTCCAAGGGAATGCATCCCTCATGCTACACTGCTTCCATAGCAGGAGGGTCAGCCACCCCTCACCCCGAGCTATGTCTTCCAACTCACTCTTTGACCACCTTTTGCTCTGCTCCTCCTGTTGGCTTTTCCCCAAAGTGTTAATCACAGGGAATCGACTTAGCATTTAGCATGCCCTGTCCCTCACAGAGTCCCGCAAGTGTGAACTCTCCTAATAGGGGACACCGAGCTATAAAGTGGGAGTGGGAATCACACAGGAAGCACTGGTAGGTTTTGCAGAGAGGAAGGAAAAGTAAGAGAAGCGTCCCTCCTCTGAGGAGCTTGTCACAGAGCAGATGACAGAGAGCAGACAGACCATGGTGCCGACATGGGAACTATGGAACACCAGGGGAAGATGCTGGCTGAGGAGCCTAAGGGGGAGTAAGGTTTCAGCTGAGCTCTGAGGAAAGGGTGGTTTGTGCATTCCACAAAGGGCAGTGTCATATTAATGGAAAAGAAAGCACATGGGCTTCTTCTGTTGCAAATAAGTGTTGGTAATTACATCCTGTATGTAACTCAAACTATCATTACACCGAAAACTGCGGAGCCTGCTCAAGCAGCCCAGCGACGGACGGTCAGGAGCTTGCAACCTTAGCCGTGCCCTCTCTCTACCCAGGCGGCACCACCAGAAGGATGCTCGTAGTGGGCTCAGAGAAATCCTGCCAGTCCAAACATGATAATTAACAGGAAAAGAATCTCCTGGAAGCTGATGCAAAGCTACTCTGTTGTAACCTCTAACAGCAGGCATGCTAGACAGAGGACTGAGAGAAAGAAAGCGCTCAGGTCACTGAGCGGAGTCAGACTTCTTAGCACCTGAACAGGCTTGGTAGGAGCATGTAGCCAGCCTTAGCCCTAGGGCTTTGTTATCATTTATTTTTTTATTACTTTATCTTATTGTTGCATGTCTCTGTGTGGGGAGGAAGTACCTATATGTTCAGAGACTAGAGGTCGACCACAGGTATTGTTCCTCAGGACTATCCCCCTTGCCTTTTGAGACGGGGGTCTCTCACTGGCATGAGCTCACGGTGGCTAAGCTGCCTGGCCAACATGTCCCATGGATCTGCCTGCCTCTCATAGGGCTGGGTCTATGAGAGTGAGTGCTATCACATCTGGGCTGTGGTTTGTTTGTTTGTTTAATGTTGGTTCTACAGATCAGACTCGAGTTCTCATGCTTGTGCTGCAAGCATTTTACCAACAGAGCCATCTCCTCGACCCTTAACACCACTAGTTCATGTTAGTACATAACAGTAACTTGGTTTCTGACCTTACAATGTTATAACAACACCATGTGCCGGCACCCCGGTGAGCCCCTGATCAGCTCTGTGCCATGCCAAGCCAGCATCTAGCTCCAGGCTCCTTGTGAAACTGTGAGGTGCCCACTGCTGCTCTGTGGTCCTCCCGCTCAAACGGATGAACACTAGCACGCGCCTCACGGTTGAGATGCCACAGATCCCTCATGTGTCTTGTCATTCAAGTCTCTGATCCCAGCTGATGCTTCCCAGGCTAGCTGCTGGGGAAGCACATCTGGGAGAGCCTCTGAGAGCACATCTGGCACTTCTTCCACATCTTCCCTCCTCCCTTTTCAAAGATCTTGGGACCAGAGTTAGGACCTGTCTCTAAACTTGGACCTTTGCAATAGCATAGTATTTCATTTAATGATTTATCCACTTCACCACACAGATGTATGGACACAACAGGGGTTATCCTTGACCTGCTGAGCTCTGGTTCAGATAACTAGATGCAGATGGAGAAATCCCCACCTTCAGCTAAACCACACTCATTAATTATTCATTAATTACCATTTGCAACTAAATTAGTTGTAATACATGACATCCCAAAGACAGGAAGCCCCACTTTTCTTGATCCCTGGGATGTTTTATTTTTCTTTTAAGAATGCCAGCACATTTTAAATTCATGATATTGCACATAAATATCCTAATTTTCAGATTATCTTTAAAATATTTTTTAATCCATTGCCCCGGTAACAGGACATTAAGCTCAGGACTGTCCTGGAAGACACCTGAATAGTGGGACCTACATATCACTGAGCCTTGGAGCTAGAAGGAAAGCTGTCCATTCTGCCATTCTTCACAGGAGGCTGCTGCAGCCTTGTCTAGACCCACAGCTAGGATAAATAGTCACTGCCCTGGGTTTGAAGCCACATCTTCAAGCCTTGCACAGTTTACTTTTTCTCCAGCCTGCTGGTCCCTCTCCACTCTCAGCAGTCTGAGCACAACTCTCCTCTCAAATGTGAAGTAACTCATTCTCACTGTGTTCTGAGCCACACAGCAGACTCTCTCCTATAAAGAGTTTGTAATGGGAGAGGCAGCCCTTCCTTCTTTCCCTGTCTAGGAAGGGCTGTTTTAGGAGCATCTGCTGTCACTCACACTCAGTAATATTTGCATAGAACACTCTCTTCCCAGTTGGTTCAAGTCACCTCCCTACAGCATTCCTGAGTGACATTCTCAATGCCCTAAACAGAATGCATTCCATTCACAAGAGCTTTTTTAAAGTCATTTGTCACAAACTCCCCAAGAATGCAGTCTCACAACAAGAATGTATTTCATCGACTCCAACCTAATCCTTTTTGATTAAAAAACAACAACAACAACAACAACAACAACAAAAAAGAACAAATGAAAATAATAACATGCAGTTGATTTTCAGGAGTGCTTCTGTTTTTATGATATAGATGCCTGAGGCATCAGGGACTTTATGAGCCTGTACCAGAAACCCCTAAACCCAAGGATTCGCATTACCTCTGCTACTATCTCCCCACAAGGCTCTAGTACCTCCATAGATCTCTCGACTGGGACCATGGTGAGACCATGAGGCTCTCTGGTAAGCTATATGCATTATATGATGGCCAGTCAGATTTCTCTTCCTTTGAGTCCTGGGAATGGGGGATTCTCTCATGAAACGCAGGGGTGTAATGATAGCCAGACAGTAATAAATGCAGAAAATATATGTCATGGAGCTGGGGAGATGACTCAGTGGGTAAAGCACCTGCTGTGCAAGCATGAGGCCCGGAGTTTGGACCCCTGTCACCCACTCACTGGCACAGGAGGTTGCTGCCGCCTGCCTAGGTTTAATGCCTTGTCCACTGACACAGCTGGGACGTGGTCATGTGCAGTCATTCCCGGTTTGTAGTTGTAACTCAATGAATGTGAATTCACACTTAAATGATAGAAATGACCACTGTGACTGCTGGTGATGAGGTCATCGGTGGTGAGGTCATCAGTGATGTAGATGACACTTGTCTCATGGAGTGCCTCTGCCTGGGGGATCAGAACATCATCTGAGAATCCAAGGAACGCTTCCAGGGGAGGGGAAGCCAAATTCCCTTCTATGATTGCAAAGTGGATTTCAGTCCCTGGATCAACAAATCCTGAGAACAGTGGGAATATATGTATATCCCCCAGCTGCAAGTTCAGCTCTCACCACAAAGCACAGTGGGAATGGCAGGCAGCTGGGTGTGCCCTGTGATGAAGCTAGTCCATTCCTGTCTATCACACTGTGAACATGAAAATGGAACCCAGAACCCCTGGCATGGCTGGAGAGCACTTAGTGGTCCCGCTAGAAAGACAAATCCTTGGCTTTGGTTGGGCCCATGGCATCCCTACAAGAGAGACCCCTTTGCCCCTCTTGCCAATTGATTGCCTCTTGACTGATGCTAGCCAATGAGATGGGAGCCATGCCCATATAAGGGGGTGCCCTCTCCTACTCCCTCTATTTCCCTCTGACTGAAACACTGGAAGGAAGGCTCAGAGTTAGGGACTGTCAACCGACCACTGAGGTAAGAGACCTAGATTGATGAGAACCAGCATGGGAAGTCTTCACACTGGAACCATCCTCTCAACTCTACAGGACTTGGGTACAGTGTGTGTCAGGAGAGGAACTCCTGTCTCCATCCAGAAACCAGGCCTGTTTCCTAACTCTCCCTGTGTCCTCTCTCATAGCCTGGTTCAAGTTAAAAGAAGTAGACTGCCTCAGTCTCTGTAGGGCAGGGCCTCAGCATCTCAGCTATGACGTTCTTGTCTAGAATTCCTCTGTCAGCTGGGCTCTCCAGTGCAATCTTAGGGCTTTTTATCACTTGGGAGGAATGCCCAGCTGGGACTTCTGCCTGGCTCAGCTTCCCTGTCAGTAAGTACACAAGGCTGGCTGCACCCTCCTGCAGCTCCTTCCTCAGCCTCCGTCCACATCAAAGCTCTGAGGCAGCTGGGAAATTAAGATAACCTGCATCATGGATCAGTAAACCTTCAAAATTATCATCTTTGCTTAATATAAATTTAATACTAGTATTTAGGGCTTATGTTTGGAATGTTGTATACTTAAAGCAAAGTTATTTGCTACAAAGTATATCCCGAGGCATTTTGTTCCTCCTCTTAAATGTGTGAGCTGATGCATGCTAGTGAGTTGTGAGCCGTGCCTGAGGGGATTTTATTAGCTCTATGAGAAAGATGGGTGGGGCATACCCGGGTTTCTCTCAACCTTCCCTCACACATTCCCTTGTCTCTCCACATAAAGTAATAAGGCCCTCACTTCACAGTGGCCTCAGCATTCCAATGCTTCTTAGAAATTTCTGTTTGAGCCTCAACCCTAATTAATGCCACAACCTCATCTCTAAAGCTCTTTGTGAGTTGGGCAGGTCGTATTATAAACAGTGTAGGCAGACAGATGAGTGTCTTTTCTTGTAACTCATGCATAACATTAACTATGGCGTAGAGCAGAGGTTCGGGATTATGCTATATGCTCAGGACTTTACGTACCTGTCTCCATCTTTTTCTGCAGTTCTTCCTGACATGATTCCCCTTCTTTCCACAAGGACCAAATACTTTAGTAAAACATCTAGGTACTTATCCATTTATGTTTCCCCTGCAGTTTAGTATGGTAGAGATCCATCCCTGTGGTATGAATTCTCTTATCAGTTACTGAGCTACTCATCTTTGGTGCAGTCTTTGTTCAGCGATGCTGTGCTGTTCAGTATCCCTGTGATGAGCAGAGATGATGAGGGCTTAGAATGGGAGGAGGAAGGAAGCTGCCTTTTCTGTGATTAAGCTGATGGTACCGACAGTCACGAAAGAAGTGGATAACCACATAACAAGAAAGCAAGACAAGAAGTGTTAAATTAGTGACAAACTGCCACCTGCTGGGGGTGGGACTTTGATGAAGATGTGACATATACCCAGGAAGCTGGGTAAGCTGTAGAGTGGCCAAGCAACATGGGATTGCAAAGCTACTGAGTGCTGTCCTGAGGATAATTCAAGGTATGGGAGGAACAGATAACAGTGGTGCCCAAACTGGCCTTGGGAAAATAAGTCCAGGGAGCTTTCTGGGTGCTGGGGTGTCTAACTGAGATCTGAGTAACAGCTGTTTGTGCAGGAAAACAAAAGTAGAAATTGCAGAGATGAGTTAATGAGATTCAAAGCAGCTCCATACACATGCAACCTGGGGTAGCAGCAGCTGTGAAATAAAATCCAAAGCTATGAATACAAGCAGAAGCTAAACAAAGCATTCAAGACAATGAAGGTATAGGGTAGCAGTGGTGAGAACAAAGCAAACAAAGTAATCAAGTGAGGAAAGTCCACCCGTAGCAGCCTCATGTGTGAAGCTGGCTGGAAAGGAGCAAAGGGCGTCTAACATGCTGCACATCCACCGAGGTGTTGGATGCCAACATCAACTCGATCATCATGCAGATCTATTAATAGTATCAAAGCTGAGAAACACAGTCTGAAAAGGTAGCCTAACAGGAGTCATTCAACTCATGGGTAGCAGATCTAGGATTCAGATCTTGTGTTCTTTCTGTTAACAACTACAGAATAAGAGAGAGAGGATGGATTTTAATGAGCTGCATGGAAGCCAAATACAGCCAGACTTGGGCTTTCTGAAGCCACCCAGAGGCAGAGTAAATGCTTGCACAAGACTTTCAGGGAGTGGTGTTTTTTTTGGGGGGGGAGATATTTATTTGGACAGGCTTCCTAAGAAACAGATTGTACAGTCTCAAGGTCAAAGACTAGAGAAAATAAATAAACTTAAAATAAAATAAACTTTCTAGGTAAGAGACAGTAACTGGAATATGGTGTTGAAACAACAGAAAGGGGGGAAAAGATTCCAAAATGAGGATGTCAGGATTCAATGGCCCTTGATATTTGTGTCTGGACCCAGTCTTCCTGTGTTCTGCTCAATAGTGATGTCCAGGGGACTGTGGGTGCCTCGAGGCACAGCATCAAAGGAAAAAGAAACAAAATTGTGTGTGTGTGTGTGTGTGTGTGTGTGTGTGTGTGTGTGTGTAGGGAGTGGTTGAGTAGACTAGAAAGAAAAGTATCTAGGAGAAGTCCTGGTTTAAAAAGAGTGGAGGGGCCCTGTGAAGTAAGGCCATGTAACACAAGCAAGACATCTTCACTACTGGAAACTCCATGCATTTCTTTAATTTTCCTGGTAAGATGGTTGCTACCACCTTCCAACCTTGACTCACACAGGTTCAAGAGCCACATCCAAACAGGAAGGAGAAAAATGTTCCAAATGATGTGTCCACGGCTTGCACAGAGCCCTGAGATGTGGAAGGAAGGACAAGGTTCCCATTAATGGAGTGATCAAGCCTGTGGCAGAAACAGCCAAGGATAGTTGTAAACACTCTGCCCACACATCAGAGGTTTCAGGGCCTCTGAAAGGTTGTTAAAGTGCTGGCCACGTAAGGGGTGGATACTCACATAAGGAATGAGAACTGAAAAATCTCATCCAATTCTGAAAAGGGCAAGCTGACCTCAGCTGACTCCAGCCTTGCGAAAGGAACATATTTCCAACAGCTGCTCAGAGACGAAATGGGTGACTCTGGTCCGTAAGATCTTTTCTACCCCTAATGGTATTTAGACAAAGACAACACACACATACCAGCTTTCTGGTCTTCCTGGAGGTGGTGGATCAGAGTCAGTGTTCCATAGAGACAATGTAATCCCACCAACTCCCTAAACGAAGCATCCAGATTGAAGTCAAGAGACAAATCATGCTAGCAAACAAGACCTGGATTTGAACAAGCAAGAGTGGAAGTCAGTCAGGACATACCCAGCAAGTCAAAGGTAAAACTGAATCATGAACACCCAAGGGCAAGACAAAGTTCCCTCTCCCTTCAGGCACCTTCTGGTCCAATTCAAACTTGACAGTATGTCAGACTAATCAATGGCTACCTTCCTTGCCTACTTGGTCCAGACATCCCCTCTTAGCTGGTAGGTGAACGTGCCTGTCTGAATGGACACCTGCCAAGGTCAGAGTTCATCTCTTCAGAATTCCTTGGCCTTTCATATTTGTGTTTGGGCCTAGCCTTCCTGTGTCCCTGCTCAACAGGGATGTCCAGGAGACTGTAGGTGTCTCAAGGCACAGCTTCAAAGGAAACGGAAACAAAATCTTGTGTGTGTGTGTGTGTGTGTGTGTGTGTGTGTGTGTGTGTGTGGAGGGAGTGGTTGAGGAACACAAACCCCAGTCACATCCAGCATCTCTCCTTCCTGTCTGTGTGACTGGCAGAAGATTAGCCAACCAACCAGCCAAAACAATGGATGCTGTGTGCAGCTTGCTAGGATATATTACAAGGTTGTGCCCCAGGGTAACAATTTAAGTGTGGGACATTTAAGAGGCAGGGCCTTATGAGAGGTCCTACTCAATTGCAGAAGATGCACCCTGGGAAGGGACTGTAGGACCACAATCTCATTTACTTACTGCCTCCAGGTATAACCACCCCTCCTCACCTGCTCCAACCTTTGTCCTGATTCAGGAGGACTTGTCTCCTCAGATTTTGTGTTGCACTATTTAGATTTTATTTTTTTAAAGTACCTCAAAGCAGAAGTTAAACCCTTTTTTTCCCCAGTAACGTTCCTTTCTAGTCATGAAAAGCTGATGATAGTCCATCTACAAGGACAGGATATACAGTAATATCTATAATACAAATAAAGATATTGTACTGTTTGCTACAGAAACATTTCTAGGCTTCCCCTCCCAAATACTCATAGAATAGAAGATGTATGCAGTGGGAGTCAAATGCTTAAATCAACCTGCTACTGCACCAAAGCTCAAATTGTCTGTGTAAGCTGAGGATGAACACAGCTTGGGTCTATGAAAATCATATTTAAATACAAAAATATAAGTTATTGCCCCACATATTCATGGTGGCTGTGAAGGTCAGTCGCAAGTCACCAAGGAGACAAGAAACTGAGGCCATAAGTAAACTTGGTCTAGATCATAGCCATGGAAGAGGACTTTTAGTCTCAAAAGTTGCTGATATTTAAAATTAAGAATTCAATGTTCCACACGTGGATACTTTATTCCTTCCTAAAATAGGGAGTAAAATACCCATGAAAGAAGTGGCAGAGACAAAGT
>NC_034591.1:162064493-162074919 GCF_900095145.1 Mus pahari
AGCAGAAGATGGCCTAGTCAGCCATTGTTGGGAAAAGATGCCCCTTGGTCTTGCAAACTTTATATGCCCCATACAGGGGAATGCCAGGGCCAAGCAGGGGAGCAGGGTGGGGGGAGGGTATAGGGGACATTTGGGATAGCATTTGAAATGTAAATGAAGAAAATATCTAATAAAATAAGTTAAAATAAAAAGAATTCAATGTTCCATTTGTAGCCAGTGTAGGAAGGCAATCTTGATGACTCTTGATCTGTCCTGCGTGTGAATCCTATACAGACAAAGCCTGACTTAGAGCTGAGACCAAACCTACCTAAATGGCCACTGAGACCAAGGAGAGGTAACTATGCAGCCTTATGTGTGATTACAGAGCTTCAGATCACATTCTAGCTACCTCAACCTTTAAATAATTTTTTTTCAGCTGGCTGTGGTGGCATACACCTTTAATCCCAGCCTTTGGAAAACAGAGACAAATGGATCTCTGAGTTTGAAGCCAGCCTAGTCTACAGAAAAAATTCTAGAATGGCCAGGGCTACATAGAAATACCCTGTCTAACATCCCCCTCCAAAAAAAATGCTTTTCTTTCAAGAAATTTGGTTTGTGATAGGATTTTGTATAGCCCTCAATTATCTCAAACTCAAACATGGCAAAGGGTGATTTTGAGTTCCAATTCTCTTGACTCCACCTCAAAAGTGTTGTGATTACAGGTGTACACTACCACATACAGCAAGAAACTAATTTTGGATTGATGAGAACTATATATGTAGCTTCAAATTAGTGAAAAGAACATGGCTGTCCACCATTTGGGTGACCCTTTTTCCCCCCACCTCAAGGCCAGGCCTGGAGCTGGGTGTGACACACATCTGTGAGGCAGCTTACACTCTAATTTTCATGCACACAAGATCAAAACACTATGAATCAATCACTACAGTTCATCGACCTAGGACATAGAACTCAGTGCACCTGGGGGGAGCTATCTACATTAGATTGATTAATGTGGGAAGATCCACTTTAGCTGTGGGTGGTCCATGGGCTGGGTTCTGACTAAATAAAAATTATCAGTAGGTATCTCTCAGCTTCATGGCTCTAGACATAATATAACCAGCTCCTTGTCCTCCAGTTGCCATGTTTACCACCAGGACAGACCTTGAACCTTGAGTAAAAATAAGCCCTTTCTTAGGTCACTTATCTCTAGTTATTTTATTATAGCAACAGGAAGTGTAACTAATACACCAAAGAAGAGAATGTGGCCATGGCCCATGGAGTTAAGTGGTGGCAGGGTCATGGTCATGTGTTGTTCGTCCCAGCTATGCAAGAGTGAGCACCTGGTGTGATATTCAAGTGCATTCTGCCTAAGAAGTTCAACAGATCTGAAGGCAACAGGACACAACATTTCTGACTGGTTCCTTTGAGCTACTGCAAGACAGGTATCATGACTTTGGAGTCACCCACTCCAGGATACTTAGGGCACTGTTCAAAGGGTGTGCCCTGCTACTGCACAAGGGCCCATGGTAAGACCTTGTACAATAGAATCAGTATGCCTGTTTGAGAAGGGTTATTCACTGAATTCTCAGCAGGTGACTCTTGGCTGCCTGAAAATTACCCCCAAGCAAGTGTGAATTCTGACCCTGGATCGCAGCTACAACAGATGGACACTCCTTTGGTGTTACAGTGAATAACCAAATATAACTTTCACATCAAGCAAAAGATGGATTCTTGTTCTGGATAGACTCAGGTTCATGTTTGTCAGGAGATGGGCTCAGGTGCTGGGGAGCAGCTTCAGGAATTATAGCATCATGAGTCCAGGTTGATGTTGTGATAGCACGAATTAACACACAGGTTACAAAGGGATGTATGCTGGTAGCACAGCACTTAACAAAACAAAATAAAGATGTTCTGTGTTTGTTAGACAAACACATTGTTCCAAGGAGAAGAATGCTGTGTGCCACTGTCTTCCAGAGGCTCCCTCTGCTGTCTGTGGAATCTTTCATGCCTGTGTTTTCCTCCACACTCACTTCATGGCAGCTCCTGCAATCCCTGTCCAAAACGCATACCCATTTTATGCAGTCTATAACATTTCTGAAAGGGGTCAGGCTGCTGCTACAAGCCAGCATGTCTTAGATTCTTTCCACTGTCTCCCGTGAGTAATCCAATATCCACGGAAGAATAAAAGAGTAAACACATTTGTGTTCCATAATCTAAATGTTTTATTTTGATAATCCAAATGTTTCCAGTGGAATTTTAAACAGTTTTATAGTCCACTCTCATTAAAAAGTGATATAAAGGAAATGTGTCTTAGCAAGCAATTGTCCATCAAACACTATAATTCTTTCTCAAGTTCCCCTGGTGGATTGTTTTCTGTCTTTCAACAGAATTCTTTCAAATTCAGGCTCAATAATCTTTATATATTATCCAAGGTTTGGAATACATGAACCTGTCTCTACTTACTTGAACAATGGCCTCTATTATAGTATCTGTTTCTTTAAATCCAAATATTATACCCAGCATTTTAGGAATTCCCTGCCTCAAATATAGTCAATTAAATTGTCTATAAGTTTCTAAGAGATCCAGAAAATGAAAGGAAATCAGAATTCATACTTTGAAATGAGTTCAAAAATGTGGGCCATTTGTCAATGCTGGTCTCTGTAAAGTAGTCCTCATTATCTTTGGGTTCTGCTGCTAACAGACGAGATAATCTGACACAGACCTCTCTGGCAAAGACATTTCCTTCCAAGGAGAAATCAGGCCTCTCTCCCCAACTGAGAACAAAATTCTCAAGTTTAAAGACAGGAGGATAATGTCTCCAGGTGCCACCATGGCTGGGCGTAGCGTAAGGCCAGGTCAGACATGGACACCTGTGTCACTTACAAACATGGAGGAGTTGCTGAGAGCTGATCCTGAGCTTCAGGGGAAGAAGACAAGGGAAACCAAGAACAGGACTCAGACACCAGCTTCCCCCTCCTGCCTCGCCTGCCTTTAGCATCCTGTGTCAGAGCTGAGATTTTCTTCCCCCTCAGAGACCCTTCCTACTTCTGGTCCTGACAGTCCGAGGCTCCCAGTCTACTCTGTGCTTCTAACTCCTGTCTCAGAAGCCTTGAGAAACAGGGGCTAATTAAACCAATTTGTATGAGGAGATAAACGAATGGTGGTTTCTCTAGGACGAGCATCTCTGAGAGGACATCTCCATGCTGTGTGAAGATAAGGTGTGGGACTAATGGAATCCCAGCTACATCTCCCTCCAGGTCAGTCTGCTCTGCGGAACCTGGTGAGGGGTTACTGCTGCTGCCTCCCTCTAAAATGGAGATCTTGGTTGATACCCAAAGGCCAGGCCATTAAGTCTTCACTTTGTCAAAGACTATGGTGGCAAGAAAAGGGTATTGTCTCCTAAAGACCGGCTTGGATGTCCTGGAGCACAGCTTCTTAACTGTTTGCATTTATATGTGGCCATCCCAGAGATGTGTATACAACCCTGGCCATGTGGGCTACATATACCTAATACTTACTGAAAATAAATCATAAACCTATTCACCTTAACATGTGTTAGTACATTAATGTTTTAATCACTTATTAAATTAAATAAAATGTACATGTTAATGAGATAGACATGCTTATTTTTATATAAAGACTTAAATCTTGCCTGAATATTTGATACTGAAGGAACAACTTCAGTATTTCTCAGCTGGATGCCTGGATTTTAAGATTTATGCCCTAAATACAATTTTGTATAAATACAGAGGACAAACAGGAGGAGTATGTTTAAGGCCATTTTGAAAATTGTCTTAGAACTTTTGTCTTAATACCAGGACAAAATCTATTTAACATTTTTTTTTATGACACTCAAATCAGCAATTCAAAGATCATTTTCAAAGTCAAACATTCTAACACAATTTGATTCAAAGAGAAACTAATTTGATGCTCACAGTCATAGGGAAATGTTAAGTCTTGATTTTTCTGGTTTTGTAGGGGCGGAAGCCTTTGCCCATGCAGCAAACCCTGCGGCTCACATGGTCATCTAGATGAGGAGCTGTGATGTTTCAGGCGGTTTTATTGGTGCTGCTCAGCTCAATGGCACACAAAGCTCAAAGTGAACCAAGGCTGCAGTGAGGTCCTGTGACAGACACAACACCTGTCAGCTCTGCCAGAAACACCTCAGAGCCTGAGGGATCTGAGGATTGGGATTGACTGGGATTTAATTCTGACTGGGATTTAATTCTGGTCAGTGAGCAACCTTACCCTTTGTCAACTTCTTCATGAATTCACATTCAGTGCCTCCTACAGGGCTGGGACTCACAGTTCAAAGAGCTGGGTCCCCCTGGAAGTAAGAACAAACCTTCCCCCTGGCCCCACTGCTCAGAGGGACCTCTGTTAATTTTGGAAGCAGTTGATTCCCTGGGGGGTAGTTAGGCTATCATGAGGGGTTGGGAGTTCTCAGAGATATACAGAGTGGAAAAAAATGGGGATTTTTAAAGATGGTTAAAGTGCTAACCCTGGAGGAGAGTCAGGAGTAAGGGTCAGGGAGCCTGCACTGGAGCAGGGGAATGGGGGTGTTGAAGGGAGCCATCCTATGTCTTACCAGAAGCTGGAGAATAAGGGGCGAAATGGCATGTGCTTCATTTCTGGCAGGAGGCTCCATTGGCCCACTATCCCTGAGAAATAGACCCATTTTCTCTTCTCCTTCTAGAACCTTCCCTCACTTTGAACCTTCACTTGTGTTCCATTGTCCTTCCAATGTCAATCTTTCTAGCTCCTGTGGCTTCTAAAAGCACCTCGAGCTATTTACTCAAACCAACCTTCACTGTAAGGACCAAATGGATGTGAGAGCTGATCTGCAGGAGCATCCTCACCCATTGTCTTCCCTGCCAGTTTGAACTCTGCGACACCTTGGACTTCAGTCCATTCCCCTGCAGTGATATCAGGCTTGTAATAAATGCCCACTGGCCATGAAGTTGATAGCCACACACATTAAAATCCTGCTTCCCTTCTCCCCAGGGAAATTACATTTATTTTACATTTCATCTATCTATCTATCTATCTATCTATCTATCTATCTATCTATCTATCTACCTATCTATCTATCTATCTATCTATCATCTATCTATCTATCTATTTCAGCACCGCATCTGAAAGGGAATGATACCAAATACTAGAAGAAATATGTGTTTTATTTCATGAAAAGATTTGTTCTGTGTCCTTTGGTAGCACAGATATCTACAAGTTCGGTTCCCCCACATGTTCTTGCAATGAATAAGACAAACGAGGTATCACCTGATGCCTGACAGAGGAACTGTGAGTTTTTGTGGTGAAGAGAAGTGACTGACACTTGCTATCTTGTCCTTACTCCTGACTCATCGCTGGAATTGCACGTGAGCCCTACTGTGCCTGGCTACAAAGCATCTCTTTTAAGCACACATGACATGCTTCTCAGGAGTAGAAAAACTCTGTGTTTCCAAACATGATGGTTTCCTCTTGTTTCATACCTTCAACAAGTCTAGGATAAAGTATCTCCCCCACCCCCAAACAACAAATTCTTCCTTTATTTCTCTGCCTGCGGGGTCCTGAGTTTCCCCAGCCCCAGAAGCTACAGACTCTCCCCCAACAGAAACTATCTGTTCATAAGTGCTCCATTGCCTCCTTGGAAATACCTTCTTGGAAACTAGACTCTGTGTCAGATCCTTCTGTTGGGAAGGCTCTGGGGCTCCACTGCCTGGATAGCAGAGTCGGTAACACTCTCACAGAGCTCACTGAAGGAGGCCATATGTCCCAGAGAGCATTTATTATGAACACAGAACGTAGGACTCCCCATCTGCTCTCCATGGTGACAATGAGCACACTTCTCAGGGTCTTCCCAGCATCCTCTGTGCTAGACCTCCCTAGTCATTCCCTCAGAAGATAGACGGCCTTATGTTCAAGTCAGCAGGCACCCAGCCTGGCACAGCTCACCTCAGCAGGAATAGACATGTTTCTCTTCTGAATTCCCATGCTCTTGAAATCCCCCTTGGTTATTTCTCCTCTTCCCAGCTGTTGGGATTGGAATGTGACATGTCTTCCACAGGCTCCTGCTTTGAATTCTTACATGCCAGCTGATGGAGGGAGGCTATGGAACCTCAAGAAAGTGGAGCTAACTGCCTGACAGTAGCTCTTTGAAGGCTATACCTGGCCCCAGTTCTGGCAGCACCACCTGCTTCCTGGCCCCAATAAAAATCGCCTGTGCCACAGACTTCTGCAGCCATTCCCTCTGCAAGGTAGACTGAAGTCCTCTGAAACAGGAGCCAAAATACACTTTCCCTCACGTTGCTCTAGTCAGAGATTTTGGTCTCAGTAATGCAGGGCAATCATAACTAACACACATTTTATGCCTTTTCCTAGGGAGATGTGAACAAACTTCTCTTCGCCCCACCCCAACAAGAGACAAGACAATTGACTTCTCTCAGGGGCAGCTTGGTGAACCTGTAAGTTTATTGGAGCTACTTACAGAAGCATTGGTGTCTCAGGGACAACTGTGCTACTTGCAGTCTCACTTTAGCACAGCTGGTGACCCACAACAGCTGCATTCCCTGGGGTCTTTCTACACAACTTGTGAGCCCCTGGGCCAGTCAGGGAGTCTGTGCTCTCCAGCCATGTGCATATAACCTTTATTGGAGGGCACCTGTAAGTTCTGTATGTTTCAGGAGTTTCCTGAGGAGTTTTGCTTACTGTCTGAATCCTGAATAAGTGTTTCATTTAAGGGGAAAAGCTAGACAATAGATACTAATCAACTCAAAGATTCTGCAGATGGAAAAGCCTCCTACTGTAGGTAAGGAATCTGCCCTGTGCCCTGCAACTCAGATGAATGGTCGTTGACTTGGAAGTGTCTCCAGAAACAGATCTTTCTGTGGTGTGTTCACCTCATGGGCTGTTGAACTAAAAGCTTCTTTTCAGGAAAGCAACAACAAGCCCACTTGAAATGTATCTGTCTTGTCAGATAATCTTGGCTGCTATAGTAACTGGGTGTGGAGAGAGCATGGAGCTAGGAGGCTGTGGTGACTGGGGCCAGCCCTTACTTCCTGACTGTGCTGAGTAGCATCTGTTTTGAGGGGAAGTGCCTTAGCCTCTCTGTTGTTTGCTCCACAGAACACAGAAAGAGAAGTGAGTGTGGTAGAACGCTAAACAGGTGCCAGGATTCACTAATTTGAAGCTTTCAGCACCCTACAAGATGAACACTTTCGTAATCTCACTTCTTAATTTCTTTCTGCCTACTGTCCTGAGTTTGTAGAAACATGCCATCAACATACGGGGTGGCACATTGAGATGGACGTATCTCTTTAATCTTATAGCAATTTTGTGGGGGAGGGGAGGCCGTCTTATTTTACACATTTTTCACAGAGGTTGGGTGACTTACCCAAAGGCAGACATTCATGGTTGGAGATCAAAGGCAGTTAGACCCCAAGCTCCATGCTCTTAAACCTAAAGCCTCTTGTAAGACAATCCGTCCCCCCACTTGTCAGAAGGGGTGAAACCATCTCTAGTCACATGTTTATGAATCTGAAGTGTTCTTAAGCGGGGCCGAAGCATTGCCTTCCAGTGCTTGCATCAAAATAAACAGTCCTGATAGACATGACCAACATCTCTGGCTTTCATTTTGTTAGCGGTAGCTTTAATTTGTTTCCCCTTGGTCCAGGCTTTTATGATGAAGTTTCCATGAGAAAAGAGATCCTGTGGTCATATAAAATAATCAACACGAAGAATGTGGAAAGGTTGCTGGTAAGCCATAGGAGGAAATGAGGAAATCGCTGACAAAATGTTTGTCTCCACACTAACATCCAACAGGCCTGCCTCTGCACACTGTTGTGCAATCAACAAGGTGGTGGAAAGTTGCCCCTAGAGGGCGCCAAAGCGATCAGCCTGTACTTGTTTGTTTTTCAAATGTTTTTCTGTAGGTGGGGTTTATGCTCCCTGCATCTCCAAGGGTTTTTGAATGATCTTTTAAAAAGCCACGGAGGCCTCCCTCTTGTTTGGATAGTGGGTCTGGATCACCTAGAAGGTGGAGTGTAGCCTCTGTGTTATACAGGCCACGTGGTAAATATCTCTCCAGATAACCAAAGAGCCAGAGAGCATCTAACTAGACCACTAACTGGTTTGCTAGTACATAGCTTCACAACCCTTGAAGTGAGATGCAGGCATATTTAGTCTCCACCTCACAAACCTCCTGCTCTGCAGGAGGAAATGCTGACATCCATCAGTCTGAAGCCACTTGGGCACTTCCTCGCATGGAGGCAGAGGATGGTGGGGCACTTCCTCACATGGAGGCAGAGGATGGTGGGGCACTTCCTCACATGGAGGCAGAGGATGGTGGACTTATACCTGGAGTCTTCTACACCTGACGCCCCATAACATGACAGCCTCCGAGGCTACTCATTTACCAAAAAGACCTGCAACGAAACAAGCGGGCGCTGGTGGATATTAAGTAGTAGAATATGAGACAGCTGTGTAATGGGACTGGTTGGCTTTCCAAAGATACAATGAAACATTCAGTTTTGACCAGGATTCCTAAGTCTTGGTAAGAACTCAGAAGCCTTTGTGGTTGACATGACTCATTTGAACAAAAGCCCTTTATCAAGGCGACCATGAGGGGTCTACCCAGAGCTATGGACTTCTGACAGCCAGACAAGAGGACATTCTATCCTGACGAAATTTAGATCAGCAATGTTAAGACCCCAAGGTTTGTTCTTTAATTTAAAATATCTCTATTGCTAACTATCCTCAATGCTTTTGAGCCAGAAATGGGTGTACTTAATGGCTGATGCCGGCTGATGGGACCTAAATTAAATGAAAGAATGGCTTTCATGATACTGCTCAATTTAGGGATTTCTTCCATTTCAAAGGCAAGATTAATTATCTTCAGAAAATGCTGAGCAATTATCCAATAATAATAGTGGGGTGGTGAAGAGAATCCTTCTAGACCCGTCATTTCAAAGCAGGGCAGGAAGCTGGGTGACAGAAAGGCTCTGAGATTTAAATTAAGGCAGAAGAATAAAAGTCATATTAACATTTTGAAGACCCTCATGAAGAAAAGGATGATTCCTGGCCCTTCAGTGGACGTGGATAACAGACAGACAGACAGACAGACACACACACACACACACACACACACACACTGTCACAAAGTCCTTGTTGATGTACATTGCATATACAGTCCCCTGTGTCTTGTTCTTCTGATCTCTTGTAACTCATGCTGGTCGGACTCTGATAAGCAGAGAGGTATGAGCTCTTCCTGACAGGTGAGGGGCACCACAGTCTGGGCTTTCCCATCCTGCAAAAGGTGTCCTTTGTCACTGATCACCAGTTGACTTAGCATTCCAGAACACAGTTGGGCTGTCCACAATCTTGGACCCTTCTCTCTTGTCTTGTAATGACCCCTGCCCCTGACACACTTGTACACCTAAGAAACAGCTTTCAATATTGACCCAAGAGCTTCTTTATATGTGTCTGAGATTCTGCAGGAGTTAAGCCAGTATATGTGGATACTAAGTTCAAGGGGAACTACTCAGAGATTTACAGTTCAAACCTGATCTGAGGACAGTAGAACACTCATTCCTTCATTCCTTCATTCCTTCATTCCTTCATTTCTCTCTCTCTCTCTCTCTCTCTCTCTCTCTCTCTCTCTCTCTCTCTCTCTCTCTGTATTCTTTGAGCATGTGTATGTGTGATTCTGAGATGGGGTCTCCCTCTGGGACCTGAACCCCTCTGGTTGGGTTGTGCTGGCTGCTAAGCCACAGGGATTTACTTCCTCTGTATCTCCACAGTGCTGGGGACCACATGTGCACACCTCAACACCCAGCTTTTTTTGTGGGTTGTGTGGGAACTTAGGTCTTCATGTTTGAATGACAGGCACCTCCCTATCCTCATCCATTCATTTCCTCAAGACATCCAGAAGCTAAGTACTGAGTGTCTGGTGCCTGTCAGGCAATGCCAGCAGGGCAAATGCATCCCTGGCTCCCCCAGAACCAAACATTTAATGAATACTGAGCAAGTAGTTATGGTGAACTGCAAACACACCTGTCTTAGTCAGGGTTTCTAATCCTGCACAAACGTCATGACCAAGAAGCAAGTTGGGGAGGAAAGGGTTTATTCGGCTTACACTTTCCATATTGCTGTTGATCACCAAAGGATGCAGGACTGGAACTCAAGCAGGTCAAAAAGCAGGAGGTGATGCAGAGGCCATGAAGGGATGTTCTTTACTAGCTTGCCTCCCCTGGCTTCTCAGCCTGCTCTCTTATAGAACCCAAGACTACTAGCCCAGAGATGGTCCCACCCACAAGGGGCCCTCCCCTCTTGGTCACTAATTGAGAAAATGCCCTGCAGCTGGATCTCATGGAGGCATTTCCCCAACTGAAGCTCCTTTCTCTGTGATAACTCCAGCTGTGTCAAGTTGACACAAAATTAGCCAGTACAT
>NC_034591.1:162075729-162085768 GCF_900095145.1 Mus pahari
GTAAGGAAAAGGTTTCACTTTAGTGGTTCTGGTATCTTGTTAATCACAGCTGATTCTTCAGCCCCAGCTAACCAGAACCACAGAATCTTCACAATCCAAAATAGCAATGGCCCTGAAAAAAGTCTTTAATTTTCCCTCTGAAATTACACAAGCCAGGTCTCCATCTTTTGCACTGTTTTCCACATTATCTTCCAATCTCCTACTCAACATTCCAAAGAACTCTTAACACTGAATGGATCTTCTGGCCCAAAGTTCCAAGGTCCTTCCACAGTCCTCCCCAAAACATGGTCAGGTTGTCACAGGAATACCCCACTCCTGGTACCAATTAGCCAGTACAACACCTCAGATTCATCTCAGGCCTCTAGGCTGGAAGTCTAGTCCCATGACTCCTGGACAGGAGGTTCAGGATGTGGTGGAACATTTGCTTTTTCCTTGATGAAAGGGACTGACCTTTGGGGACCAGGAAGAAATGGAGTTCGATGTTTTCTATTACATCCTGATACTGCAATGTGGGTAATTACCTAGCATCCTCCACATTGTAACTCTGGGTCTTTACAAAGGTAAAAATATCTATTTATAATCATCCCAGGGTAGACCCAAATTCAGCTATTAAGTCTATGCAGTGTCTCTGGCCCAGCATTGGCATATAGTGCACATTAAAGGCATGTAATTAATTCAGAAGCCCCCACTTCATTCTGTTGAGAATGTAACAGCACCATCAACAATTTCATAAAAGCAAGTCCTTGCCCTGAAACATAAGTCTGTGGAGCCATCCTTGGGCCTGCTAACCATGTTGATTGGGCACATGGTGCCCTGAACTGCCCCTGAAAAAAGTGATCTACTCTCCTGTTATGTTAGGACAGTAAATTTTTCCTGCTCAGAAATAAAAATCTTTTTCTTTTCTATGAAATTTTTTTTTCTGGGTGGTTTCCAGCAAAAAAATGCAGCAAGCAGGCAACTGCTCTGTTCCCTCTGTGATGTCAGAAAATGCCAGTAATGGAGCCACTTGCCTACTGATGGATGTTTAGGTAGAGATGGGGTCTTCTGCCCTCCTCTTCTCCTGATTTAATGACTATGACCTGAGAAGATGACAGATGAAAGAGAAAACTGGAATCATGAAGGTCTGTGGACCGAGTGCTACCCTGCTGTCGTCTGGCTGCATGGCTCTGAGAGCTTGAGTCCATTGCATCAGATGAGTAGACATCTGTGTTCTCAGTGACAAGTATAAGATGCTGTGGATCAAAGCCATAAGAAAGCTTCCCCTCCCCAGGTGGGACGTCCACAGTATTCACAGTGCAGCATTTTCTCTGGCTCTGGGTCTGGCTCTGGCTCTGTCTGCATTTCATTCTACTGAGGCAGTTCAGAGAGATTGGCTGACTCTGGACATCAGGGCTTGCTCCAGGCTCCATGGTGCTCACAGGTTTTCAACGTCTCTTGTATGCTGTGGTTGTTAATATTGAATGATAACCTGATGGCATTGGGAACTATGGGAGAGACACAGTCGTCCAGGTGTGTCTGTGAGGGTATTACCAAAGAGGTCTCTCTAACGGAGGCAGGAAGAATGTGAGTGGCGCCCTCACATGTTATGTGGTCCTGGAAAGCCTGTTAATCAGCAGCTTTTGCCTTTCTCTTCTTCACAGCTATAGACATTATACAACCATCTGCCTGCCTTGGGTGCTGTCCAGGTATGATGGGGTTCATCCTCAAACTGTAACCAAAAGAAAAAAAAAAAAAAAAAAAAAAAAAAAAAAAAAAAAAAAAAAAAAAAAAAATGCTCCCTTCTTTCTTACGTCATTTTGGTCAGATTTGCTTTTTCAATTTTATTTTTAGCAGTGTGTGTGTGTGTGTGTGTGTGTGTGTGTGTGTGTGTGTTGCACAGGGAGGCCAGAAGAGGGCCTGGGATTCTCTGGAACTGGAGTTACAAACAGTTGTGAGCTAAGCATCGTGTGTGCTGGAAACCAAACCTGGCATGCACAACTCTCTGTCCAACCTGTCACATTTGTTTTCCATAGAAATAAGCAGATTGAGCAAATAAGCCATTTGAGGAGCAAAGGAGCGGCAATCCTGGGAAATCCAGACAACCACCTTCCTGCTGGAGGGAAACAGCCAGGCTACTCTGACTTTGACTCTGCAGAGCTAGGCATTCGGTGGGTTAGGATTTAGTCAGCAAGGGTAGAGATCACGTCCAGGAAATGTCAGCATTGGCACAGACAAGCCGCAGTGCTCTCCTGGGAGCTTCTAGCTGCATCTAAAAACAAGGCAGATTTGGTTTTTGAGAAATACCACACACATGCATGAACTGAGTTCTGATGGCCTACTGCTATCAAAGCTACCCTGCTCTGTGTGTGTGTGTGTGTGTGTGTGTGTGTGTGTGTGTGTGTGTGTCTGAGAGAGAGAGAGAGAGATCCCCAACTTGGCATGCGGGCTGGCTGCAGGGATCCTTGTGTCTCTCTGCCTTTTGAGCAATGGGAGAATATATGTGTCACCAGGCACAGCTCTTCATGTGCATGCTAAGGATCTGACTCAGGTCTTCGGCAAGGGCTTGACTGACTAAGCCCCTATTGTGAACCTTTCTTAAGCCTGATTGGAAAATTTAACTTGTCTTGAAAGAATTTTATCTTTCATTGCTTCTCTTTCCTCTTCCCCCAACTTCTTTGAAACCTCACCTTTCCTGAGGGTCACTGGAGGACAGAAGGTCTTGTGATCGCCAAGCTGCCACCCACTGATGACTGAAGCTCCCTTCAGACTACAATAGTAGACTCCTTCCACTGTGTGTGTCCCTGTGTATTCACTGGGGGGTTGGGCTTTTTGGAGATTGCCCCACAAGTGAGGTCAGTTCTCTTGGTAACTGGGATGAGGTGACCAACTAGCCCTGCCAAGCTCTCTAAATGGTCTCAAATGGCAGCTAATTTTAGTCAGAAAGGACTCCATCCAAATTTGAAGTAGCAACTAAGAAGGGCAAGGCTCTATCCCATGGCAAGAGCAGCCCAGCTTCTCCATGATCCCATCTGTTATATCCTTATAATGAAGCTGCCCCATGAGTCTTGGTGCTGGCTCGGGGCTTTCATTGCTGCGATTGCCCTGTGCCGCCCTGGCCAGCTGGGGCTATGCACTCTTTTCCTTGACACATTTCCATACATCTCTCTTAGGCCCAGTGAAACGTGTTGTTAAGGGTAGAGCTAATCTGTTATAGCCTGCCTGGCTGTAGCATGCCAAGACGCTTGGCATGGGTCTCTCTCTGTTCTTTTCATGAGGATAGCTTCATGTTGCAGGAGACTTCTAGCTCCATCAGGTTAGTGGCCACTGCAGCTGCAGAGAGCCGCTCTTCAGTCTCTTGGACTCTTCTAAAGACAAGGACCCCACTGCTTGGACAGTCACCAACATGCGGTCAGTGTTCCCACACACTAGATTGTACAGGAATATGTATACAAATATTCGAATATGTGCATTGCTCCAAAAGGAATTTTCCATATACTTTTTAAAGAACTGCAGGATTGAAGTTCCGTGTGATGTTCTTTCCAAAGTCACATCCTCTGACCACCATGCCTACTGTCTGCTCATAACTTGTTAGGGACTGGGGTGAGAGGCGCTGGCAATAGAGAGAGGATTAAGAGGATTCCAGGCCAGTGGGGAAAGAAATGAAAAAGTTCGATTCCTCTGTGGTATAAATGAGGAGCCAAGAAGCAAACATAAATGATCGATCTTAAGAGAGCCTTGTTGATTTAGCTTTGAGGGCTAGGGCCAGGGAAGCAAACACATTTGTCAGCAACTGAGCATCTGGAATGTTCCAGATGAGACATGTGCTGTGAAACCACCCCACTCGGCAAGAATGATGTGGACTCTGGGAATCTACCTCTGCCTACACCCCAGTCTGCTGTCCCTGTCCTCCTGTTGGCTGCACCCCAGCCCTGACCTCCCTGTCTCCTTCTGCCTACACTTCAGCCTGTCATCCCATCATCCTCCCTCTGGCTGCACCCCAGCCTGTCCTCCCTGTTTGCACTCTGCCTACACCCCTGCCCTGCCCCCCCCCACTGCCTCCCTCTGGCTTGCCCCCTCTTCACTATAATTTTCAATAGCTTGCTTACAATGCTCTGACCTGGAGACATCCTCTGCTGTGTTGTGATTTTTCTGGCTTCAGCTGCCATTGGTAGCTCCTGTCTTGAATTGCCTTGGGAGAAGTATTCCATTCCCTGGTTCTACCTTCTTCTCTCCAATCAAATGTCAATTAAGATGAATAAGTGTAATTCAGTCCTGCTTTAAGGGAGTGATGTCGGCATGATGGGACACCCATGTCCTTGGTTTGTCTTAGTGACATATAGATGGATATGCATGAGACCCAGAATCCATTAAGGATCTGAAGTGCCCAGTGCAATCCACTTGCAGATCAGCCACATTGAAACAGGCAACCATGTCAGCCCCTCTCCCAAGCCATCTGACTTAGCTGGTGTCTTCTTCCTCAGAGAAGAAAGGTAAGAGCGGGCCTCAATGTCCCTTGCCTTGTGTACAGCCATAGAGCAGGTTTCTGTCTAGATTCACATGGAGCACTGACAGGGCCAGCGTAGACAGCTAAGGACAAGTACAACAGGGCTTTGCAGTATTGGCAGGAGTCTCAGATAAGGTGACTCAGCTTCTCCCTTATTGGGGAAGAAAGATCAAAGTGCATCCCAATGAGCTGATTTTTGCCTTGCTCCAATGAGAGAACAGGCAGGCACTTATTAAAATTTCAGAATCTTTAAAGATTTATTTTTATTTTTTATGTGTATGAGTACATGCCCATGTGTATAATTATGTATACCATGTGCATAGTGTCTATGTATGAGTGGTTTGCCCATGTGTGCATGTATGTGTACCATGTGCATACAGTGTCCAAGAAGGCCAGGAGGCATCAGTCCTTGGAACTGGTATTATAGATAATGGTTGTGAGCCTCTGTGTGGGTGCTGGGAACCAAACTCAAGTTCTCTGCAGATGTTGTTAACCATGGAGCTGTCTCTACAGACTCCTCCATATTTTTGTTTAAGTTTTAAAAACAGACTTCCTTTTCACACGGCTTTGTCCAAAAACAAAAGAAAGATGCACCCTCTGTCACTTGCATGAAATAGAAGAATTGGAAGAAGACACACAGTACACCACTGCTCCTCAAGGAGGGAGAGGGCTGTGCTGTGCTCTGATGTTCTGGCCTATAGTGCAACAGCCAGGTACCAAAGAATACAGATCAGTAGATCCTGAGGCAGGGGGCACAGAGAGAGAGGGGAGAAGGGGGGAGGGGAAGGGGAGAAGGAGAGATGGAGAGAGAAGGGAGGGAGGGAGAGGAAGAGACAGGGAGGGAGAAGGAGGGAGAGAGAGGGAGAGAGAGGGAGGGAGAGAGCCATATTAGTATACTGTATATAGAGTCAAAAATGAAAAACTTAGAGTGCTGCAGTTTTAAGGAACACCAACTGAGGTGGAACAGCAGCCTACCAGAGCATCCAGGGAAGTACTCAAGTATCCCTGGATTATTACTCAAGTCTCCCCGAGTGCTGGATATGGGCTTGATCCATTAAGCCCAGCTCAGACAGATTTACTTGTAAGAATGCTATGTAGTCACACACTATCTTTGTAATTTTTTAATGTGTTGAGAGGAAAAAAAACCTCAAGCAAATAAAGTAAAATATTAATAGCATTTGTAAAATATTAGTAAAATATTAATAGCATTTGACCATCCAGCGGGAGAAAGGGTGTGGGCTGCTCAAGGCTTGGTGCTTTACCGTGTTTTCCAGAGATTTTCAGAGGGGACAGAGGAGACGGGAAGGAGGAAGGTTGGACGGAATGACCCATTCTGTAATATTACTGATTACACAATAATATTACAAAGGTCAGGAATCTGAGCCTGAAAGTTTGGGGGGGGGCTTGTCACATAAGTGAGTCTCTGCCACCTCTTCTACCGGTGTGTCTAAAATAAACAGAGATCACTGAACTTGGCAAAGCCAAGCCAAAAGTTTGGTTTATTTCATTTTTCTCCAAGTCTTTTTCCATTCAAAGCCATGTACTCAGAAGAATCTTCAATTTAAGTTGCCAATACGGTACCACTTTTAAACTCCAGAGGCTCAGGGGAGTAATATTTCATACGGCTATTAAACATGTTAAAAGTCCTTTTCCATTGAGTTATATTATACAAGGTCATGGCTCCAGCTTAATGACTGATGCAGAAGAAAGGGGAGGACGGGGTGGGGGCAGAACAATCCAGAGTGGCCTAGTAAAGCAAGCTCTGCTACATTTTTATTGAGCTGTGTAATTTCACTTACAAGATATATTTGCTATAAACCTTGCGTAGGTTTTCATGACCCAGTGTGTAGAATTGAGAATGGCAGAGCTGGCTCACCTTCAGTATTAGAAGCAGGAAGGTCGCTTCGTTGTAGCTGCTCAGCTGAGGCAGTGAGCTGCTTCTGTGACATCACGCCTGTGCCTCAGCTCTCCCAGAGAAGGAAAAGTGTGGGATGGAGTCACCAGTGTCACCACCTCTTATACTGCCCTGTTGGAAAGTACTGGTCCCACTGCTCATACTGCCTCGGGCTGGGCGAGAGCTTGCTTGTTCTTGATAGATCACACTGCATTATAGATAGCAACAGGCAGTTTTAGATTGCATCCAATCTGTCTGGCCTCTGTAAGATCTTTAGTTCAATGACCAAGGACATCTGGAGCCCTGGGAAGGACAGGGGTGAAAGGCTTGGACACTCAGTAGGATGTGGTCACTAAGGAGGAAGCTTTCCCCCTTGACAAAGTAAGTGTGGGCAGAGCTGCAGATAACCCTCAGCCAAAAATCATGTAATGCAAGTACCTCACACCTGAGACGGTGTTGCCATCAGAACCAAACACACTTTGCCAGGATTCCCTCAAGGCTAAAGTAGTTGCTGTGGTAATTTGTCTTTTTGATGTCTTTCTTTTCAGTTCTTCTTCTTCTTCTTCTTCTTCTTCTTTTTTTTTTTTTTCTTTTTTCTCCTCTGATTTCGGAGTAACATTTCTTTAAAAGCATTAATTCACTCAACTATAGTATGTGCACACTGGAAAACAAGCACACTTTTGCTCAAATGTCTTGTGAGTTGTTTTCTTTCTGAGGTTCAGTCTTTCTGTGTTACATGATTCCTACATTCAGGATCCTGACCACAGCAAGATAGAAATATGAGCAGGAGTATAAACAGCACAAACAGGCTTGTTGTGGGGAAACTTTATTTATAAAAATATTAAGAGTTGCACTGTGTGAGAGGAAGTAGTCTCTCCTTTCCCACAAATCTAATACCTCTTAAGTAAACAGACATTGGAAGGTCTCAGAGGCATAGTGAACCAGGACAGGTATGGTGCTGACGGTCGGTAGGCACAAGTTTGTGAAGATACAAAAACAGACCCCAAAGGAAAAAGTATGTAAGATGGGTTATTTTTCCTTTTTTTAAAAAATCAAACATGTGACAAAAACTTCACAGGAAGGAAGATTTATTTGGTTTCAGAGTTTAAGAAGGGCTACAGCTCACCATGGCAGAGAATCACAGTAGCAGGAGCCCAAATAGGTGGTCACACTATTTGGTACCTGGAAGTTAAGAGTGGGGCAGGAAGTAGTGTTGCATTATGAACCCTCAAGGCACACCCTTGTTGACCTACTTCCTCTAGGAGGGCTCACCTTCTAGAGATTCTATAACTTTCCCAGGAACCACCTGGAGATCAAGTATTTAAACACATGCACCTGTGGGGAAATTTAAGCATTCAGACCACAGTACGTGTGTAGGGAAGGGTTGAATCGACTGAATTAAAAAGGGAAAAAATATCTATATACTCTATACAGATATAAAACATAAGTGCACATATGTATGACAGACACGCTTGATTCAGAGTGAGGGAGGGAATCATAGCACTAGAGGCAGATTGCAGGGAAGAAGAGGGCGGCAGGATGGAATGATCAGTGTCCGAGGCTGACACAGCAGAGAGTCAAGCCCCAGGCTCTGTCCATCCGGCCATGCCATCATTCCTGAGGAGAGACGGCCTGCCACGGGGCTCTGAGAATCCAGTGTGATGGAGTTACTGGGTCACGTCAGGATGAGTAGGCAACTTTGATTACCATGGTGATAGGGTTTGGATGAGTTCTGCGGGACAGGATGGGAGTCCTCGCCAGACGCAACCACTGGCTTATGACAACCACAAAACTAGCATCACACATCACCTGAGACGTATGCCAAACACTCAGCCCTTTATGCGTCTGTCCGTATTTTTCTCTATCCAAATCTCCCCTACTGCAATACATCACACACATTCAGGCTGTGCAAACCTAGAATGTTCCGGAATCTATGGTAGGCAGGATGCAGAAGGGAACAGCACGGCATGCAGGCTCTAAAAATGTATGTTACTGAGAAGAGCTAATTCATATTATGTTTCAATGTGTACTTTTTATGTATGTGTTTGTGTATCTGTGTGAGTGTCCATCACCAAGTGTGTACAACATCTGCCGAGGCCAGAAGAGGTCACTGGGTCCCCTGGAGCTAGAGTTAAAAGCAGTGATGACTTGGGTCCTGGGAATACAACCCAGCAGGTCCTCTGGAGAACCCCAAGGACTCTTAGTGCTGCATCATCACCCCAGCTGCACCAACTTACATTCGTTCTCCCTACTCTGCCTAGCCCCTTCCACCTCCCCTCCCATCTCTTCCTCTCTGCCGTTCATTAGAAAACAACCAGACTTTAAAGGGATAATAATAAAACAAGACTAACACATCAAAATTGGACAAAAAAAAAAAAAAAAAAAAAAAAAAAAAAGCCCAAGAGAAGGCNAAAAAAAAAAAAAAAAAGAAAGAGCCCAAGAGAAGGCGCAAAACAGAGTGTATTCGTTTCCCAGAGCTCACATAAAACCTACCATAAAACATGTGGCTTGAGCAGAAAACATTAGTTCTCGTCCAGTGCTGGAGGCCAGAGGCACAGGGCAGATACTGGCCAAGTCGCTTGCTTCTGGATGATCCTGCGGAGACTCTGCCCTGTGCTCTTTTAACTGCTGGTAAGGACCACCCGTCCTTGGTGGTCCCCAATTTGTAGGTGCCACCCTCACAAAGTGCTTTTCTGGTGACGTTATGTTTCCACTCAGAGGCAGTACTATGAAGTCTTGGCCCATCCTGTACAGCCTAGTCTTAAGTAATTCCATCTACAGTTTGCTTAGTTCTGAATAAGCTCGTGATCTGAGGGTCAGGGAGCCAGGGCTTAGGTCTACCTCTTGGGGAACACAGCGCAACCCATAGCCTGGGGTTGCCAGGGAACATAGAGAACAAAGTGAAACTCTGTCATAAACAACAAACGAGAGAACCCCAGTCTCTGTCTATGCTGTCTCAATGGGGATCTGAAGGCCAGGGTGATGGTAGAGGTGGTGATGGAGGGAAGGATAGAGATGGTAGACAGTAAAGTACCTACGGAGGTGGAAGCTGTGGAGGTGATGGTGTGGTGGGAGGTGGTGAGATTGGTAGTGGTTACAGTAGTATCCATTGCTACAGGGATAGTAGCAGAGTCCTGGAGGTGGTATCAAGGATTAGAGGTGACGATGGTGTGGTAGAATCGGTGGTGGATGGTGGGGATGGTGGTTATGATAATGGTGATGGTGGAGATGGTGGTAGTGGTTGTCACGGTGCTGGTAATTGTAATGGTAGTGGTGATGGGAGTCCAGGTGGTTGGAATGCTCATGGTGATGATGGTCATGTTAATGATTATGATAATGGTGGTGATTGAAATGGTGACAGTGGTTATAATAATGACAAAGGCAGCTATAGAAGTGGTTGGGGTGAACAGGTGAGGGGGACAGTCAGAGATGCTAGAGTTAGTGGTGGAAGAGGTGGCATCATGCCGGATGGTTGGGTTCTACTAGAACTAAGACCAGCATCACACTCCTAACAATATGCCTGTGGTCACAGAATTGCCAAAATTATGGTCTTTTCCCAAATCTTCCCAGAATCATCTTATTGCCAACGCTGAAGGCCACATGAGACCTTTGCACACTTCATTGGATGGAATGTGAAGGAGCTTATTTAAAAAAAAAAAAAA
>NC_034591.1:162098827-162113064 GCF_900095145.1 Mus pahari
TAATTCTTTAAGGTATTTTTGTGTTTCTTCTTTAAGGGCTTCTCCTTGTTTAGCAGTGATTTCCTGTAATTCTTTAAGGGCTTCCACCTGTTTCACAGTATTCTCCTGTATTTCTTTAAGTGAGTTATTAATGCCCTTCTTAAAATCCTCTACCACCATCATGAGATATGATTTTAAATCCAAGTCTTGCTTTTCAGGTGTGTTGCGGTATCCAGGACTCGCTAAGTTGGGAGTGCTGGGTTCTGATGATGGTGAGTGGTCTTGGTTTCTGTTAGTAAGATTCTTAAGTTTGCCTCACACCATGTGGTAATCTCTGGCGTTAGTTGTTATAGCTGTCTCTGGCTAGAGCTTGTTCCTCCTGTGATTCTGTCAGCCTCTGTCAGCACTCCTGGGAGTCTAACTCTCTCCTGAGTCTCAGTGGTCAGAGTACTCTCTGCAGGCCACCTCTCCTCTGACGGGGAAGGAGTGCAGGGGTCTGGAGTTCAGATCTGCTTCCTGGATGAAGATGATGGCCCGAAATAGGGCCTGTCCCAGAAGCTATGTTGCTTCTGCAGTCCGCAGACTCTCCTGCACAGACTGGGCTCTGAGGGACCTGGGATACAAGATGGCTCACTCATCTGCTCCAGTGGTTAGAGCTGTCCCTGGCAGCCACCTCTCCTCTGGTGGGGAAGGAGCACAGGGGTTTGCATCTTGTTTTGTTTTTAAGATATTTTCTTCATTTTCATTTCAAATGCTATTCCCTTTCCTAGTTTCCTCTCTGAAAGTCCCCTATACCCTTCCCACCCCCTGCCCTGTTCCCCAACTCACCCACTCTGCTTCCTGGCCCTGGAATTCCCCTGTACTGGGGCATATAATCTTTGCAAGCCCAAGGGCTTCTCCTCCCATTGATGGCTGACTAGGCCATTCTCTGCTACATATGCAACTAGAGACACAAGCTCTGGAGGGTACTGGCAGACTCCTTTAGCTCCTTGGGTGTTGGGTGATTTTGACTGCTTGGGGCTTCCTTGATGCTGTGGCAGGAACACTTCCAGCCCAGGTCTTGACACTCATGCATGTAGATCCTGGAAATTCAGGGGGTTTCTGCTCCCAATCTAACCTAGACCAAGCTGAAGACGAGCTGTTGGAGAAATGGTTTCCAGTCACTTCCCCTGGCAATCCATGCAGATGAGCCTTTTGTAAAGCGTCTTCAGAGCCTTTATAAGATGATTTTTTTTTCCTCTATTAGTGGTAACCAAATTTATCTCCTTCTCTGATCCATTTTCCTCCTACTTTTTATTGCTGTATTTTAAAAATCAGAGACCAAATTAAGGGCCTAATCATCAGCCTGTTCTGGGTTTTGCTTTTAAAGAGGTCAATTCTCAGGTGACCTGATGGAAGACAGAACCTATTTCAGCAAGGGCTTCATAGAATCAGGTGAACTGGCTGGTGGTGCATGGTTCAGGTGACCATCATTTTATTTATCGGTGTATTACAAACTTGATTTATAGAAAATTATTCTCCCAAACAGCTATGGAGTCTCCAGATTTTCACACATTGTCTAGCACTAATTAGGTGTCTAGTGAAGCTCTATGCTATCAATTAAAGAATTAATTAAAAGTAAATAACTTTGGACGCTCACATGTCAAGTGCTCTTTCTCTCTCTCTCTCTCTCTCTCTCTCTCTCTCTCTCTCTCTCTCTNTCTCTCTCTCTGTGTGTGTGTGTGTGTGTGTGTGTGTGTGTGTGTATGTGTCTCTGTGTGTGAATCAGTCAAGGATGGAGCCATACTTTTTTGTATGTTTTGAGACAAGATCGTAGTGCAGAATGGTCTGAAACTAACTGCGCGCATGAGAATAATCTTGGATTCCCAAGTCTTCTGGCTGATATCCACTTGTAAATCCAAGTTGGAACTACAAAATCATTTTGAAAATCCAGAATTAAACCTAAGTTGTACAATATTATGAGCATGCCATGCAGTAAGAGCTGATGAGTGGCCAGGAGTGTCTGCCCTTTTAACATGTTGACACAATGGTCCCTACAAAGTTCACACCCAAAACCACACAGTCCAGTTACAAAAAAATAAAAACCTCCCCAAATGAGGTTACGACTTTGTGTTATGCTGCATTCATTGCTGCCCTTGGAGCCTCATGTGGCCTGTGCGTCACAGGTTGGATATGCCTGAACTAACCAATCAGAGGAGTTTGGCATACCCGCTTCCCTGAAAAAGTTACATGCTTAAAATTACCTTACTTCCCAAGGATCTTTGTTACGAACTCCCCCAGTATACTGTGTTTTCCTCCCTTTCTGGTGGTAATAGCGAGGACTTCAAGTGTGTAATTTACCATACTCAGCCTTAGCTGCATGTTCAGGTCATCTTCAGTGGCCTCTTCTTAGTATCAATAAGATTACTCCAAATCACGATGAAAGATTCAGCCTGTCAGTCCACCTTAGTTCTCACATCATCCCATAGTTTGAGATGAAGCTCTCAGTGGAGTCTTTATTATCCATTTTAGTCTCCTAGGCCCACAAGCCATCCTCTGCTGTAGAGCATCGATTCCCTCCTCCCTACCTTTTAAAATGTTGCTTCATGAATCTCAGGCAGCTTCCACTCGACCTCCTTCCCCACACCAACCCCTCAACTAATAATCTCTCAAAATTAATAATAATTAGTTATTATCACTTTATTTTATATAATAAAATCTTAATTTGGATTTAAGTTCAACAAGTAAATTAAAATAAATTGAAAACACACAGTTTGATCATTTTTAACATCTTTGCAAACTGGCCCACAGAGCCACCTAGGATACACAAAATTGCTAGTTGTTTGTAAAATACTCGTCCATCCATCCCACCACTAATGTGCAATCTGCAGAGAGCGAGAAGGATCAAATGTGACTTGTGTCAAGTTGGGTTTCCTTTATTTCTTACAGTGTTTTCCCCAATTCCCCTTTATTGAGTGCAGAAATAGTTCGCTTTACTGTCTCTCTGCTTCAGTGCTGGGAAACTAAAGGGTGTGAAACAGAACAGGACTGACAAGTAGAAGTTTAAAGACCCCACTTACTGCTAGTGACGGTTACTGCAGAGGGCTTGCTGGGTTAACTGGCTATGTGCTCTGAAACGTGAATGGTTGATCTTATAGGCTTAACTCAGGCCCACACACACCAGCATGTTTACATAAAGGAAAAATACAAAACGAGGTGTATCCAGAATCATTGGGTACTTCCCTTCATCCATTCTCTCTTTCCTTTGGGTTTTGCTCAGCTCAAAGCCTTGATTTCCCAGCGTGCCCTCTGCTCTGTTGTGTAACGCATGCATATGACTTGAGTGTGACCAATTGGATGTGTGAGAGCCCTCTGTGTAGAATGGGGGAAGATAAGCGAGGGGGCTTCTTGGCTTCTCTCTTTACTCTGAACATGGGGGTGAAGTTGGGAATGAGGTATGTGAGAAGCTCCGAGTCTGCTACTGAGGTGAGTGAGACTGTCCCTCATGCCAGTGAGGTAGTCTCTGCTCCATCTTGCTTTACTTCCAGTCTGTTCCCAACTCCAAGGGATGAAAAGCAAGAAGTCCAAGACATATACTGGGGAATGTAACACAACCCTATCCTTCCCCTACCCCAGCCTTGTGCCCTCCTGTTCTCCTCTTCCTCCTCTCCTACACCCTTTTCCTCTTCTCTCCCATTCCTTCTACCTATTGTCTTTGTCCTCTACTTGATAAGTTTCTACTTCCCTTTTCTCATTTACATTCTCTTCTCTTCTTCATTTTTTCCTGTTTTTCCTTCATCCTTTTTCTCTTCTTTGTCCTCTCCTTTTTCTTTCACCTTCATTCCTACATTTTGGAAATCTCCCCGTGTCTTGCCAAGAGGCAGAGAAATCCGAACACCAGTTTCTCATTTTCTCCGTTCTCACAGGATCCTTCCCATTTGCTCACCTGAGTTTGGAATTGGAAACACATCTAGCAGGAAAGGCCAAGATTCTTTCCTGAGACCATGGTAACAATGACACTTTGGGGGCCACAGTGAAGCTGTTCAGGCTGTTAATGAAACTGCAGGGAATCTCGGCAAGAGGGCGTGGACACTTCTGTAGAGTCCAGGACAGGAGGCTTTCCTGTGGATTGGGCACTGTCAGAAGACAAGGTGATCCTCTGACTGTGTAGCTCAATGGCATCTTAGGACAGTTACTGTGGGGGAGGGAAAGAATGCTTGGTGTTGTGTTATCTGTGCCCTCTTGTGATGTTCTGCCTAAAGTGAAGCCAGTATGAATAATATAGCTCTGCTGTGATAGCCAACAAGTTTGTCATGCCCTTGAGACCAAGCTGTGCCTCTCAGGTCACCCCCTGGTGTTTCACTCTCATTCACAGGACCTGACAGTAACAGAATCCATAGTGAGAGCTGGGACACAGCTCCTAGTCCACTCAGCAGAGTTTTGTGATTCCAATCACATCTTTTTCATCCAGGTCTTTCCATGGATTACTCAATACCCAACAGGTAACATTTTTCCCTACTCAAATCACCCAGAATAACTTAAGCCTTAAATCATCCAGAATAAGCTAAGCTCTTAGCCTTTTGAAAGATTGCTTCATCAGCTGTCATAATTCGTTTACAGCAGAGTTAAAATGCTATAAAGTAGTTGGAAGTGGAACCCTGTAGGCTATTGACTCCTGTTGTGTTTTTAAAGGCATTTTGTTATCTTGAAGCTCTAACGGTCTGATTTTGGAAATCTGCTTGTCTTTGTATTATTGATGATTCTGGGAGCATTGTGTGAACCATGAAGTCTGAGCTGTGGGTAAACCTGGGTCAGGATGTGACTTGGAATAACATTCAGGGGAGAAAAGAATTCCCAGGCCATTCAGTGGGTCTAGAGCATGAGTAAAGGTTGTAAGTCAGAGTGGAGTGTCCACAGGTCCAGGCTGTGGGCTTCCCAGAAAATAATAATGCAAACACAAAGTACCTAGAGTCAAAATAAATATTCATCAGAATCAGACAAACGAGTCTCTATTTAGGAAATGTAAAACTCTTGAAGGACCAGTGTAATGTCTGGAGTCAAGGGTTAGATATAGGAACTCCCATGGAGGGAAAATAACTTTGGGGCATTCTTGGTTTACAAATGAGAAAAGATACTTAAGAGGCTGAGTCACACACTCCTCATCCCACCAAGAAGCATGGAGGACCAGGGACTGAGGAGGGTACATCAGGGGAACATTTCCTTCTTTGACCTTCAGACCATTCTTTGAAGAGTCAAGGCAGATGGGAGCTTTTGGTCCATGACTGTCTACATCTGGGTAAAGTGTGGGGTGGAAATATTTATGGCAGGATGCCAAGTTCATTTGCTCCCTGGATGACCAAACCGTGGAGTGAGGTCACCGAGCATGAAGGACACAGACCCGATCCTCAGGAGGCAATGCTTTCCCTTTGGAGATCTCATTCATAATGCACTGAACACATAAAACTGGGTTTCACTCTATCATCCAAGGTGAGGTAGCACCAGCAAAGAGACAGGGGCATTCTAGCTGAGAATGCATTCTGTAAAATGACTCTCGAGGAAGCAGAGTTTTGCTGTTCCCCAAGACCGCACTCCAGAAAGGTAGGGGAAGCTCTCTCTGGAGACAAGATCAAATGAAAGAGTGACTTACTTTTTAAGCAGCCTAGGATAGAAAGACACGGAACTGCCAGGTTAATTCCACCATCTGCCTGTCTTCCTTGCTTCTTTTAACATATGATATGTCACCTGCAATACCCTTGGCAAAAATGCTCACCACTTACACAAGGCTTACCATGAGAGATGAATTCTAATTAACTCAATCCATCCTTAAAATAGACCCTGAGAAAGGTGGAGTTGCTACCCCTGCTTTGTGGGTGAGGAAACTGGAGTGTGGAGATGATAAACCCTTTCCCATCATTCACACAGGTATCCAGGAGGCTGGACCAGGCACCCACACCAAATGTTCTGGCTACAAAGTATGCACTCTCACGTCTTTCTCTCTCTTGACATTACTTCCCTTTATCTGTGATGCTCCAGAGATACGCTTGGCAACCATGAAGACAATTTTCTGTCTTAACAATCCACTTAGATTCCGCTTCCCCTTCCTGGGATGGACACAATACTATGGTGATTATCTAATCCATCTGGGGACTCTGGACACACACTCTTTGTTTATAGAACACTTGGAGGCCCATTAAAGGTTCAGTGAGGTGTAGACAGAAACACAGTCTCAGATCTGCTCATTCATGATAGCAGCGGATGCTGGCTTTCCCTCCCACGTTTCCCAGTGTTCCCTCAACTGGTTCAGTGATCTTTCCTTGGCTCCATTTATCTAGCTCACCCATGGAGAAGAAAATAATAAAAAAAACGGCTGCGTGAAGTCTTCTACCTACGTTGTCACCCGCTGGTTATGAACTTTCTCCATCAGAAGTAACCCCCCTATAATGATTAATTATCTTTGTTTAGCACACTTAAGGGGAAAAAGAACAGAATGAAAATATTAAAGTTGGAGGTGACACAAACTAATTTGATAATATTGCCATTATAACCAAGTGAACTAATACATGACACTTCCCTTGAAATATTTTTTTTCCTTTCAGAATTTATGTCTTTCCTAAAGGGGGTGTTTTTTCTTCTTACCTTCCAAGTGGATGTAATGGGTAAATGTTAGCTTTGTGTCCTTTTTGGGCCCATGAGGAATTACAGGCCACAGAAATCTATGAACCAAAGGGTGTTTGATGAATCAGAAGAAAATGGCATATTTCTGGTAAAATATAACATGGCACTGAACTTGTCACACCACACTTGAGGAGATCATTGCTCTCACAGGAGTGAGGGGCTCGGCCCCACTGGCTCATATCTCTAATGACCTGTGCCTCCAATCTGTCCCACACACCAAGGCCTTCCAGCAGCACTTGCCTCTCTTTCTCATTGAAGTAATTGCCAAACCATAACGGACTCTGAAAGAACTGGCCCTGGCCAGTGTGGGCAGCATAGAGCCCCAAAGCCCAAAACGTATGTTGTTTGCAGTGTTTTTTTGCAGCCCAGACCTGGGACCAGGAGGCCAACAGGGATGGACTGCCTGTGGGCCACACAGGGGGAGATGTTTGCCTAGGGCCTGATAAAAAGGAGAGCAGGCAAATGCAGCGTGGGGGTGGGCTGTGCTCAGGGCGACGGGAAGGTGTCTTCTCTACCCCAGTAGGCAAAAAGAGTTGCCCAAGCTGGCGTCTTTGCAGTTTAGCTGCCTGGTTGCCCCTTGGCACTAACTTCTCTGCTTCTTTGCAGTGGTAGGTACAGGCTCTCGCCACCGCTGCCCAGTTCCCCTAGGCTCAGGGGCGGGACAGTTTTCCTTGGTAGCAAAGTTGTTTTGCTGTGAAACCATTTTGGCCCCAGGTGAGGAGTTTTCACTTGGATGTCAGTGGGGCCCTTCTGATGTTTATAAAATAGAGCAAATATACAGTTGGAACAGTTATTTTAGGTTAAAAAAAAAAAAAACCTGTCAATTTATTCACAGAGATGGGCGCTCAAAGCTCAGCGTTTGAGACAAATCCTTAGGCTTCCCAGAGCGAGAAAACTCCCACCTGGCTTCACGGGCTTCTCAAGCTGAGTTTTGATTCTGACATCTCTCTGCTTTCTGGAGTGCCCTGGATAGTGGCCCAGTGAAAATACCCAAAAGATGGACTAGAAGTTTCTGTTTCACACACAGGCACAGGGCTGGAGTTTTCCAAGCAGCGGAGACTCGCTTGGGCTACAATCCTGATACAGCGCCTCTTCAGGAGTCCTTCAGCATGCCTGGTCTGCATCTCAACCACACTTCAAGGATGCCTCCAACTCCCTTTCTGTCTGCCCGCCGGCGTTCACACCACCGCAGTGTCCAGGTGGACACTCCCAGAGTTATCCTCACTTAAATGACACCTTCCATGCCCCTCTGAATGCCTAAAGTTATTCCCAGTCTAATCTCCTGTTTTTCTGTACATGTCCTCTCAAGGTCGTTCCATGAAAGGTCTCACTGCCTTACAGCTTGATAGATTTCAGCGCAGGGCCCAGATTCCCCAAAGGAAGATTTCACAGCGACTCCCTTGTTAGAATTCCAGGTTTGTCATGTGCACACACTGATTTCTGCTTTAGTCCTAAATTTAAATGTCTGTCTTCAGGCAGGGAAAGAGAGCAGCTTTCTATCCCTGCTTCTCAGCCCGTTTGTATATCATGAGGGTGATCACATTTTTCATTACCCTTTTCTTTTACATTAAATAATTTCATTTTCATAAGATCTGTCAGTACTACAACAGGCAGCACCAAGTGGACTAGGTTGGGTATATGCAAGTGGGGGATACTTGGGAGGAATTGGGGGGTGAGTTGGTATGTATACAGTAAATATAAGCATATGTGAAATTGTCAAAGAATAAATAAAATATTTAAAAATTTTTCCACTTTATTTTTCCCCTAAATTACAGCACTCAATTCTTGCTCATGGTACAGTGTGACATCAGGTAGTCAAGACGGCAGTAGCTGCATTTGTGCGTTACTCCGATTTCCCATCCATCACCAGACTCTTCAGAGAGTCTCTTAACAGGGCTCTCTGCCGTTGAATGATTACTTAACTCATGTTTTATGCTACTGTCCCTGGTTAAACCCAAAATTCTGCTGCTGTTTAGGTCCCATGTGTGAAATGGAACAGAGCTTGCTATATCTGTATTTTCTCTCATTTGACATCTGCGCCCTCGCTCAATGTTTATAATTCGGAACACAACTGTACTGGTTCATAGTTTGTTAAACTGACATAAGCTGGAACCATCTGGGAAAAGAGAGTCTCCATCAGATTGGCATGAAGGCCCTGCCTCCATCAGATTGGCATGGAGGCACTGCCTCCATCAGATTGACATGGTGGCAAGTCTATAGAGCATTTTTTAAATTGATAATTGATGTTGGATGGCCCAGCCCATTTTTGGGTGGTGCCGCCCATGGGCAGGTGGTGCTGGGTCATGTAAGAAAGACTGAGCAAGCCAGTGTGAGCAGAGCTTCTCTGTAGCCTCTGCTTCAGTGCTTGCTTGGACTTCTGCCTCTTCTGTCAATGATGGAATGTAATTTCTCATTTAAAATAAACCTTTTTTTCCCCTCCAGGTTAATTTTGGCTATCACAGCAACAGAAAGCACACTAGGACAATGATGTAGTCAATGATGTATTGCTTAGGGGGAAAGGTTGTATGTGTTGTACTTTTTCATATTGAATAATTTTGACATGATGTTGTTGCATCTCTGAATGGGGACCAGACCAGATACAGCTAGTTAGTAGTGTTCACTGGTTCATTCAGTCCCTCTAGCAGCCCCACAGCATACATGACTAGATTCCTAGTCTCTAAATAAGGAAACACCCCAGATACTACCACAGAGTCATGGCTGACATGTCCTGAAGTGGAAATCACATCTGGATCTGCCTACCTTCAGTCTTTGCTTGTCACTGCTCTCTCAGTGAGCCAGATTCCTGCGTGACAGCCGTTTACATCCTTAGTCACTTAAAGAGAATCACATATAGGTTCACATCCTTCGTCCAAGTTGCAGATAATTCTGAAGGTAAATAGAAGGAAAACACAAATGTGTGTGTGTGTGTGTTTGTGTGTGCATGTGTATATGTGTAAGTCTGTGTGTGCATATGTATAAATCTGTGTGTATGCCTATGTATGAATCTGTGTGTCTGTCTCTCTGTCTCTCTCTCTGTCTCTGTCTCTCTCTGTCTCTCTCTCTCTCTCCCTCTCTCTCTCCCTCTCTCTCCCTCTCTCTCTCTCTCTCTGTGTGTGTGTGTGTGTGTGTGTGTGTGTTTACATAGTTAAGCCCAATCTTGGCATGTCAATGATGACCGTGGGAATACCCCAGAGGAAAATAGATTTTTTTTTTTTACTCTCGCTGGATCAGTAAGGGTGAGCCAAATTTTGCTGCAGTAACAACCGTTTCTCCATGCTTCAAATCCTAGGAGCACACTGCAACAAAGGTGTCTCTCTTGTTTGGGCTCCGTACTTATAATGGGCCCTCTAGGACCTCTACCAGATGGATCCACAGACTTGGATCTCACTGGGGAAAGTGAGGGAATGAGGAAAAGACAGACACAAGGACATATGGACAGAAGGCCATGATTGGGTCGGTTTGATCTCTGAGGAAGAAACTGTAGCACCCAGGAACCTCAGCATTTATTATATAGCTTTGAGAGATGAGGTTGTTGTATACAATTGAACTGAAAAAGGAAACAGCTAAACAAGGAGGCAAAGGTTTCTAGTATACAGCTGGAATAAGGAGGCAGGTTTAGCTAATCTCAGCAGGAACATTTTCATCGGGGGAATCAGCCTTCTGGCCATAACTATCAGGGAGTGGGAAGGCTATAGTGGACATTTTCTGAGCACACTGTTAGCACCTGCACTCTGACCCCAAGGAATACTTTGTCATTTTTTGAGCCTCATCCTGGGAGATTGACCATTTCATCATGGGATCCTTTTCATATACTACCCCTAGAAATCTCTGAAGTATGATGTAAGTTTCTCTGCCCTGATAACAACAAAATTTAGACCATTTTTACTCAAGTGTATTCCAGGTATGATGAATAGAAGGGCCTATCCAAACACTAGCTTGGGTTGCACACACAGTAAGGCAAAACTGTGCCCTCTAGTCAACTTCTTATGGAGACTATCCTATTACTACCTCATGCCTACAAATAATTGGCTGTGTATACATTTACACTTAGAAGCATTATGGGAAGAGACCACTCAGACCATGCCCCATCATAAAAGCTCACCTTTCCCTGGACAGGATAGAAAGGGACTCTAGGTTCTAGTCTGTATTCTTGAGAGCACATACTCCTGTGGACACTATTATTCCTGACCACGTGTTCTTCTTTACTCTGAACACTCTGTGTTCAAGTGAATAACTGGATTCTTTTGCACTTCTGTGTGAGCCCTTATTTTTAATTCTTTGGGTAACAGACCAAAAACCTAAGAGCATCTGGTCCAGACTAGCAGTTACAAAACTTTGCCCAGGAGCACGCAAACTCTGGCTCACGTTCCATAACAAGAAGATAAATCGCTAATGTCATTGGCCATTTAAAAAATTGTGTCGTGCTATTAGACTAATATAGTTCACTTGGCTGCCTTGTAACACATGCATAAATTTCCTTATTACTTAATTTAACAGGCACTCGATAATCTGAATGAAAGTCTGGGACTGAACAATCAGTAGTATTATGCATTTATGCCTAATCCATCTGCATGGATGTGGTCATTTTGCCAGAAAAAAAAAATGTACGATCTAATTTAATCAAAAGCAATCTATGCCTTTATATGTTTTATTGTCCAAGTCTATACATGTAGAATATGTATCCAGGCAGGGAGGTATGGCTGCAGGAACAGCAAGTTAAGTAAGTGTGTTTAAATTTCTCTATAAGCGTAAAGTGTCCTTCCATAATACGTATAGTATGTGGTGTGTGCATGTGTCTGTGTATGTGGGAGTGTGTGTTTTGATTAGCAGTCCCTGAGAAAGGCACAAGGGAACTCTCCAGGGAGAATAATTCCTGCAGTGATGATCTTTGGAATTGGTACCTGAGTGGAGACTGGGACTGGTAGTTATGGAGACAGAATTCTGTGGGGTGTGTTCACACTTATCACCTGTACCTCGCAGGGGCACCCCGTCATATCGAAGCTTTCCATTCTTTGTTCCCGCTGTGTCCTGGCAGCACTCACAGGGGTGACCTGTTGATTCTGGATGGCTGAGTGCCACAGGCTGGCATCAGAGACTTCAGGGTGACTTAACTGGTAGACAGAATTGTTTCCAATGTCCACCTAAGGAGGCCCTCAGCAAAGCAAACATTGATTTTGGAGGGATAATTTTTTTTTCTCTGTTTGATTGCTGCCAGGAACCTCTAAATAGAATCCCTATTTTTTCCTGTTAATATTAACCCATTTAGAGACTGAGTGATTAAGTATGAACCAGTGAGATCTGTAGGATGTTCCAAGAGTCAGTGGCTCCCCAACAAAGCAGTTCCCAGGAAGGACTCAGTAAGTGCTCGGCATGTGCTCCATCCTTGGAGTGAGCTCTCAGTGCCTGGGTGGCCTCTAGCTTACTGCTGGTTCACTGGGCTCCTTCTGCCTCAATGGGCCAGCTCCCAGGACTATAAATCATATAGATGTGAACTCCATCCTGAAGTAACTAGTTTGCTTTATTTATTTGGAAAATTTCGGTAACTGCTCTCTCAACGGCTGGGCTGTTGAACCCACCATCACTGAGGCAGACTCAGGAATGTTTAGTCTTAACACTGTGTGGTTTCTTTTAGCGGCTCCTGAACTACATTTGGAAGAGAGGCATGCTGGTACCCAAGCGTGTGGATCCACTTCCAGGTAAGAAGAGGCGTCTCAGAATGTCTTTGGTTCTGAAGCAGAGTGGGTGGCAGTATGCAGTGGAACCTCTCCCTAAACAAACCAGACCCACAGGACCATAAACAAGAACACACCTTGATGTTCTAGGGTGGAATCAGAGAAACCAGTCCAGTTTTAGATGGAATTTTAGCCAGGGTAATTTTTAATCTTTCTAATGTAGATGTGGTCATTCATGTAAATCTCTCTTCTGAAGCACACATATTCCATTTCCTCCCGGTATGTTACATGTCTTTAAAAAAGTGTATTTGAATAAAAGAGAACTAATACTTAAAAATGAATAAAATCATTCATCGGTAGCAATGATGTGAGTTTGCGCTTGGGGCTCCTAAGCCAAAATGTCAGAAAAGACCACATTCTTCTTTGTAATTTACCAAGCAGCCTTCTAGTGGAGAGCCAGGGCTGTGGGGGCAGGGGCTTAAGTCCTTTAGGAAACCAACAGCAGCAGCGGAGCCCCTTTCAGCAGTTAGTAGACAAGGACACTTACAGCTTTTCTTTAAGGTGGGAAAAATTTCACTCCGTTTTTTAAATGGCATGGTTGGCGCGGCACAAGCAGGAAAGTGTAGTTTGTTTTTAACTTCATGTGGATGCGGAGGGCTGCATTCTGTGTCTGAAGCTCTGGACTTTTCCATGTGCTAAATTACACCAGAAACAAAGCCAGGCCAGACCAAACCAAACACATGGTTCAAGGACTCTGGTGGTTCACCATGCTGGAGAAAGTGGCTTTTCCAAAACCCTTGCAGACCATCCCGTTGTTAGCTTTCGTGGTCAAGTGAAAGACTAGGAAGACGACCTCCCTGTTGATTCCTTTCTCCCTATACCTGCTCCTCAGTGGTCTTACTAGCCTGCAAGTTTGTCCATGGAGGATACTGTGGTGTGTGCGTGTGCGTGTGTGTGTATGTGTGTGTGTGTGTGNNTGCGTGTGCATGTGTGTGCATGAGTGTGTGTGTGTGTGTGTGTGTTTATAGTGGGATCTCTTGGAAAGTGCACACTGCTGTCCAAAGACCATCCTGGGGGGTCCAAGAGCAACAGGGTGTTGCTGAGAAGTGCCATGCTGGGACAATGGGTTATTCATGATATTAATTGTTTGAGTGAACAGGGTAGACAACGGTTTAGAGGAAAGGTAAAGGACTAAGAGAGCTGCCTAGGGCCAAAGCAGGAAGCTCCTGGCAGAACAATGGCTTCCGCTCCTGGTTAAGAGTGGTTTGCTTTTAGTCCGATCCAGGAAGGGACACATGGCATGCACCCAGAGTAGCTGTGAATAAGGCTGACACAAAACTGTATCTTACTTAAACTACTAGGGTATATATCTGTATGTGTACATATCTACATATGTATGTATGTATGTATAGGTATATATTGTTTTGTGATTTGTTCTTTATGGGATGTGGCAGAGAAAAGCCAAAATAATTGACATACGTGGTGTGTCTGAGGGCAGCTGCTGCTTAGGTGACCCTGAGAAGCCGTGTCTCCTGTGTAGCCCTTTGGCTTTTCTGGTGCTTATCTAAGGCCCTGTTCCTTCATACATTCTCTCAAAATCAATGTTTCACCCCACTATCTTCCTGCCAGCGAGGTTTCTGGGGGAAAGCTGGAGTTTGGCCTTTTGCTAGTCCCTCTTTCAGGCATCTCCCCTTAGTTATAACATTCCTAGGTGCAGTAGTGCTGTGACATCTGGGCTGCTTTCTCTCTTCTTTCTGAAGTTCCCACATCTGTGGTCAACTGTCTAGTACATGTGTGAGCATCCTATTTCTTGCATTCCTCTCTCTCTCTCTCTCTCTCTCTCTCTCATGCACTCTCTTTCTCTTGCTCTCTCACTTGTTCCCTCTCATGCTTTCTTTTCTCTCACTTTCTTACTTGTTTCTCTCTCTCTCT
>NC_034591.1:162113069-162120327 GCF_900095145.1 Mus pahari
CTCCCTCCCTCCCTCCCTCCCTCCCCATTTATATAGATGTTACACCCTCTTAGGCATTCTGATTGCTCCCCACAGTGTCTTCTCTTTGTGCTATGTTTCAAGTGTCCACTGAGGTACACCAAAGCCAGAGATTCTCGTCCCAGCTCTTTGCAGACTGCTACTACATCCATTCTTCATCTCTTCTATTCTGCTCTTAGGTGCTAACATCTCACTTTAGTTCAGTCTTAGACTTTTCATCTTAATTCTTGCATTTCCCAGTGACTTTACCCATCAGAGCCCTTTGAAAATCAGTTGTTAAAGCCCCAGGTCACATTCTACCATGGTTGACATATTCATGTCTGGTTCTTCTGTTGTTTTCTTTCTTTAAACCTTTATTTTGCCTTTTAATGTTGCTTGTAAGTTTGTGTGTGTGTGCACACATGTGTGCATCCACACGTGAGCATGTTTTAATAACTAATACTATGGGCTGGGTGGCAACAGCAGCTGTAAATCACAGTTTAGTGACGTGGTGGTCAGGTGGTAGAGAAGGGGACTCTCTGGAATCTTGTCTGCATCTCTTGTTAAGCTAGCATCTCTGGACTGTACACTTCATGAGTACATGCTAGCCCTTAAGTGTGCCTGGATGGCCAAGTTCAGCTGTGGTTAATGTTTCCTTTCTCTGGATCAGGTATGTTCTGATAAAACTACAGCAGGGCACTCTGCTGTTGAAGACCTTCTGCTGCAGCCAATATTGTTAAGAGATGGCAGGCAGAGATTCTTCTTCTTGTAATGTGTAATCCTGGGTATTACTGTATATGAGTGTAGATTCATACATGTGAACATAATGTGGAAGGCAGAGGTCAACTTTGTCTGTTGCTCCTCAGGAACATCCATTTAAAAACAAAACAAAATAAAACAACAACAAAACAAAAATCAAAAAACAGAGTCAATGGTCTAGAGACTCACCAAGAGGCTAAACTGGGTGGTCACTAAACCTCAGGGACTGTCCCAGAGTCACCTGAGTTCATTAGAACTGACAAGAGAAAGAGACAGAGGCAGAGGCAGAGACAGAGAGGCAGAGACAGAGAGACAGAGGCAGAGAGACAGAGAGAGGAGAGTCAGAGACAGAGAGAGACAGAGACAGAGAGAATAAGAATACAGGTGCAAGAAAGGATGTGAGCTATCAGAAGAACAGGACTTAAAGGCCTTTGGGAATTGCCATGTGTGTGCTAGAGACTAACCCTGGATCCTCTGCAAGAGCAGTAAGCACTTTTACTCTCTAGTCCACTGCCTGGCTTCTTAATATGCACACCAAGGATTGAACTGAAATTTTCATGCTTGCACGGCAATCAATCATTTTACCAACTGAGCCACTTCCCCAGCCCGGAATTTGTTGCTCTTTAAAAGTTATACACTAACCACAATTTTACAGTCGTTATACACAGTTGCTTAACCTGAATAGGAAGTTCTTCTCAAATATAGAGACTATTACCATGACTTGCAACATACAATGGTTCAAATGTTTCTGTAACAGCAAACTGCTACTTATTTCCTAAGGTTTTTGTTTGTTTGTTTGTTTGTTTTGGGTTTTTTTTGTTTTTTGTTTATATATATATCTATATATACACTCTCCACGATGTCCGGGAAGAAAAATCTCTCTTTGAAAAATTATTAGCACAGTGTGTCTGGCAGTCAGAGGACAACTTTGTGAAGCCAGTTATTTCCTCCTGACTTTATATGGGTTCTGGGTTGAATTCAGGTCTTGGACTTTTATAGCCAGTGCTCAGCAGCCTGGGAATGGAAATGCCCTAGCTGCTGTTTTCTGACAACACGAAGGCAGGGTCATCATTTCATCTTAAAAATTTAACTTGGATCTTTTCCAGGCTGCTAATTTGAAGAACTGCATCTATTGTTCCCAGTACTACACAGTGAGGAGGAATAAAGATGATGAGTTCCCCATGACTGCTGGGAATTCCTCAAGATCATCTGATGGCATGGGGTAGAGTAGCCAGTGACCATGGGCCAGGCAGGCCCTTCAGCAGCCCTGTGGGATACAAAGTATCTTATGGGATGTATTTGGAACTGAAGCCTCAATGAGAAGGCAAAGCTAGGGGATGCTGGGCTCCTTTCCTCCTCTGAAAATCTACCACAGGCTAGGATTTGTGCAGCCAATGAACATTTTTAGAGCAGGTGTTCCGCTTTCTTGGTCTTTTCTGAGTTTTCTAAGCTATTTCACTCGTTCACATGATTTTCTGGTTTTAACATTGCACTTCTATGATGCTTTATAATCTATTTTAGGATTTTAATTCAGATAGCATGAATCTACAGGCTGATTTTATAATCATCTATAACATTATATCTGTAATACAATATAGCTTCCCAGTGTGTTTTAGTAACATTTGAATTTTCTTTTTAGAAAGTTCAAGATCTTATGTTAAATTTTTTATTGGTTATGGTGAGTTATGCCAGCTGCTGTAACAAATATTCCCAAAGTTTTCTTGCTCACATCTCAGGACAGTGTGGGTTAGTTAGGTGGGCTCCCTTCTGGTTCACTGAGTCATTCTGAGAACAAAAGCTCTGCCATCACTCATGGAAGACTCTGGGCCTTGCCATTCAGTGGGTGTGATGGTTAGTGTTAGCTGTCAACCCAGAATCTGCCAGGAGAAGCCTCCAGGTACACCTGTCGTTAGGGCTAGTGTAGCCTCTAGGCGTGCCTGTGAGGGATCATCAGGGTTAGGTTAGCCTACCAGCACACCTGTGGGGAAACAGCTACCAGTTAGTCTGCAGGCACATCTGCTAGGGAGTATCTAAGTTAGGTTAGCTTGTGTGATTGTCTGTAGGGCATTATGCTGATTAGCCTAGCTAAATGTGAATCCAAGAGTAAAATGATCCTGGTGAAGTCATAAAAATTATCTCTCTCATTACTTATATAAAATCCAAAAGAATGTGCCAAAATGCTTTTAAAGCCAGTGAGGGTTTAGTCATTGGAATTGGGGTTAGCTCAGCAATGATATCATCTTACACATTAGTAATGGCTAATAAAAATATGAGGCTAATATAGAAGATATGTTTCTCTTGATTTGTTTATATTGTCTCTAGATTATGACAATTTTAGACTTTGTGGTTTTAGTCTTTTCTTTTATTTCAAACTTAAATGTGAAAATATTTCACAATATTGAATTGAATGAGACTTTTGTTTGTTATAATAAAATTGTATCTAGGGGAAAAAACCCTTTGGGATGCCATTTGTAGGCCTCTGGATTCTTATCTTGATGGAACATCTATCCATAATGAGAGATTCACTTCTGACATCATTCCTGATAGCAGGGTGCTCCGAGTGGCTCTCAGCATTGTTTCCAAAAAGACAATTGTGTTATTGTGGAAGTGGGGTTGTATTGATTGCCTAAAGGTTTCTAACACTTTTCTTTTTATAGTTTTAAATATTTCCGTGCGATGAAGACTTGGGCTGCTTAATTGAACGCCTCCATCTGAATCCTTTCTCTATTTTCTTGCCCACAGCCTTTATCTGTTGCCAAACTCTGCTGCAGAGAATATTAATCTCTCTAGCTCTTTGTACTGGTAGCAGAAATGGTAAACCCTGTGGTCAGGAAAACCAGAGTTCCCGCCCTTCCGTCACCTTCAAGTATTTACAAGACACCTATATTTTCCTTCCTTGATTTATCATTATTATTGTTAATAATTTTAAGTCAGGATACAAACAAATATGTCATCTTTATGACATCTTTAAGATTTATTTTTATGCCCATGGGTGTTTTGTCTGTATGTGTACCGCATGTGTGTAATACCCAAAGGAGGCCAAAAGAGAGTTCCAGATCCTGTAGAACTGGAGTTGTGAGCCTCCATGTGGTTGCTGGGGCCCACACCTGAGTCTGTTGTGTGGATAGCTAGTGTTCAACTACTGAGCCATCTCCTTAACCCCTATATTTCCATGAACATGTGTCATTGTTCTTTGTTCTATGTGCCCCCCCACCCCCATGATGCTTTCCAGAGTAACTATATTTTTATAGGACGTAGATGAATCCTTTTTCTCTAAAACAGAATGGAAATATCTTTATTATTTTGCTTTTTAATGGTAAATTCATTTTCCTAATTTTAATACTATTTCCAATAGTGGTGATGTCAAAACTATGTCTCTAGTACCAGTCCCACTCACATTGCCAAGTTCCTGCTGGCATTGCCATGTAAGTGAATGGAACCTCAGGAAACTTAGTGGAAGCACACTGCAGTCTTTACCCAGAAGTCATGGATATCTGTGCTCCTAATCTTTACAAGAAGTGTCATCATTTGTCCATTTGGTAAGGAGGTGGAGTTATCCTTCGCTTGGTTTTTTTCTGCCTTTCCTATTCCTATTATTTATCCTAGTTTAGCAAAAAGCCTAATTGAGCTGGGCATGGGTACATGTCCAGACTCCCTATCATGGTAGATCCATGAGACTTCTCCCTAGTGGCTATTAAGTAGACTAGAATATCAGTGTAGACATATTTTGAGGAGTCACTCTTTTCCTAGGTTTTAACAGACAACATACAAGGTTGTTCCATCACCTTAAATACCCCACACTTCACTTTTTTCTCCGGATACATCCCTGAAACTCACTGACCTTTTGCTGTCTTTCGTTTTGTCTGTTCTAGAATGTCACATTGTTAGAAGGACACGTTCTACAATCTTTTCCATTGTGAAAGTAAGCCCCCTTTTATAACTGTGACCATGGGTTAATTCTGATCTATAAACTTAAGACATATGGCCTCATGGGAGACTTTGGGTCATTGAAGGTATGAACTGAAAGAGATTGAGGGTCATCTCCCTCCTCTTTCTGTCTGTTACTTCCTGGTGAGCAGGTCAGCTCTCACCAGCCTATGATGTGCTTACACAGGCTCAACCACGGGGCTAAGGAATTGCAAAACCTTGAAATCAGAGTCACTGCAAACCATTCCTTTTGGCTTTTGCAATTTGTTTGTTTGTTTGTTTTGTTTTTCAGAGCAAGTCTTGATGTGCAGTCCAGGCTGATGTATAACTTGGTATATAGACCAGACTGGTCTCAACGTGGCGACAATCCTCCCGCCTTACCTCCTGAGTGCTGGGGACCACGCCAGCCTGCTTTCCTCTGCCGTTTGCCTCCGGTGTGTGTCATCTTGATGAAGCCTGACTATCAGTGTATCTCCTTTATCAGTTTCCAAGGATCTTGTCAGCAAGAACAGGGTGTTTTCCTGCTTATTCATGTCCTCAGTCCAGGCCTTGACCTGAGCTTAGTATGTGTTTGAAATGTGACAAACTCTGGCAACTTAAAAATTTGGCACCCTGTAAGCAAACACAGAGAGGACATGTTTTCTCCCCACTTTGGATTTTCAATACACTCAATTTCATGAACCTCTATTTAAAGGAAATATTTAAGACTTCAATTACAAACAAATAGTAAGGACAGAAAGAGATAAGAATAAGAATTAAATATGCAGTTATGTGAAGATTATGTCATGTCTTATAGTACAGAACATATAGACGTTTTATGAAACACTTTAGTTTTCAGAAAGCTAGATCCTAAGATTGCTGTGTCGAGGAACAGACCCATCTCTTTCCTTTAAACGGAATTTTATACACATCCTTAGGCAAGGGTGCACATTTTCGTATGGACCTTAAACTCCAACTGTTTTTCGCATACATGTACAAGTATCTCTTATATTAAGAAACTACAAATGAAATGTGGCTTTTAATAGATTGACTGTAGGTATGTGTGTGGCACTGGGCATTAGACCCAGAGGAGTGTGCATGTTAGACAAGTGTGCTTCCACAGAGTTATATCCTCAGAGTTGTTTTAGGGGAAGGGTCTTGGTGAATTTGGTATTTATCCAGGCAGGCCCTCAGTCTAGATTCTCCTGCCTCCTCCTCCTTTGCCACCACACCAAGGTTGAATACCACCTGATAGGATGCACTCCACAGACTACTAAGGACCAAGTGTGAATATTCTCTTAATTGAGTGAGATTTCTTGGGGCACAAGTATGATTTCCGAAATCTTTGTGTGAGACTCTGAAAACTCAATCATAGCAAAACAAAACCAGACAGCAAAGCTCAAATATCTACTGACCGAGTACAAGCCCTGCCTGCGCATGTGCCCAGCTCATTCACTTGACACCAGCTCTGCTTGTCTGCTAGCCAGTTCCAGGAGAGTGGCTGTGCTCAACCTCCGGCGCCCTGCTTTAACAAGACAGGGCATGAAGAAATAGAAGCAACCAAGGCTCCAGGAAGCAGGTTTAACTTCCCCAAGGAGGCAGGTTAACAGTTACTTGCAAACAGAAGTGGCCAGATCACAGAACAAGAAACTGTCAAGTAGAGGATGACACAAACTGTGTTAGAGAGAGTTCAGTAAGTTTCCACAATAGAGCTGGAGAGGAACTCTCAATGGGACATGGGCATGATGCCCCAACAAATCTCAAGGTCTTCCCTAAAAAATAAAACAACCAACAAAAAGGTGCAGAGATAAAAAGAAGTCACCCTAAGCATGTGCCTACATTGAGAAAGTTTATAGTTCTCAAGATTTGGACGAATCAGCAACAAAACGACAGTTAGGACTCTTCGTGGAAAGTACAATTGCTGTGGGTGTTTAGGGATAATTATGGGCTTAGACTGTGAGAAGAGAAGGCTAGACAGGAAGTCTGGAGGGCAGAGAAGTACCAGAGCTGTGTGTCAGCCAGCCCTCACCAGTCATGCAAGGAGTCTGAATACCAGGAGGCCCCTGAGGTGGGCTATGCTCAGAAAGCCCCAGGAAGCTCTTCTGTGCTGCCATCATATCTGGTGGGCCTGATGTCACTGTAGAGGCAGAGTGGAGAGCATCTCTTTGGGCTGATCCTAACCCAGAACTAGGGGAGAAGTAGGAATTCTGGGAAAACAGCTCACTGGTTAACAGAGCACCAAAACCTTAGAGCACATAGATTAATACACAGCAGATCAATCCTAGAGAGCTATTAACTCTAGGGGAAGACATTGTTGTATATAAAGCAGATCTATAAGGGGCTAAGAGGCAGATGCATCAACGATCTTGCCGTTGCAAGCACAGGGTCTGAGTTCAGTGCTCTGATTCTGTGTAAAACACTAGGTGACTGTGGTGACATGTGCTGCAGGTGAATGCCTCGCGTTTGCTGACTCTCCAAGACAGTGAGAGACGCTGCCCGACCTCCAAAAAAGTGTGTGTGTGTGTGTGTGTGTGTGTGTGTGTGTGTGTGTTTCACCTGCCGTTTTGAACATGTGTGTACCCAGTCTCTCCCTCTC
>NC_034591.1:162120492-162124256 GCF_900095145.1 Mus pahari
CACACACACACACACACACACACACACACACACAAAGCAGAAACAAATATGAACATAACATTTCTCATAGATCACTGTGAGTAATACTTATACAGCCATTCTAGCAGTGCCTGGCATACTGGTGTAACCACAAATCACAGCTCTGTGGGCTGCATGGGAAGGAGGAAGTTACTTATGTGGGCAATAAGGTCAAAGGCAAGATGTAAGATTTCTAAGTCTTTATATTGAAAAATTAGAATAACTGCAACTGAATTCCTATAGGAAGAAATGCTAGTAAATCTTGTGGTTTACACGTAAAAATCTACACATCAAGGGAAAAATCTACGAAGATGAACTCTGGGCAGAGGCAGAAAGTGATAGGCCAGGACTCTGCCCCCTTCCTTTTAAATAAAGCTTCAGGATTCATTAACATTAAATTCTGAGAGGCAGCACTGTTATTAAAGGACATTTTGCTAACATGAATACGGTGTCAGAAAAATATGCTGGGATAATGTGAGCAGAGTCAAAGCAATATGAAATTTCTGGAAATTCTTTGTGCTATGATAAGTAGGGAAGATCGTATATCTGAATCAGTGAAGGAAGTATGAAGGCAAAATAATCAATAGAAACATGATAATGAAACCTTTCTGACTCTTTAGGGTAAAAGCCTCATAAATAGGGGAATCTGAGCAATATTTTCTACCCAGTGAGCAAAACTCATTTACAGCTTCCTGGTGGATAGTTATTGATTAAACCACAACTCAGTTACATTTACAATTGTAACAACTTTAAATATATTTTTGTGGTTCTGCTGATAGATCATTAGAGGAAAATTAAATCATGAATTACTCCACCGCACACCGCGCGCGCACACACACACACTGGTGGTGAGATTGGGGGATCTCTGATTTACATAAATCACATGGTTGCTCTAGAACAGGTTGGTCTAACATTTAAGAGGTCAAGGTAGATGAACATGAAGTGCAGTCAGGGTCAGGCTGTGGAGGTCTGGAAGATTCGTTGCCCCTGTCAGCATTGGCTTCACTGTGCAGGAGCAGGGTGCCCCTGTGGCGTCTTATTCTGCAGCGAAGCTTATGGATTACAGACGACACAGTCAGGAATCTTTACCAATGGACAGTTTCAGATAGTGGCACACATCTGGGGTCAATATGAGCATGGTAAGGATCCTACTTCTTGGGTTAAAATATTCTCAGACACTCAAATGTAGCAGGACACGCTGAAAACTTTGGATTCTCAAATAGGAGCCTTGAATATTGTCTGTGATGTCGTGGAGTTGAATTCTAAAACTCCACTGAGTTTTTTAAAGTTACTCCCATGTGGTTTGTTGTTTACTTGTCTGCATGTATTTGAATACCACCGTGTGTAAACAGAGGTCAGAGGGCAACTTGCAGCAGTCAGTTCTCGCCTTATACTGTCACTCCATGTCCCTGACTTGGAATTCAGGTGCTGGCTTGCTGGCAGGCATCCTCTCTGTGTTGAGTCATCCCACTAGGGTTTCTGCCTCAAGAGGAAGTGGGAGAAAAAGAGAGCAAAGCACTCACCCAGAAAGAGGTGAGTTATTTGGAGGTACAGTTACCAACAACTTAAAAGCTCCCCAGTTTGTTTCCCTAGTTGAACAAACCACTTTGCTTTGTGCTTGAATTCCATGCAAACCAATTATCTTCCCAGTGCACCTAGCCCAGCAATGCCCTAGTTCAAGCACATAGGCACACACACAACTTAATACAATATTTTATAGGATATCAACTACTAAATTGCCTGTAATTAACTATTCCAGTGTTAGTGTTAAACTTCCTCCCTGATGGGAAACCCTTTGTCTCAGACAGATTGGGAATGATGGCCACCCTGAGCTGTGTATTTTCCTCTTAAGCTTAAGTGAGATGTGGCTTTGGAGCTGCAGATCAGGAAAGGTCCATTAAAACGGACACCTTTAAGCTGCATGCCATTGGTGGTGGCTGCTGCATCCAAGCCCTTGGTGATGAGTCTTATGCCAGGTGCCTCTGTCCTTTAGTGTTTGGAACCCGCTGAAGTTGTGGGCAGCAGACTGGCATTGACCAGAGCTGATGGAATCCTGAGTAATAAGGCAGTTACTTCAGAGCTACTCGCAAAGGGCTATCAGACTGCGCTGCAATGTCTTCTTTGTAACAGTGGTTGGTCAGAGTCCTTGGAGCATCTGTTGGGTCATGAAGTCTATGGCCCCGAAATGGCAGTCTCTCAGATCCCTATAGTAAGGGAAATGCTTTGGATTTTGGTCTTCAGAATTATCTGGCTATCGATGTGTAAAGATGTACAGTTGGATAACTTCCCTGTCTGTATGAGAACTCAGTGAGCATAGGCCAATTTATTGCCTTCAGAAGGCCAGGGAATGTGGGCTGGCCTTGCAAGTGTGAGGACTTGAGTTCGGGTTCCCCAGAACGCATACAGATCTGGCCATGACAGCATGTGCTTGGAATCCCATCATGGCAAGACAAGGCGGTTAGCAGGGACTGGTAGAAGCTCACAAGTCAGTCAGCTGAGCCAACTCAGTGGGATGTGAGACCCTGTCTCAAAGGAAAATGGAAGGTGCCTGAGAAATGACAGACACTCAAAGCTGTTCTCTGACCTCCACACAAAAGCACTCAGGTGAACACCTCGGGACAAAATGCACACATAGGCACACATGGGAAAACCTACACAGTCCCAGCTGCTCACAAAGCAAGCAGGACCACCTACAGAGGCTGCTTCTGCATGGGCCTTCCCATCACGTGCACAGTTTGAAGAAAAGAGTGTTAGCCTACCTAAGAGACACATCCCTCATCAATAAAAAGACTGTCAGCAGCTCAGCAGATGAGCCTACAGAGCCTACAGAATTCTAACCTCACACCCAACACTAGCTCACTGCATCGTGATTTTGACCATCAGCAAATTAAGAGCAAGGGAACTGTTTTTGCTCTAAGGGGGTATTTGGTATCCATGTAGCTCTTCCATAGGTATTTTATTAGCTGCTTTTGACTACTACGCTGGAGTTGTCAGCACAGCGCAGAGAGACACTGCCTTAACAGAGAGGAAGCCAAGAACCCATTCTGGAAAGTTGTCCTCTAGCCCACACACACACACACACACACACACACACACACACACACACACACACTGGATGTGCACACCGGCACATACACCAAACAATTTTAAAATTTAAAAATGTTATGTATGATTCATTAAGTAAAAGTATGAGCATTCTGACTGCCCCCTCCAAAAGGAAATAAATGAAATAAAGAGTCCGATTAGCACAGAGGAAAGAAATGGCTTCTGGGTAAACAAAGATGGCCATTGTACTCTCTTCCACACTGTGTGTCATTCTTGCTACTAGAATAGGATATATGTAATTGCAAAGTTGTAGGCACCAAATAAGTTGAAATGCATTATTGATTTTTCTTCTACTCAAGAGACACTGGACGACTATCCTTAAAAAAAAAAAATGAAACGAGCCAATCCCCCTTTTGGAGGGGCGATTTTCTTACTGTAGCCTGCTCTTTAACCACAGAACATGCCAAGGTCACACTGAGCAGTGCAGCCTTCAATCTCATAATTTCTAACCAAATTAGTTTGGAAAATACATATGAAGGGTATAGTCTAATATCTCTTTGTATAAAAGAGGTGAAATTTCACAGGTTGAGAAGGAAACAATCCTGATACACTCCCAAGTTGAGGTACTTGCTTTTTAAAGGAAAGTGTCCCTTCCCTTCCCTTCCCTTCCCTTCCCTTCCCTTCCCTTCCCTTCCCTTCCC
>NC_034591.1:162124321-162153510 GCF_900095145.1 Mus pahari
CCCTCCCCTCCCCTCCCCTCCCCTTCCCTTCCCTTCCCTAGTCTTTCCCAGTATTTCCCAAAGAGAAATTTATTTCATATTTCAAAAGCATAAGTAAGGCTGAGCAAGTCCCTGTGCTGCTGTGATGTGCAGTGCACGAGATGGGAAGGAGCTGGAGCCTTGCAGCCAGGCCTCCACTTTGGTTATATTCCTGAGCCATATGTGGACGAAACACAGAACGGCTTGTGTGGTGAGAGAGTATGAACAGGCGCTTGGCTGCGCTCACAAAAGCCCCGATGCTTCTAAGTCTCCCTCAATAGACTTGCTCAAAAGCAGAATCTGTTTTTTATTTGTTCTGGGGGTTTGTTTGGTTTTGTTTTTTGAGAGACAGATTCTTTCTACATAGCCCCAGCTAACCTGGAACTCACGCTGTAGACCAGGCTGGTCTCAAACTCACAGAAATACACCTGCCTTGGCCTCCCACACACTGAGATTAAAAGTGCACACTAGCATGCCTGGCTAAAACCACAATCTTTAAAATTTACTTCTTTTTTTGAGATTATAATATAATTGCATTATTTCCCCTTCCCCTTCCTCCATCCAAACTTTCCCCACACACTCCTTCCCCTCTTTCACATTCATGGCCTCTTTTTTTTTTTTTCATTAATTATTTTTACACACATATATGTGTATCTATCTATTCCTAAACTTATAGACAGAACCTGCTCAGTCTGTATGATGTTATTGGTATGTAAATTCCATGAGAGCATTGTTCTCAATCCCCAGCACTAGCCACTGGACTTTCCCAAATCTATTGGTCGGTTTGCTATGTGATGCCTACATGGCTCTGTTGTTCTCTTCAAAGTCTTGAGCAAGTTGTTTGTTTGCTTGTTTGTTTTACTAAAAAAGCTGTTTTTAGCTTTAGTTTCAGGTAATTGGGGCTGATCTTACTTCTAAACTTTCCATGAATGCCCTTACATATCTTACAATACTTTTAAAAAGGGAAATCCTACCCTTGGACCAAATGGATAATAGTATAAAATAGTTTAAGACAAGGGGGTGAGGTGGGCGTCACCATGGAGATTGTGAAACTTCAGGTAAGATGACTGAGCAGAGCAGGTTTTAGTGGGTGTAAGGCTGACTGAATCACGTCTTCCCTTAGGAAGCTCTCTAGTGTTTAGGTCCTTAGAGTTGAATCAGAGCTATGTGCAAAGTACTTGGTTTCCTTGCCAGCAGGTTAGCTACCATAGATTCATGGACATCCATTTATCCTTTGTTGTGAAGTAGGGTAGTATCATGGATTGGAAGGGGAAGGATCTAAAGTACTGGGATGGGTGCAAGGAAACAAGAAGGCAGAAAGGAAAATGACCCAAATGGCACGGGGCAGCATCTACAGCCACCGCTGGAAATCTGATGCTCACACCTAATGTCATTTGTTAAATAAAAAAAGGAAAAAGACAAAAGAATGAAAATAAAAATTAAGGTTGAGTGAATGATGTATCCTAAATTTTAAAAAGTCAGAATCAGGTTGGGTACTGTGGAATGTGACTGCAATTTAGGCAACCAGAAAGCTTAAGCTTGGAGATTTCTGTGAGTTCAAGGCCGATGTGCTCTGCAGTGAGCACTAGGCCAGCCCGCAGTGTACACAGCCCATAGTGTACGGTGAGACAATGTTGCCTGACATAAAAACAATGTTTCTATCCTTAAGATTTGTATTCCCCTCTTCACAATCTTGGTAGTTTTGTAACAATTATAGTTCTTTGAGGAAAGCAAGACAGTAAAGGTACTTGATCTTCGTGGCCTCTAATCTTTTGTTGTGTGTGGTGATGCTGTGCTTAGATAACTGAGGGTCTATGTTAGGGCAGAGTCAGACTTCTTCCTCCCAGGGTGCATCAGTTGTTTTTCTATTTCTGTGTCCAGTAGCATAGGCAACAAGTTAGGAAGGAGGTGTTTTGGCTCATGGTTCAGGAGATTGGGAGATACTGTCTATTGTGGTAGGAAAGGCCTCAAAGTAGGAACAAAAGAAGGCTTACTTGCATCCTGGTGGATCAGGCAGCCCAGAAAGCAGGATGCTGATGCTTAGCTAACTTCTACTTTTTCTCATTTTTATATACTCTGAGGCCATATTCAGAGTTGGTCTCCCCCACAATTAATCCTCTCTGGAAGCACTTTCACACACACAAAAGTCCCTAGTGCAGAACATGTTTCTTAATTCACTGAGACTGACAATCAAATTTAACTATACAAAGAATAAATTAATAAAAATATCACACAGAAAATCATGAAGCTGGAGAGTTTCTGACTCTTCAGGGTAGAACAAGATCTTTAAGGGAGTGTAGGAAGAAAGCTCAAGTCAGACCTTCCCAAAGTACCGTGCAAGAGCAGAGGTGTGGGGTGGACAACCCATTAGGGCAAGGGAGAGAGGAATTAAATAGCTGCACAGCATGTTTATGGGGAATAGACCTTGGGCATCTTTCCAGCATACCTTGCACTCCACCAGGGATTGGGGCACAGCCAAATTTGAGTGATCCATGTGCAACTGAGAGCTGGAAGATCAGAGGGTCTCTGGTTCAGGGTAACTGCCCCCCCCCCTGGGCAAGCAGGCGCTCAGCATCTCAGAAAATACCACATACAAGGGTGAGCGAGCACCATGGAAAAATGGAGAACTGGATTCAGTGTGGCACACATCAGCGGGTGATGGAACCTCCTTTCTTCCATTCAAATCCATGCACACAATTTACTGTAGCCCATGGAACACCATCCTGGTGAAAGCATTGGATTTATTGATGGTAAAGCCCATAGGACTGGCTACACTGGGATGGAACTGATCCAGATTAAATCTCCTAACATCAGGTACTGTAGAGAGTCATCGTTTTGCTTGGCAGAAAGATGGTGAAGTTTTGAACCCCTGACTATGTCCTGCAGTTCTATGGAGGGACTCTCTGCCCTTGCTATGGGAACTTAGCTATCAGCCTGAAGAGTCCCTGAAGAGCCTCTGGGCCTTAATCCTCACAGTTTCCTGTGGTGTTTTGCCTCAGTTTCTCTATTTGGAAGAGGGAGCATGGCATGCTTCCAAACAGTAGTGATACCTAGAACAAGGAGGCCATGCAGTTTCATATTTCAGAGTGTTGGGTCAGCCATGTAAACTTTATTTCCAGGCTTAAAGAAGAAGGAGATTTTTAAATACAATGTTTTCTGGACTTGGGATTCATTTCCAAGCTTCTGCTTACTTGATGATTTCTAACATAGAATTGTACTTAATGTATGATTTTATTTTTAAGATGATAGAATGTTCTACTGCCCTACTAAGAGTCTATGAATAACCTTGATGTGCTGAGTTTTCAGGGCTAAGAACACTAAAATTGGGCCACTCGGGTACCTGTAACTAAAAGCAACTCCTGTTTACTGTGCATCAGATGCATCTGTGTGCTAGGTTGGGAAAAGCCTTTCCTGTACGGAATGTTCCCTGCCTCCATTCAAGGAGGGAGGCCAGATGAACTGGTTGTTTGTTTTTGAGCCCAGGGAAAAAGCTCACTAACAGATGGAGGCCAAGCCTGGCAGAGGTCATCTTTGTTGTAAGTGGCTGAGAGATCTCCTCCCCTGCTGAGACCTAGGATATTTTTAGCAACAAGCTAAAATTTCTCATTATTGAAATTGTTTTCATTTCCACTCAGAGGCAAACTTCGGGAGTCAGGAAAGGAAAACAAAACAGGAGGCAGAAGTGTTAATAGGAGCAGAGTGTCCATGGAGTCACTGTAAAAAGAAACTGATTAAATTGCTTCCCCTAGTGCTGACAACCGAGTTCTGGCACCAGAGTGGTTCTAATAGCTGCCAGCTAAAAGAATCGTTTCCATGGCAGTTGCTACAATGATAATGTAGATTTCACTTAAGTACACATGATTACAGAAAATTGCCCAGAGTTGGAACCAACTTTTCAAGGCACTGTTTATGGAGCAATATAGATTTACCAATTTTTTCAGTCTCTTAAATTCAATGGAAGACAAACTATTTTTTGACCAGGAAAGGATAAAGGTCTACAGCAGCTTATTAGCTGGATTAAGCTGAGCTCAGACAGGCAACAGGTATTCTGAGAGCTGATGTCTGGGTGGGAGACTGGGGTGTTAGAGTTCCTGTGGCTGTTCTACCACATTTGATAACCTGTCCAGCCTGACTGTGAGGACAGAAAGCAGTGAGGGGGGAGAGAGAGGGAGGAGAGGGGGTTGCAGAGGGGAGAGAGAGAGGGAGAAGAGGGGGCTGCAGTGAGGAGAGGGGGAGGGAGGCAAGGAAGGAGGGAGAGAAAGAGAGAGAGACAGAGAGACTGAGAGAGGGAAAGGGATTCTTCAGAGGCACTGGTACTTGAAGATCCTTGGGAGGAATCTCTTCAGGATATTGGCCTAGAGTAAACTTCATGTGCTTCTTCCCCCACACCCCGTGCCACCACAGGTGTGTTCCCATAGACACTTGTGGAATTAAGTTGAACTAGGCTGAAATTGTTGATTTTATTTAAAATACAGACAACCCTGTGGCATGACATAAAATCAAAACCATTTGAAGCATCTTATCGAGGTGCTAGGATTGCAAGAGACAGTACATCACAGTGGGAGGGGGGCAGAGGGAAGATGCCTTCAAAGATGACTGAGGGGTTATGGTGATTTCTGGGTATCAGAGTGGTATGAACTTATAGCTTGTGGCTACTGCCCTTGCCCGTGTGACCTCTGTGTGCTGCATCTGAGCTGTGCTGAAGGTTAGGGACAGAGAAGACAGGAGTGCTGAAGCTGACCCTCCCCCCCCACACACACACACTGCAGAGTGGCGGCTTGTCTGCTGTTGATGAGGTAGAAGAGACGGGTGGAGTGAAAGACAGCAAAGATAGACCAGGTTACTCACCAGATTCCACAGAACAGCAACAAGAAACAGACTCATTTACCAATGTGTACACAGCTCATCGGTGTTCCAGGTACAGAACAAATGGCCTGTGCTGCTATTCCACAGCGAGGTGGGAATTATTATATCATAATGATTGTCTGTGAACTTTTCTAGACCTTCCAGCCTGCTTGGGAATTAGTCCTGTAGCAATAATAATAATAATAATAATAATAATAATAATAATAATAATAATGATCTGATAATTCTTTGAGATTTTCATTCAATGTACCCTGATTAAATTCATTCCCACTTCCCCCCAACTCCCTGCTTCTCCCTCTTCCATGCACACACCCTTTTGTCCTCCCTACCCTCCTCAAAGACCTACTTTCAAGCACAGGTCTTGGTCCTCTGGCTTTTAAAACCTCTCTTCCCCTTCTCCCATGATGCTCCTTGAGCCTTAGATGCAGGGAATATATAATTGGGTATGGGGACTCCACCAACATCTGGTCTGCATTTTGGACCAGTTTTGGTTTTGTATAGAAAATTATCCCAGTCTATTATAAAAAAAAGATGCTTCTTCCGTGATGGGTGAGAGATGCGCTTACCTGGGGGTATGAAGGTACTTAGTTAGATTGCAGTTAGCACTGGTTCTGCTTAGAAAAGTGAGGGTGGTCTCATTCTGTTTTATGACCTTGCCAGCCATTGCTGGTCGCTAAAGTCAGCACCAGGTATGGATTCCCTACTACTGAATGGACTGTTAATCCAGGAGGCTGTTGGGTTACCCTCACGATGTAAGTGCCATCTTACACTGTCTCTCAGCTCTGGTCATTATTGAGGTTTATCAGTGTTCTAGCTGGGCAGGCTTTCCTGGCAGCTTGCACAGTTTCTTCAAGCACTGTGAGAGGTAGTCCTCAGTAGTGAGACTTAGAGCTCTGGAGATAGCCTGGAAATCCTGGGATGCATCCCAGGAACTTGTGCCACATGGAACAGTATAGCTGAATCTCACTGGGACTTTTGAGATGTCCATAGTCCTTCTAGACCAATCCATGTGAGATCTTTTGCATGCAGCCCACTGGTTGAAAGCCAGCACACCACAGGCTCGGGTGTGGCAACACACACAACCCCTGCACACCACAGGCTCGGGTGTGGCAACACAACCCTTGGTTCTGCATTTGCTCCTCACAATCAGAGAAACCACCGCACCATCTTCAACAAAATCAGGACATGGTAAAGAGGGATAGCAAGCTAGCTCTTCCGAGACACAGGACACTGTTCCCTTATGAATTCAGTCCCTTGGGAGGTTTTCTTCCTTCCAAACTGAAGGTTTCAAGTATGGTGCAATAATTTTGGGAAACAGATGTAATTATAAAATGATGTTTATTTTTCAAATTCTGGCCAGGAACAATTTAAACTACATAAAGGTCATTTCATTTGTGCACCCTGCAACCTGACACCTAATCCTTTCAGCTTAGGGGTTTCTAGTTTTCACTTTGCTTGGTTAAGACTTAGTCTCTCTAAGTCATTTTAGAAGGGACATAGGAGGGAAAGAACTGAGTAAACACCAAGAAGCATTGGTTGCAGCAGAGAGACTAAACTCTGAAAATGCGTAGCTTGGATCTATTTATGAATGAGTCAACGTCAAAAGCTTCTCTGTGAAATGACAGAAGTGACATCTGAACCCAGCTTGGACAGTTAACAGGGGAGAGGTGGGGGTGTGAGTGTAGGCTCCTCAAACCTTCTGGGCTCTTCTGTCACTGTTAAGATGGACCGATTATATCATATGTATTAATGATTTGTTTGTTCTTTGAGACAGACTCTCAAGCAATCCAGGATGACTATGTAGCAGAGAGTGGCCTTAAACTTCTGATCTTCCTTCCTCTACCTCCTGAGTCTTGGAATTATGGGTGTCTTTGTCTTCAAGGAACTTGATGCTCATACAACTGTTGGGAGGCCTAGGGTGTTTCTGGTGGCTGATGGCTTGTCTAGTATTTGCAAGGCCCTTGGTTTGATCTTCATAACAGCAAAGGAAAACAGGCAAGCAAATAAATGGTGGCTTGACTGAGCTAGTCCTTAACTTAAAAGTAGCCCCACAATCTATATTTCATTAGACGAAGCACATGGTACCTGGTTTCTAAAACAGCATTAAAATCCATTACTACCTTGCAGTACAGTTCTCTTAAAACATCTTTCCCCGATATACTCTGGAAATACCGCTACATAGTTGTGGGATAATGGGATAGTTATCACGTCAACAGAAGAAAAGTTTGCCATTTACCTCTTCCCATTAAAAAAGAGAAAGAAGTAACAGACATATTGATCTCACCTGCCAGAAGATACACATCAAAAGTCTTCGGTTCTAGCCATGATGATTTCCTTGCTTTCATATAACCCTCAGGTTTCTGTCTTCACTAGTTTCTGGCAGTTTGGCATCTTCTGGTAAATGTAGATCATTATGTAGAACCTACTGTGGATTCACTCTGAGGATCCCTTTGTATGTCTACAAACTCAGATTGCAGGACTACACAAACAAACATGTATGTACATGTAGAAACATGTATGGAGAGGAGTGAGACTCCTGATTGTTTAAGTATAAACTGACAGTATTAGAAACACATAATAAAGTAGCTAGGGTTCTCAAGAACTTAACTGCCTATGAGATTCGAATACACTTCAGCTGTCAGGGTCTGCCTTGTGTGAGGTCTGAGGACAACATTAGGCGTCCTTCTTCAGGTGCCTCCCAGTCTTTGTGTGAGATGGCCACTCTGTCTGAATTTCATCAGCTAGGCTAGGCTAGGCTAGGCTAGGCTAGCTCTACAGAGAGATTTGAGGGGTCCATATATCTTGAACCCCTCATGCAACTGTTAAGCTTACAAGAGCACACCACTCCATCCATCATTTTTATGATTGCTCGGGGATCGAACACGCTTCACTGACTGGGCCTTGTCTGTATCCTGCTTTCGAGTCAGACATGGATTTAGGCATTGCTTTGTTTGTTTAGTGTCTGTTTTCCATTTTGAATAAAGATGTCTCAGATTCAGTTACCCTACCAACACTTCATATCCTAAACCAAAAAAAAAAATTTTTTTTTCACAATGGAAGTGAGCAGTGGACAGATGAAGTCTCCACTGCAGGAAGACAAGTCAGCCTCCTTGTTCTTTATTTGTCTTTTCCGCCCAACTCCCATCCTGAAGGTGTTCAGAATCACCAAGAGAAACAAGCCTTTGACTGTTGAGTTTGGCCTATTCTGCTGTTTAGAAGGTGAGACAATTTATTCCTAAAATGAATGAGACAAATTTTGTAAGCCAGAACACACAAGGGAAATCCACTTTCCTTGAAAATCCTGGCATCCCGCTCTCCCAGCACCGAAGGCAGTTCTACAGAAGGTCCTCCTGTCCTCTTCACAGAAACAGAGACACCACATGGCTAGCCCAGAAGCACGGCCACAAGAAGGGACCTGAAGCCTCCAAGAAACCAAGGGTGGACAGAACTTGTTCACCCTCACCATAGTCAAGAGCAGAATCTGTCATGCACCTTGGGCTGACCCTGTTTCTTCTAAGACAACCCCTACAGAGGCTTTTGTCTCATGCAATAGCTAGAAATGACTGGCTGAGGTCTGCCCACCACTGCCTTCATTTCTCCCTCTGCAAGGCACTGCTGGGGTTTGTGCCAAGTTAGTTAGGTATATTATATTGAATATGATTGTTCTAAAATATTCAGAGGAGATGACCACTGCTGGTGATCTATCCTACATTTCAACAGGGCATTTATGATCTCTGAAAGGGTCTCCTACATTAAACACAAGAAATACCTCAGAATATCACTAAAACTTTAGTTCCCATTTACCCTGAAAATTTTGGTAGCTTGATAACTGTGGTAGCTATTTAACAATTAAACAGATAGATAGGTGAAAAAAATACATATTTGAAACAAGCCATTAGCATGTTTAACAGATAATGTACCTAGGGATGTGCCATGTGAAATACAATATTAATACTGAAGTGTACTTGAAATGTTCGTCCTGAAACACCTCAGGACCATACCCAGGGTCAAAGTCCCTGAAATAAAAACACATAATGAGGGGACTTGGAGAGATGGCTCAGCAGTTAAGAGCACTGACTGCTCTTCTAGAGATCCTGAGTTCAATTCCCAGCAACCTCATGATGACTCACAACCATCTGTAATAGGATCCGATGCTCTTTTCTGGTGTGCCTGAAAACAGCTACAGTGTAGTCATATAAATATAATAAATAGATCTTTAAACACACACACACACACACACACACACACACACACACACACACACACACACTGAAGTGACCAGACTTTTGGATGAAGGGGTTAATATACTGGGCAAATGATAAATCATTATTAGCATACTTTTGCAAAAGTATTAAAACTCAGTGAAAATTCCAATATCAGATGGCATAGTTCTTATTAAAACATCATCATGTGCAGACAGGTCTGACCAATGTCCTTAAGTCACTGGTAAGTGAGCCTTTGGAGCCACATGAGTGGCCCAAAAATGGTTCTTTGGTGAAAAAAAAATGACTCCATGCTTGACTATTTTTGAGAGGGGTCTCATACTGTAGCCCAGGCTGGCTTCAGACTCATGTTCATCTTTCTGCCTCAGCCTCTCCAGTGCTAAGACTGTAGGTGAGACATTCAGACTAAAAGAAAAACAGCTTGACCTGTTATGCCTCACAGTTCAGAGTAAACTTGGTTTCTCTACCATTCATAAACTTCAATTACTCTTATATTAACTATGTGGGCATAGAATCTGGTTCTTGTTCCTTCAGAATCTAGACAAACATTCTCATGGGATTCTGAATTGACTGTATCTAAGCAAATCAGCACAGCATCTCGTTTTTGGTTCTGTGCAGTAGCTGAAACAGATCTATCTTATGTTTCCCAAAGAAAGAATGAAATAAGAAACTCAGATTAGATAACAGTCGTATTATTAGAGTTACAATTATATTATGCATTATTTGTTGTGGGAAGATGATAGATTGTCATAGATATGATAGGTTGGTAGGTAGATAGGTAGATGATAGATAGATAGATAGATAGATAGATAGATAGATAGATAGATAGATGATAGATAGGTAGATGATGGATAGATAGATAGATAGATAGATAGGTAGATAGATAGAAAGAAAGAAATAGATGATGGATACAGATAATTGACAGATAAACAGATCCAAATAGATTACAGAAAATGGACAGTTAGAATTATAAAATCAATGCTAGCTGGCTAGATATGATACAGGGATAAATGATAGATGATAAATAGGTAAAGATGGTAGCTAGCTACATATGATAAATAATAGGTGATCCAGAAAGAGAGTAGAGAGATAGGAGGCAGATATAGATGATAGATAGGTGACAGCTGGATAAAAGATTGATATGGTTAGTAGTTAGCTAGAAGTGGCAGGTAGATAAATGGTAGGAGAAAGAGAAGCAAAGGCAAAGATAATGAGATGTGAGTGAGCCCTCTGTATCTTGCACAATTGCCACCCTGTGAACTTCTTCAGCATACTGTTCCCACAGATCATGCAGTTGGCACAATGACCCTACAGACTATCAGTTCTCCATATCCTTCCATATATGTTTCTACCAGTGATTTCAGTGGACGGGCCAAGTGGTTTGGATACAATGAGCTCTCAGCTGAACCTTTGCCTCAAACTGAAATTGAACCTAAGTCATGTATGAAGTTCAAAAAGTTGAGTTAACTTTTCCCCTTTCTTTTAATTTTTGTGCGTCTCTGAACTTCCTGGTTTGGGTTGGGAGGAGAAACCAAAATACCGCAAGAAAAGCTATTCTTGTTTCATTTCCAGCCAGTTCAAAGCCAAAAAGCACTAGAAATCTCATGAAGAAAACAGTTCCCACCTAATTTCTAGCCCTGAAAGGTTCAGATAAGTTTGAATAAACTTTGGATAATGTTGTATCCATTACTTGGGGAATGTGGAAGACAGGCATTAGGTTTTTTTTTTTAAGGTCCTAAGATGATAGAAGAAAAGAAATAAATGATAACAAGTTGGACATTTCTTCAAATTAAGCAGAGGGCATGATCATAATTGAAACAGCGTTTGCACGAAGGAGCTAAGGCATCACAGATTTTGGAAGACAAAACTCAGCTTTTGACTTTTTGAGCACTGCCCTTTAAAAAAATTCTATTCCTATTATATCATTATCCTCATTTAAAGCATAGTCACCAGAAACTCTCTTAAGTTGAGTTCACTGATTCCCAGGTCAGAACTGAGTGCAAATTGCTCAGGGCATAATTACACTGCTGATTGTGTTAATTGTGTAATAGTGAACAGATGGACCCCATGCCGGGCAGAACCAAGAAATGCTTATTGGGCTCCTACAATGTGGTGGAGGTCATATGAAGTGTTAGGGACTCACAGCCCTAGATGCACACTCCTTCAAAACAGACTCTGATGGAGAAGACAGTTAGGTGATGAGTTGAACCAAACAGAGGTTGTTACCAATGGTAATGGGGTGATGCAGACAGTCCCAAGGAACTGGTGACCTTAGTGCAAGGAGACCCCTGAACCCCTAAGCCAGGTTGGCTCCCAGAGGTGCTAAGGTCTCAAATAGAAAAATGGGTGCATGGATTGAAGACTCCATTCTCTGGACCAAGTGTTCCCCTTGTCTTAGTTTTCCAGGAAAACAGGACTGAGTGCAGACACCATCTTGGCAGCGGATGCCATCTTGGCAGCATGAGCAAGGGGAATGATGAGATTGGGTGTGGGTGCAAAAAGGAGACTCTGAATTCCAAATGGGCTGAGGAGGGGAAGAATGGCTCAAGCTGGGAGCTGGGGAAGTCCGTGACTGAGACCTGATGATCGCCTGCATCAGGACAGACACTGGGGTGAGGAGCAAGCCTGAGTGGAGGAAGGCTGACCTTCAGAAAGCACAGCCAGCCCCCCTCAGGGCTTGATGGGGTCAAGACGTTTATTATTATCATTGTTGATATTATTACTTGACACAGTTTGGTGTAACAGGAAACCACAGGCTTGGAGTCAGACAGACCTAATTCTCATTCCTGGCTCCACACTGTATATGTTCTGCGGCTTTGAATAAATTACTTTACTTAGCTCCTACATGATGGAGATAGTGATGTCCCCTCCTTAGGGCTTCCGAGCAAAACAAGTGAGATCCATCACGTGAGTGCGTGGGCGGTTCTGTGGTGCACATCATGCTCTGTGGATGCAGTTAGCTTGCAGCGTGCTTCCTTTGAGGACTGACTGTGGGGCCTCTGTAACACATTTCTCTAACTGCAGGATACCCTCCTTCTCTGTCCTCCTTCAGCTTTCTCTGGCGGGCACTTTCTCTGCCTTTTGTGCTGTGACCTTTCTCTGAGACACATTCTGTAGTTGTTGTTACTCTCTCAAACACCCACAGGAGCCACTTCACTTTAGAAAGGAGGAAACCAAGGCTTAAAGAGATGACTCAGAAAAGTGCAGGCATGAAGCCCCAAGACTGTCTAGCAAAACTGGTGAATTTCAGGTTTAGTTAGTGATGCTAGCTCAAAAAATAAGATAGCTATTGAGGAAGACATCTGTGGTGGGCATCTGATCTCTATACCTCTACACAAATACATGTTTATACATGGATACCCTACACACACACACACACACACACACACACACACACACACACACACACACACACACACACTATAAGGAAACCAGGCCAGGCATTGAAATTGTGTGTTCAGTGAGCAGTTGAGAAATGAAGGTTTTTAATTCCAGCCAGACACTCTGAGTTCAGAGTCTGTGTTCTTTCCAACCAGGCCCACCCTGAGTCTGTGTAACATGTAAGAGGTACACAGTGTGGGAAATAGATTTGGTAGCTTGGCCTCTGGGCAGCAAAACAAATTCCAGAAATGCTGCTTTAAGAAGTCCCATTTGGGGGAAAGAGTATATATGTTTCTTTATGGTACCAACGCAGTGGAAAAGGTAGAGAAAATCTCCCAGATCTTTACTAACAGCTAGGAGGGGCTGAGAGCTAAGCTATTCCTTACACTTTTATCCAGCCCAGTGAGTACTTCATTCTTTGAAGATAAATGCATATCTGTTTAAAGATATTCTATATATGCTGGTTCAAGTATAAAAAATATGCAAAGCAAATAATCCAACAGTTGGTATTCTTGCCAAAAAAAAGATGGAAAAAAAGCTCTACCCTGAATACAGACATCTCATATGTTGGCCACCGGGGCAGATCTGAAATTCAAATCTGTCTGAATTCACTGCATGAATCTGCAGCTTCTACTCGGTTTCTCAGCTCATTTATAAAGAAGGGGTGGGTTTACAACCAACAGCTCCAGGACTTTGTGTTTTCTTCTCACAACGATGGGCACTTTTCCCCAGGAAAAACATTCTAATTCGCTGTGATTTTGTGGCTGAGAGATTGCCACAGCAGAGAGCCATACATATTCATAAGCTGATGGTGTGAGATGTATCTTTGGTTTTCTTCATATATTAGGATTGCCTAGAATTTCTAACTGCTCCGTCTCTTCTGAAAGGCCCCATTCACCCTTCCTAAGGAAAACCTTTAAGTAAAGACACACGCTAAGCTGTCTGTTTGCCAGAAAACAAAGATTCCGGTTTCTCCAGGGGAGGATGACCACAAATGCCACTCATTGCCCTAAATTAAAGTACTCATCTATAGCTGGTGTTTGAGGTTGAGCCATATACAAATAGAATTAGGGCCAGCCTTTACCAAGATGACTCAGGAGAAGTGCCCTGGGTCCTGCCCTGGGCAGGGACTCTCCTCTGCCATGGACCTCCTTGGTTTGTGGTGTCTCCAATAGAGTGCTTTGTGGAAAGTAGGGAGGAGATGAAAGATGCAGGAGAGGAAGTTGCCCTTTTCCAACGGAGCCCAGAGCTCAGCCTCTTCCACTCTCACCCTGACCTAGCTGAGCTGAATGCATCTGATGGTTAGCACTTAGGGACAATGATAAGGAAAGTAATTGTTATAGATTAAGTTTGGTCCTTCCACCTAGAGTCATGTATTAAAGTCTTCACCCCAAGAAACAATGGGTCCTCACTTAAAAATAGAGTCTACAATGATTATTTGTGGGAGCAGGGCAACGGGGGAGCACACACATGCCATGGCATGCATTTGTATGTCAGAGAACAACTTTCAGAAGTCTGTTCTTTCCTTAATGGTGGGTTCTGGGGATCCAACCCAGGTCATAAGGCTTGTGCTCAAGCCTTTCACCCACTGAGCCATCTCTCCAGCCCAGAAATAGAGTCTTTACAGAGGCCCAGACTACTAAGGTGGCCTTCACATAACATGCTTGCTGCCTCATAAAGAGTGGAAATGTAGTTTTTCCCAGAGGGAGAACTGTGGAAAAGGAGGAAGAAAGCCACCTGCCTTGCAGCAGATTTGTGTTTAACACTGATGTTGACATGATTGTACCAATATCTACTATTTGCTACTTATGTTAGAGATGCAACATCTGTTTTGTTCCCCTGTCCACTGTTTTACTGAATCTCTTGTTTTAAGTGATTTTTTTTCCTCATCGTGACACTATTACACTACATTTTAAAATTGTTTTAAAACTGTATTTTAAGAGTTATTTTTTTAGTGGTTGCTTCAGTACTCACCCTGAATACCTGTCCCTTGGGATTGCTTTAAATTTTATACTAACATAGGGTTGGGGATGACTAACTTAGTTAAAGCCTGAATAAGCAGGGCCCTTTTGATGTCAATCCCCAGCACCCCCCATATGTACAGAGTTATATGTCTATAATGCCAGGGGAGATAGAGACAGGAATGTCCCTGGGACTTGCTAGACAGAACTGGTAAGTTCTGGTTTAGTGAGAGACCTCATGTCCAAAACTAATGTGGATAGTTATCAAGGAATACACCTGATATCAACCTCTGGCCTGCACACAATGGGCACATATGCATGTGCACACGTGCATACACACAGATATACAATGAAGGATAGCTTTACTGGATACTAGTGTTTTTGGTTTTGTTTTGGTTTGTTTTGGTTTGGTTTGGTTAAGGCCTCTCTATGTAGCCCTGGCTAACCCTAAATTGCTGGGTAGAAAGGCTGTCCTTAAAGATAAGACCCCATTATCTCTGCCCCTGACTGATGGTGTTGTAGGGGTGTATCACTACGTCTGACTGAATCTTAGTTGATGCCTCACTTCGGAAGCTTATGCCATCCCACTGCCTCCTGATACCCACAGTTCTAAGATGGACTCAGTCAATGATCTTATCAGAGATCTCTAGGGTATGAGCAATGGTTTTTCTGGTGCTTCCAACATTTTGACTTTATTGAATACAGATATAGTCTCCTTTACCTGTATTTTCATTGAACATACTGGACTTCTTCAACATTTAGAAGTATCTGCCTAGCCATGTTTGTAGCCTAGAAATAGAACCAGACTAGATGTCCATCAATAGATGGATGGGTAAAGGAAACATTGTATTCAGACACAACAGACCCCCACCCGAAATATATTCTTTAAACTGTTCTTTAGGTCCTTTAACCCTAAGTACGTAGAACTTATTCAACTTCTTTTACTAAGTCTTTTCATATTTCAGCTCTTAGCCATTTATTATTATTATTAATTTGTTCTACTTGCTTTTAGTCTTTCTGAGGTTGCTCTAATATTCTGGTACATTATGAAAGCTTAATCTTGTGTTCGAGGACCATTGTAGATCCATGCATCTTGAATGATTTGATTTCTCTTCCCATGTGGGGCACTCTCCACCTTTTCTTTGAGACTGGGTCTCTCACTGAACCTAGAATTGCGGAATCAGTTAGGCTGTGCAGCAAGCCCAGGGGACCTTTCTGTTTCCATCTCTGAGTGCTGGGATTACAGACATGTGCTATCATATCCACCTTGTTAAGTGGGTGCTAAGGATATGAACTTGTGTCCTCATGCTTGGGAAGGAAGTACTTTACCCACTGAGCCATCTCCCCAGCCTGGATTTGTAAGGACTGAGCTAACACATAGTATTTTACATGTGGGATACAATGTAATCATCCAATACAGTTCTGTATTCTTTCTCTAGAGGTAAGTGGTCTGTGTGTGTTCCACTGATGTTCCCCCTTACGGTCATATGGAATGTTACAGTGTATACACTCTTCATATACACTGTATAAATTACTTTTATATCTGAAATCACATTTAACTCTCACAATATCCCTGTAAATAATGTGTCGTTCTTGTGTTATAAATAAGAAAACCAAAGGGCTTAGAAATGAAGCAGGCTGTCTCTCACGGCATGGCTAGCAGGTAACCCAACAAAGCCTATACTAACATCACAGGACAAACTCTGATCACTCACTGTCCCACACTGCATGATCAATTTTCTTCAATAATTTATATTTTCCATAAAAGTTCGAATAAGCCTGTGGACTCTTCTCCACCCCTTTTAAAATCCTGTACAGGGTGACAGTGGCTGGCAGAAACCCTAGTGCATGCCATCCCTCCTATGAGTTCTGGATTGATAGGTGTGCAGTGTCGGTGTCCACCTGGACACCCAGCACCTTCGGTTTCTATGGGTTACACATCAGCAGCCATACTTATTTTGGAGAGAAAGTTTTCTCAGCATGTAACCAGGTACTGATCTGCTTACTCAGAAGTGGTCATCTCACCATCCCTTGCTTGGTTAGAAACATAAAGCCAATAGTTCAACCCAGGTATGGAAATGTAGGTCTAGAAGTGAGGAGAGATAAGAATAGACAGAGATATTGCCTTCTTTCTCAGAAAGGGAAAGAAAGACCAAAGGGAGAGGGCCAGATTCTTTGAGGGCCACAGTCAGTATGATGGCTGCTTTTGAAATTCAAGCTGTCCTTGCAATTTAGTGTTTAAAGGGCAACTGAATGAAACAAAAACAACCTTGGTTAAAAACAAGTGGTGATTCAGTCCGAATGCTGTTCACAATTCAACTTCAGCTCTTTGGAGACTGAGTTGGGCTGTGGCACAGTCAGAATACATACATAAGAGACAGGATGGAGTCTCTAATCTTTACCAACAGAGACAAGATTAACTCTTTCCTTTCCACTGTGACCCTGGCCATAGTACACACTGGCCTAGAGTTTTATGGCAAGTCAAAACTTTAAGTTTTGGTGCTTTTTAGAGAACCTCAAATGAAGTTCTGTGTTTGCTAAGACCACTTGGATGACAGTGTAGGAGGGTATTAGAAGTGTGTGTGTGTGTGTGTGTGTGTGTGTGTGTGTGTATGCATATGTGTATGCATGTGTGGGTGTTTGTATGTGTTTCTGTAAGAGTGTGTGTGTGAGAGAGCTCTTGTGTGCTCACATGAGTGTGTATGTGTGCTTGCATGTGTGTGTGTGTGTGTGTGTGTGTGTGTGTGTGTTTGGGTGTGGGAGTGTACTTGTGTGTGTGTGAGAGAGTTTGTTTTTATATGTGTGAGAGTGTGTGTATGAGAGAGACTGTATGTTTGTATGTGTGTGAGAGAGTATGTGTGTTTTCCTTTACTACCATAATATCGGGCAGTCACAGTTAACCATTTAGGCTTGTAACCACATCATACAAAACACCTTTGTTGAAAGCCTGCCCATCCAGATGCAAGCCAACAGGGCAAGAGTTAGAAAAATGTGAAGCAAATGAGTGGCCTTTGGTGTACTGTGCTGTTTTTCTGTAGGCAGCACCTGTATGCTCAATGCCCCTCACTGCCCTCCAGCTTGGAGCCTCTTTCCATGTCTCTCTGTACCTACAGGATTGGTCTGTCTGGAAGTTATCTACTAGAACCCTTCCTTGCTATGACTTTCCATAGCATTTGGCCAATGGGAGACACTGACAGGAAGTTGGAATGAGGAGGAGAGCCTGGGCAGTTTTATGTGGCCAGCTTCCTTTCTAGTCAAAGCTAAGGATGGTGGTGACCCTTTAATGGAGGAACTGTCTCTGTCCGTGGCTTCTGACAGACTCAGGTTTAGCAAGAGCTCTATCTGGGATCCTCGTGAGCCTTGGGGACCTGGGCACTTACAGTGGCTAACCTCTATGTGAGTCTCATCTCTCAGTCTTCTCTCCTTAGTTCACTACTACACAGCCTCACTGTGGGTACACCAGAGAGCTACTTCCTTTCAGTGTTCAGGTGGACATCCGCAAAATGGTGTTGTCTTCTGCAGTTGTGCAAAGAGAGCTGTCCCTGGTTGAATGTCATGGGATGTCTCCAGATTCTGTGTTGTTGCTCAGTTCTCAGTTTCAGAGAGGGAATGGATCCACCAGCTACGAAAATCCGTGGTGGATTTGTTCTAGTCTGCCTTTCTTCACTTGCTCTTGGTTGCTTAACTCCAGCTAAGCAATTGAACGTGTTAATTTTCACTAATCTTTCATTCAAAAAAACTGGTATGGGTGTCAGCTATGAGTCAGGCATGCAGTTCATATTCTAGCGGGAGAGATAAACCACGACACCTAGCCCGCACTGTGACTAATTCATTCCCCCCCCAACACTGCCATTAGCTACAAAGCTGGATGGAAAAACAACTTCCATTTATTTTAATGGAAAAGTTGTGATTTATTTCCTTTAGAATCAAAACACACAGTTTCCCAGATAGGAAAACATACCGACTGAACAATTTAAACAGTTTTACATAACTTAGGATGTGGACAGCGAAGCACCTATGACAGGAAGTGTTACCTGGATCCCTTGTCCTCGTGGAATCCAGAAGAGGGGACAAGGCACAGGGGACAGGCCTAGCCAGCAACACATAAAGAGCTGTTCTTGGGAAGGTGGCTGGGTCACACGACCAGCTACACATGCATTTTATTGACTAGAAAAAAGACTTCCTTTATTATTTTTTTTTCTGTGACTCCCCTACCTTATTGCTTTCCACTTTGGGTGCTTATGGTTTTCTTATTTTCAAAGAACATTCAACCACGTCAAATTAAAGAACAGAAGATCATGTTTTGGGAAAAACAACAGCAGAACATGACAGTGTGTTGAAATGCATAGCAGTAATGTTTTCAAACACGTACTGGGGAGTGCTGGAAGATACCCCTAATTCAAGTACCTGGAGATCTAACACCTCTGGCTACCATAGGCACAATGTGTGTATACCCACACACAGATATACCCACACACCTAATTGAAAATAAATATACTCCACACAAACGAACTTTTAAAGAAGTTCTCTTGGAAGTTTGAATAATTTCATGTTTTTGATGTATTTGCATTTACTTCTGGTCAGTCTTTTTGTATCAGTTGTCATGAGCATACTATGAGAAAGATATCGGATACAAAGAGGGAACACCAGACAGGTCTGTTCTATGATGTCTTCTGTTTTGCCTCCCCATCTCTATGCAATCTGGACAACTGACTGCTACAGCCAATCATCATGTCTATGTGCTCAGTGCCAGCCCATTTTTTAGTTCATTCATTGATGTCTTTAATGTGAAAACCAGGAACTTCATTATGTGACTCTAGCTTAAGGGTTGTTATTATTGTGTGTTATTTTGCCGGTATTATCATCTGCTTCATTGGTAATATTTTTTTTCTAAAACATTCTCTCTCTCTCTCTCTCTCTCTCTCTCTCTCTCTCTCTCTCTCTCTCTCTCTGTGTGTGTGTGTGTGTGTGTGTGTGTGAGTGTGTGTGTGTATGTGTGTGTGTGCGCGCGCACGCACGCGCGCTCATATGTATGTGCTTGTACCTGTAAAGGGCAAGGAGGACATCAGGTGTGTTGTGGATAGCCCTGGGGCTAATTGTATTTGACGTTAATTCCTTTCTCCTGAGAGTGGTTGAGAACAAGGAATGAGTCAGCACTCAGGTGATTTCCTGTAACCCTGCTTCCCACCTTAATTTGTAAAATAAAGGAAAGCTGATGATTGGGCAGGTAAAAGAGAAGGTGGAGCAGAAGGTGAGGGAGATAAGAAGACAGCGGATGAAGAGGAGGAGGAAGAAGAAGAAAAGTGGAGCAGAAGCACATTGCCTGGAGAAGATGGTAGAGTAGCGGTAGATCTGCCCACTCTAGGCTCACAGCATGGATTCATATTAACTGAATTGTGTTTTCATTGCTGAGGCATATCTGGGTTGGAGAGATTTAACACAACAAGGTGTCCTAATATATTGCTCTCTACCTTATTCCTTTGAAACCTGGTCTCTCGATGTCTCTGGAACTTGTTATTTCATGTACCCTGGCAGTCAGTCAGTGTCAGAGTCTTCTATCTCCACCTCCAGCTTTGGGATTACAGGGATCTTTGTCTACACTGGCTTTTTACATGAGTGTTGGAGATCTGAACTCAAGTCCTCACACTTGCATAATATAGATAATATATAGAGTTAATATTAGACATCAACAGATTGTGTGTATATGAACATTAGAAATGTCAGTTGCAGTAGCTCAGGTTGGCCTCAGATTCCTTACGTAGCCAAGGACGACCTTGAGCTTCTCACCCTCCTGCCTTCACCTCGTGAGTGCTAGGATTGCAGGTGTGCTCCACTATGCCTGGCTCATCCCATCTTAGAGTCCGAACCAGTACTTGATGCCAGGCAAGTGTGATTTGAGCTTAAAGGTTATCATCGCTTGCTTCATTGGTAATATTGTTTCCTAACAAAATTGTTTCTATGTATTTGCCATTGGGGGTGATGAGTTAGAGCCCTCTGCTGACTGAAATACATCTTCATCTGTAGACATAATTTTCTCAAACAAGAATTCAGTTTGCTTTCCCCAAATATTGCCTTTGTATTGCTGTCAGGAAAGCAGTGGCTGTTTACTCTTTTGACATAACTTACAAAGTAGAAATACTAAAGTTATGTCACTGGTTATATTGGAGTTTAAAACATATACATTTTAATCTTACGTGTTTTTCAATTTCTAAGTTTTGTTTCAAGGAAACATATGTGACCCCTAGGGAGGTGGGCTCAGGATCAGAGTCCTTGCGCTCTTGGTGTGCTAACCTCAATCATGGTACAATTGGGTTAGTCATGTATAAAATGAATGCCAGAAACCTCACAGGGTTGCTATTTGGATGAAATAACATGAGAAAGACCTAGAAAAAAAATCCAGGATCAGTGTGTTCTGTAGATATAAGCACTAAATGTTCTGTAAATAAAATAGTTATTTTTACCAATCATGGTGACAGCTATTACGCATGCTTAACTCACAGCTCATGGTTGTGATTGGTTTCCACTATGACCTCCACTTCTTTTATACAGAAGTGTTTTCTATACAGAGTGTTGGTTTTTGTATGTAGCATCATCGGGATGCATATTCTAAATTCACAAAGCACACTTGGACATTGGTGTGCTTTGGATCATAAACATATCTCATCCTCATGGAAACAAAACAAAACAAGACATTGGACTGAGCTGTGCACTCTCAGTTTGTTAAGTTATCATCACAGTGGTTGCTTTTCATGCTGGTAAGAATGTGAGCAAGATGCCGGGATGCACTGTGGCAGAGAAACCAGAGAGGTATTAGCCAGCATTCATGCAAGCCATGGTAGAACACTCCCTGCCTCATTTGAGGCCAATCACTGTGAACTCCAGCACTTCTAAATTATCTAAATCATTAATTATTAGAAGAGCCTTATGGAGACAGAACTCACACTTTAGTTCTCTACCCCAGTGACTTTCATGGTGTGACTCCCACTCACCCTGGGATTCTGTTAAACACAGTTCTCACTAAAGATCACTGTACCATGACAGTTCTGTTCTTTATGGATAGGGATGGGGGGGGTATAGATGTGTTTCATTAGTGCTGAGTTTCCAGTAAAGATGATGGTCATTATATAAAGGTCACGTATACTTTAACAGTTCTGTGCCTTAGGGGTGGGGGTGAGGTAGGAGTCGAGATGAATTTTGCCACATTGCCCAGGCTAACCCTCAAACTCACCATCTTTCTGTCACTTTCTTTGTAGTTGCATACATACATACATACACACACACACACACACACACACACACACTGCACACAAGGAAATCTGAAATTCACTTGTATGTGACTCAACATATATTCTTCTCAATCCACTTCTCAGTGCTGCTGGTAACACTACACAAGGAATCGTTTGAACCTATAGATGCAGACATTTGAATTAACTAAGGGCATTTTAAAATTTGCTATATTTAACATCTCTTCCCCAAATGTTTCCATCTGTTATTTATTTATTTATTTATTTATTATTGGTTTTTCGAGACAGGGTTTCTCTGTGTAGCCCTGGCTATCCTGGAACTCATTCTGTAGACCAGGCTGGCCTCGAACTCAGAAATTCACCTGCCTCTGCCTCCCGAGTGCTGGGATTAAAGGCATGAGTCACCATGCCCAGCTGTTTTTATTTTTTTTTTTATTTTTGAAATTAGAATATAATTACATCATTCCTCCCCAACCCCTCCCACTCACCCTCCCTCAAATTCAGTCTTTTCATCTTTAATTGTTGTGAGATATATACATCAAACCTCTCCACTTCCTCCAGGCCTCTTACAACCACTTAAAGTTCAACTAGAACGAGAAGGAAAATTGTCCCTTCAATGTCACAACCTCAATCTCCCTTTTCAGTAAAACAAGGCTATAAATGGTGTTCCTGGGAAACTTCCTTTCCATGGTTCTTGACCCCTGTTCTCTCTACGTCTTCAAGGCTCATCCATCTTCCACATCATTTTGTTCCTCTCAGGTTCTCTCTTCATCCTGAGCTTTTTCCCCACTTGGCATGTCACATGACTAGATGTCTCCGACTTTATGAAAAACCTTAATGTGCAGAGCCTGAGACATGGGCTGTAAGGTGCTCAGTAATTAGGAAGTCCACACAAGATTTGGCTTTCAAACATGGTCAGTTTATTCACAGAAACATTCCTCATAATTTCATGCCAATATAAGAGTTAAACAGACGTTTCGCCAATCAGGGAACAGTTGTCTAGGCAGAAAGGCAGGATTCCACTGGGGAATCTACCATGAATGTGCTTTGCAAGCTTGCAGACTTGATCCATATCTCTTGTGAAGTCCTTCAGATGTGGCAGGCTGGGAAGATGATACTAATGGAGGTTCAGAAGGTCCTTGAAAGCAGAGTCCAGTGGCCAGCACTGACTGGCAGGCCTGGGATGTTGCCAGAAGTTCAAAGGTCACCGAGGCTATTCTATGCACAGACCCTCAAGCCCTCTCGATAATGTGTACAACACAAACTAGTAAATACATGTGTGCACAGCAGTGCAATCCTAGAAAACAGTCCCAAAATTCCAATTTTGGTATCATCTCACGGAGTGGTAGCTTTGCTATCAAGACTCACAGCCTGACACTGATTCACTAGAATTAAACATCGCTCTGGGGTTAGTTCATTATCATATCAAGGCTCATCCTGGCCCAGGCTCCTAGCTGACCTCACTGAGATTTTTATTCAAAGCAATAACTAATGTGCTTGCGAGTTTCATATCAGATTGACAGAGGGCAGAGTCATCTGACAGGGGGGACCTCAAATGAGAAAGTGCCTTCATAAGATTAAGCTACGGGCAAGACCGTATGACATTTTCTTCATTAGTGATTGATGGGGGAGGGCCTACCCCATTGTGGATGTTGCCACCCCTGGGCTGGTGGTCCTGGGTTCTATGAGAAGGCGGGATGAATTATCCATGGAGAGCAAGCCAATAAGCAGCACTCCTCCACGGCCTCTGCATTGGCTCCTGCCATTGGTTTCTGCATGGTTGAGTTCTTGCCTTGGCTTTCCTTAATGGACTGTGACTCAGGGTATGAAAGGCAAATAAACCCTTTCCTCTCCAAGTTGTTTTTGGTCATGGTGTTTCATCACAACAATAGTAACTCTAAGACAAATAATCATAGAACAGTGTTCAAAAGAGAATAAGAGACCCTGGAACAACGAGTGTTTGATGATATTAAAGATGGCGCTTCATGTCACTGGTCAGATATGATAGTACCATATGGCTGTCATATAAAGGAGCTCTCACGTTCCCAAGCCATACTAAAATCAAAGCATGGAAAATGATATGATATATAAAATTTGCCTCAATATAATCTTTATACACAGCAAAGTGGATCCAGGTCTGAAATATGATGCAAAGAGAGTTCCATGCAGAGCCATCAGAGTTGATTTGCTAATCCTATCTGTGTCTGTTTCCACTGCCACGGCAATGTTACCAGAACTCTCTTTGCTTCAAACAACACACCCGTTTATTATCTCACATTTTCTGCATGTTATGAAAACAGATACTGCTGAGATGAATTCCCAACTTTGGGTCTCACATGGCTCTAATCAAATGTCAGCAGAGGCTGTGCACTTACAGGCTCAGCTGGGAGGGCCAGCTTCCAAGCATACACTGGTGTTGGCATAGTTCTGTTCCTTGTGATGGTCGGGAGGAGGGCTTCAGTTTCTTTGTGGTTGTTAGCTATAGACCACCCTTAGTTCCTGGTTGCCACACACAGTTCTTAACTCAGGAGAGAATGGATGGCTCTAGGGCCAACTAAACTCTTCTACTATCAGGAGATAGGCTCATAAAAGTACTCAGGTACAAACCCACAGTGTCACCTTTCAAGGTAAAGCAGGCTGATTTAGGGGCAGAGTCAAGAGCATGGAGTATTCTTAGGCCTTGAACGTGACACAGACCCTTCCCTCCTTTCACACTGTCACAAATGACACAGTCTACAGCACAACCTTATCTTTCTCCAATTATTCAGTAATCTGAGGGCTCTGGTAACAGGTGGCATTTCTGTTTTATCTCACAGGCCTGCCAAAAGAGAGGGCTGACAAAGTTAGAATTGAATTTTGGAACTGAAGTAGGTGTTACCAGAGGTGAGAGTTGAGGGTGTGTGTTCATTTCCATCCCCTTAAGCTCCTGACAGTAAGGCCAGCTCTCTGCACGTGCTCAATGTTGCGCGCATGCGTGTATCCTTGCGTGCCTGCGCGTGCGTGCGAGTGTGCGTGGGTGTAAAATCTTCTGTCTTTTGGGTGGCCTAGTTTTATCACTAAGCTGAGAATCAGACGGCATTTTTTTTTTGACCAAGACAGCACATGGCTGAGAATATAACCTATTTGTAGAGTGCTTGTCTAACATGCTTGAATCCCTCGGTTCAACACCTAGCACTGTTAAACTAGGCATGGTAGCACATGCCTGCGATCCTGTGACTCAGGAGATGGAGGCAGAAGCATCAGGAATTCAAGGCCGTCCTACGAGAATGGCATGGGACATATGAGACCCCGTCCAGCAGAAAATAATGGGAAAGATGGAAGTAAAAGTCTCAGACCTGGCAGTTTGCTCCTTTGTACCGTCTCGCAAAGCTCCCCTTAGTTCCCTAGAATTATCCTAAACACAGACCTACACCTGTGACCTCACAGCTTCTTACAGCATGTCTAGGAGTCTGGTTTCCAAATAGAGGTGAGAAGAGGTGGTGTTTATTGTGTTGGAAGAGCAGAGAAACGTGGCACTGCCTCTGCCTCTGCCTCCTGGTACACTGGCCTATGTGCCTCGGAGTGAGACCCTGTCTTCCTGAGGAGCACGCATCCCTGACATGGGGGCAGATAGAGTCTACCTTTTTTGGAGTCATTTGCAGCTCTGATTCAGAGGGTGGAGGCTGTGTTGTGTAACCAGAGAACACACATTTCATTCCCTTCTGTGTGATTCATTCAGTCAAATCCTCCTGGCACTGGGGCTGCGTTCCTCCTTTTTTGTTTACAGTTGTGCCATTGCTTTGTCTATTGTTTGAGTTCATGGATTTTAAAGAATTTACTGTGAAACTTTGTAAAGCCATGTTAGGTATAGGAGTTTCTGCAGTTGTTGCCTGTCTTGGTCTGTCTTTCTCTCTCCCTTCCTTTCGAGTTTTAATGAAGGGATGTGGGAACTGGAGAGAGCTGTGACCTTTAGGACACACTTTTAAATTAAATTCAGGGGTGTGGCTAAGAGGGTCTTTTGTTTTTTGTTCTGTTGTTAGAGAGATAAAAAGGAATGACATTTAGTGACTTCTGAGTGTTTTATACATGTAAGATAGGACATGAATCATTTTCATATTTAATCTCGACAGAAATTTTATAATATGAAGGGATTTTTTTTTCTCATCTAAATGAAGCAATGAAATCTGAGAAAATGTAAAAGTTTGCTTATATGTGTATGTGCTGCACATTAAATATAAATCTAATGCTTTGGGTATAAAGTGTCATCGCAAAACGCCCCAATTCTGCATAGAACCCAGATTTATCCCATCTGCTCCCTCATTAGCCAGGCATGGCCAGCATATCATCCAATATGTAACAGGACCCACACCTGGGGGGGGCCTTTGATTTTTTTTTTTATTACTTTTATTTTTTTACAGTTTAGTTGCTACCCCCTCCTTGTCTGCCCTCCAACAGTTCCACATCCTATTCTTCCTACCCCTGTTTCCAAGAGGATGTCCACCACCACCTCCACCCCCACCCCCCACGAGACCTCCCCACTCCCTGAGGACTCAAGTCTCTGAAGGGTTAGGCAGGTCTTCTCCCACTGAGGCCAGACCCGGCAGTCCTCTGCTGAGTATGTATGGGGGCCTCAGACTGGTGTATGCTGCCTGGTTGGGGTCTCAGTGTCTGAGAGATCTCAGGAGTCCAGGTTAGTTGAGACTGCTGGTCTTCCTATGGGGTCACCCGCCTCCTCAGCTTCTTCCAGAGTTTCCCTAATTCAACCACAGGGGTCCCCAACTTCAGTCCATGGTTGGTGTAGGTATCTCCCTCTGTCTCAGTCAGCTGCTTGCTGTGTCTCTCAGAGGGCAGCCGTGCCAGGCTCCTGTCTGTAAGCACACCATAGCATCAGTAATAGTGTCAGGCCCTGAGGCCTCCCCTTGAGATGGATCCCAAGTTGGGCTGGTCACTGGCCCTCTTTTTCCTCAGGTTCTTCTTCATTTTTGTCCCTGCAGTTCTTTTAGGCAGGAACAATTCTGGGTCAGAGGTTTTGATTGTGGGATGGCCTGTCTCTACTGTAGGTAGACTCTAAAAGTTCCCTCTCCACACTGTTGAGCATTTCATCTAAGGTTCCTCCCTTTGAGTCCCAAGATTTCCCAGGTCTCTGGTACTTTCTAGAGCCCTGCCCACCCACCCCAAGGCTGCATATTTCCATTCATTCTTCTGGCCCTCGGGGCTTCTCTCCTGCCTCCTTCCCATACCTGATCATGTTCCCCCTTTCCCCTCTCCCTCCCCTCTCCTACCCAGGTCCCTCCCTCCCTCTCCACCCATAATTGTTTTCTTCTCCCTCCCAAGTGGGATTGAAGCATCTTGGGTTCTTCTACTTCTTAATCTTCTTGAGTTCTGTGGATTATATCCTAGGTATTCTGAACTTTGGCTAATATCCACTTATTCGTAAGTACATACCATGCATGTCTGTTTGGGTCTGAGTTACCTCACTCACGATGATATTTTTTAGTTCCATCCATTTGCCTGCAAAACTCATGATGTCCTCGTTCTTAATAGCTGAATAGTATTCCATTGTGCAAATGAACCACATTTTCTTTATCCATTCTTCCATAGTGGGACATATGGGTTCTTTCCAGCTTCTGGCTATCACAGATAAGGCTGCTATGAACATAGTGGAGCATGTGCCTCTCTGGTATGGTAGGGCATCTTTTGGGTATATGCCCAAGAGTGGTATAGCTGGGTTTTTAGGTAGATCTATTTCCAGTTTTCTGAGGAACCTCTAAGTTGATTTCCAGAATGGTTGTACCAGTTTGCAATCCTACCAGCAATGGAGGAGTGTTCCTCTTTCTCCACATCCTCTCCAACAGTGCTGTCACCTGGTTTTGTTTTTGTTTCTGTTGGTTTTGTTGGTGTAAAGTGGAATCTCGGGGGTCTTTGATTTATAATGTGGTTTGAATGTATTTTGGGATGCCCCCCACCAGATGCATGGGTTTGCCTACATGGCCCTGGCTGGTGATTGGGAAGGCTGTTGAACCTTTAGGTAAATGGGCTTTGCTGGGTGGGGGATGGGGAGCACAGAGAGCAGAAGGAGGCTGAGGTTTCATAGCTCTGCCCCACTTCCTGCTCACTCTCTGCTTCCAGAATGCAGATGCAGTGTGACCAACTGGCCTGCTGCTCCTGCTGCCAATCCTTCCTCACCAGGATGGCCTTGAAATCCCTCAGACTTTGAGCAAGAATAAACCCTCTCTGCTCTAAGTGGGCTCTCATCGGGATGCTTTATTATAGCAACTGCTGATTGTATAGGTGGGGCAGCACCTGGGGCCCCTCCTCCTCCAGAGCAATATGCTTCAGAGTAGAGCCTGGCTCACCTGAGTAGAGGGGTCGCACATTCTCCTTCTCCAAAGGCATACAGCCCAGTTGGGGAAAGGCTCTGCCTCCTCCCTCTGTAGGACATGGAGTATGGCTCCAGCCAGCCTTCTGCCTACACACTAGCACAATTGTTTTTCCTTCCTGGCATCAGGTCCCATGTTCTTCCTCAGCAAAAATCACCGGTTCTGTTCTTCCTCAGTGGGATCTCTGCAACTCCCTTCTTTACCTAAAACTACAAAACCCTGCCTTTCCTTTCCAGAAACTTCCTTAAAGCACAGAAATGGAATTATAGCTTAGCCTTTTTCAGGCTTGAAAACTTTTTTTTTCTTAAAATGCCAGAGTCTGATAACCTACTGCCTCTGGTAGTATTCCTTTCTCCCCAGGGGAACAGTGCCTCCTGGCACTCTGGGGGCTTTGTTCAAGGATTATGGTCACCATTCCCTTTGCTCTGGTCCAGCCCAGGTTGTAACTTGGGAACACATGGTAGGGCCTTCATTCTATGTTGTCTTATAATGAAGTTGTTCCCTTTTCTATGAAGGAACCTTCACTGTGGATTTCCAACAGCTCGCAAACAGAGCTGTTGCATGGTGGATCCAAGGCAGAGAGAAGTTATCCAGATTCTTAGGTAACTATAACTATATTAGAGAGTCCAGTTTCTCTACTGGAGGTGGACTCTACAAGTTCTCTCTCCCCACTGTTGAACGTTTCATCTAAGCTCCCTAGATAACTGTAGATAACTAGTCCCTGCCTATAGATAGTCTTCAGATAAAGCGGATGCTGCCAACTCCAGAAGCAAGACTTTACTTATGAACCAGCAGAGGACGGTCCATCCTTTCGTCTCAGCTCTAAACGTTGTCTCCGTAACTCCTTCCGTAGGTGTTTTGTTCCTTATTCTAAGGAGGAATGAAGTATCCACACTTTGGTCTTCCTTCTTGATTTTCTTGTGTTTTGCAAATGGCGTCTTGGGTATTCTAAGTTTCTGGGCTAATATCCGCTTATCAGTGAGTGCATATCTAGTGACTTCTTTTGTGATTAGGTTACCTCACTAAGGATGATATCCTCCAGATCCATCCATTTGCCCAAGAATTTCATAAATTCATTGTTTTTAATAGCTGAGTAGTACTCCATTGTGTAAATGTATCACATTTTCTGAATCTATT
>NC_034591.1:162154005-162173841 GCF_900095145.1 Mus pahari
CCATCATTGGGAAGAGAGGTCCCTAGGTCTTGCAAACTTTATATGCCCCAGCACAGGGGAATACCAGGGCCAAGAAGTGGGAGTGGGTGGGTAGGGGAGTAGGGCAGGGGGAGGGTACAGGGAACTTTAGGGATAGCATTTGAAATGTAAATAAGGAAAATATCTAATAAAAAAGAACAACAGCAGAGGACGTTAAGTCAGCGAGCTTACCAGTAATCAGGTTGGTAAATATTTCCAGATAGAAAGTAGTTTTATGGGTCTCAGTACTTATGATAGTTACTCTTCATCATCAATTGACAGTATTCAGGATTGACCTATAATGTCTGGCATTTCCAGAGAGGATTGTATGAGGCTGGAAGACCTACCTTCCAGTAGGCAGCTTAGACATAAAGAGGACAGAGGAGGAAGCAGAACCACTCTGCCTACCTTCACATCTGAGTGAGTCTGTCACTCCCCTTTGCTGACAATAATACATGACCTCTGTAGTCACACATGACCTCTGTAGAAGGAGACAAGTTTGACCGTGTTAGACAAAATTAAAATTGAGAGGAGGCCCTGAAGAGCTCCCTGTACAGACAAGGCCTCTTAGGCCTCATGAGTCTCTGCAGCCTGGCTTGATTTTCGAACAGGAGTGAAACTTGACTTGAGCTGTTTCTTGTAAAAGTTATATTAAAGAAAAACAGAATTAAGCTTGACCAATTAGAAGTAGCCAATAAACTCAGTTATATAACTAGTAAGTTTATAGTGGGGTAGACCAAATAAGACAGCTTTACAACTGTAACCAGATATTTTCTTTGTATCCCATCCACATTCTCCCTGTAAAAGTCTCTCTCCTGAGCTTCTTCAGAGGAGTCCCCAAACCACGTATGTTCTGGAGATGCCCAACCCATGAATCACTGCTTGCTCAAAAACACTCTTTAAATTTTTATTATGCCTCAATTTACCTTCTAACAGATGTGTTACAATAAGATTAAAAAATATAAAACCAGACAAAAGAACATATTTGGCCCATGGGCTACGGTTTGCTAAGGCCAGACAGCTGGAATGGGGAACTGATCTGAAGAGAATTCAGATGAATGAGAGCAAACAGACAAGGTCAAGGACCCGCTTGCCCTTTGTCCAGTCCAAGCTCAGAGCTGGAATCCAGGCTCCGCCAGATGCTTCTAAGCATCGCTCAGATTTGTTATTATATGCAAATTCCATTCACATCTTTTCTAGAAATCATAGTGTGTTGGACTAGACACCGAGAGTAGGGCAAGAGAGGCCAACAATTAACATCTCTTTCCAGTTAAGTAATAAAACACAGAGGTTGACGTGAGGGAAACGGCACCTCTTCCCATGAAGAATCAGATCAGAAATCAGGGCTTGCAAATGCTCTAGCAGTGAGCTCCTCAATGCCAAGTCCCAGACTCAGGACGTCTCACCCGAAACACATCCTCCCGTCAGACTGATTATATTCAGGAGAATGAAGAAGAGTCTATATTTAATGGTTCTTCTGTTTCTTTTGCCAGCCAGGTGAGTAGCTCCTGTGGCCCGGGTGCCTAGGTTGCTTAGCACTGGAACAAAACACCTACCAGAAGCAACCTATGGCAAGAAGGCTAACCTAATCTCATGGTAAGGGTTTAGTCCATGGTGGGAACATGTGATATCAGGAGCCTAGGATGGCCCATCACAGGTCACATTGCTTCTTCAGTCAGGAAGCAAAGCAGGAGTAGAACGGAGAGAGTAGTAGAGTAGGAAGAAAGAAATACTGGTTCTCAGATTGCTTTCTCCTTTTTTATTAGTCTGGGACCACAGCTTAGGGCATGGGTCTTCCTCCCTTCGTTAAATCTTCCTGCAAGTATTGCACAGACACACTGTATTAGTTAGGGTTTTCCTGCTGTGAACAGATATCACTACCAAGACAAGTCTTATAAAGGACAACATTTGATTGGAGCTGGATTACAGGTTCAGAGGTTCAGTCCATTATCATCAAGATGAGAGAGTGGTAGCATCTAGGCGGGCACAGTGCAGGCAGAACTGAGAGTTCTACATCTTCATCTCTAGGCTGCTAGTGGAAGACTGACTCCTGGGCAGCTAGGACAAGGGTATTAAAGCCCATACCCACAAGGCCACACCTACTCTAACAAGGCCACTCCTCCCAAAAGCGCGCTCCCCGGGCCAAGCACATACAAACCCTCACATGCACCAAAGGCATGTCTCCTAGGGGATTCTAAAATCAGTCAAGTTAAAGAGGAAGATCAGCCATCACATCTGGGCAGATGTGAGACAGGGCTGCTTAAAAGGTCTTAAAGTACCTTGCCAGTAAGCTTTGCCTCCAGATGGGAGAAGGTGTTTCCCTCTTGATCAATGTCAGTTCAAGCCCCAAGTGTGTGGAGTCAAAAAGGAACTGAGAATTCCATTACTAATACAGAAAGCCAGCAGGACTTTCAGGCTCAGCGATACCTACCCAGATATTTAAGATCTCCATGTTTAGAGCACTGGACCTGCTCTGTTGCTTCCTAAGAATCTAGGAAAGTCGAGGACATTCTTACAATTTGCTTGACAAGATTCCAGTTTTCTCCTCTTTCAGTCACATGAAATTTTGATATCAACCTTCGTGGTTCTGCAGCAACAGGACCAACAGTCTCTTGTTCTCCTTCTGTCTGCACCAACAGTGGGAGCAGGCGGTAGGCAAGCATGGGGTTACCTAAGGAAATCAATATGCACTTTCCACCTAAGCTGTTGATTTTCTCCACCACTGGCTTGGTTCACTAGTGAGTCGCATGCCCTTCCGTCAGGCTCTTTACAGACCCCTGGACTTTTAGACTCATCCTGAATCTTAGTTTCCTAATCTGTTGCTCTGGAGGAAAAAAGTGGATGACCGGGCCATGCCAGCATCTGAAGCCCACAGCCAGACATCCCTGGAAACTGACAATGACTTTGGTTATGAAGTTTGTTGCTAAGTCTGTGTTGACAGTCCTTGTTTCTGAGGTGTCAAAACGGTTAGGAGGAGCAAGAGAGTTGGCTCACCTCTTGAGGACATGCCTACTGCTCTTGCTAGGAACTTGAGTTAGTTCCCAGTACCAGCAAGACACCAGTGACTCCAGCTATCCAATGCCCTCTTCTGGCCTCAGAGAGCAACTGTCCTTACACGCATGGACCCATACACATCCATGGAGTTAAAAATAAAATCCTTTTTTTTAAAGGTCAGAAAAATAAATAGAGAGGCTCCTTTAAAAAGGGAAAATGAAATTTTAAGAAACTTTCCTATTTTCCTTTGTGTCTTTCTTGTGAGGGCTCTGTAGGAAATGTAAACAGGTCACAGGAAGTGCTAGAAACTCCACCCCTTGAGTGGAAACATGGTTATTTTATGAAAACAAAATACAGTTGGTTATCATTTAAAAGGGGTTAGGTTTTTGGATTATGGTTTCTTTGATATAGCAAAGCCCTGGCCTAGGTTACTAGTGTATTTCCGAAAGCAAAATAAATGGAAAATTGTTTCGTCTTCATCAGTGTCTTGCCCTGCCCTATTTGTGGATGGCCAGGAAAGTATCACGAGGCTTCACTAGAGCATTTCAAAGAAGAGGAATGCGGGGGGTGAGGGGGTTGACCCCAACAGAAAAGAATTGCTTGCACTGAAGAAATACCTCCCTATGCTGGAGCACAATTAGCATCTTTCACTATCAGGAATAGCCCATTCCTGGGACCCCTGGGACTCCTGGAGCCTCCCCTCAGTGAAAAGAATCCAAAAAACTGCAATTGGTTAGTAAGTATAGAGACCCAGGACTATTCCTGATTCATGTGGTTTTTATTACTGATTATTTCCTCAGCTCTCCCCCACCCACTAATTTCAGCAGCATCATATACACTCACATGCATACATATACACACTTGCATACACAAATACATATATGTACACATGCATGTGCACACATACATGAATACACACATATACATATATGCACACACTCACAGCACACATGCATGTGCACACATACACATATACTCATATATGTACAAAGAAATACATATGCACACATGTGTATGAACATACATACACAGATATATATGTGACACATGCACACATATACTTACACATGCATGCCTAGATACATATTTGCACACATGTACACAATGTAAATATCACAAATACATACACATACATGCATATACATGCAAACACACTTTTGCCATCCTAGATTCCTTTCCATTCATCTTGAACATGACCTTGTTTCTTGATGAGCCTCAGCTAAGTTCTCTTTCTTTCTTTGAATTGACTTTTTATGAGAATCATATTCAGAAGAAGCTTTTTTCCCTCAACTTCTGAAACACTGTAGCTATGTCGTGGTCCTGGGGTACAGTGAGAGTTACAGGTAGCAATTCTGCTTCCATGAGACTCCATGACTGTGAGCAGTGATCAGAACACGGGTTCCTGGGCGCCCTGGCATACACCTGACTTGGGGATAAAATGCCTTTGCAGCCCAGTCACCATCTCTGACTTGTGGAACACTGTGACTTCCTTTGTGCTAATGATACAGTGGAAGGGCTGCAAATCTGGGTATGTTTACAACCTGAGCAAGGTTCTCCAGTGGCCTTGATTTTTCTGGAATAGAAATGAGAGAGTTGATGAAGGATAATTTGTGGTGGGTATATCAAAGCTTCCTCAGACCCCCAGGACCCATCCTGCTCCTTCTTTTATAATATTAACAACTGATGCATTAGTATTTTCCTTTGGTGACAAATACCCAGAAACAATTGGAGAAGATCCTTTTGGCTCCGTCTCAGAGGTTTCTCTCCATGGCCACTGGCCTCATGTTTTGCAGTCTGTGTTCAGGCAGAGCATCATAATGGAGGGTTGTGGTAGGGTAGAACTGCTCACCACAGAAAAACAGAAAAAGACAGGAAGCAGAAAGACAGAGAGGGAAGGGCCAGGGCAAGACACACCCTTCAAAAGCATGTCCCACCTGATAGAATGTTTCTCACTGAGCTCCACTGCCTAGTGTCCCACTGATGAAATGAACATATGTCAAGAGTGTCACCAGCTGGGGACCAACCCTTCAACACATGAGCCTTTTGGAGGACATTCATATTGAACTACAACCTTGTCCCTGAAGATGACACATGAGGGTGTCTTTAAGCCTTTACTTGTGTGCAATAATGTACATTCACATCCATATACAACACACACATTACATACAGATAAAAACAACACACATACACACACTTCATACATACCAAAGAAACAAAAGCAATCAAAAAGATGACGGTGGGAATTGAAGGCAAAGAAGAGACTTTGATAGCCTCAGTACTTTATGTTGTAGAAATTTTGTTTTCTTATGTAATCCCCTATATATAACGGAGGCTGGCCTCGAACTCATAATCCTCCTGTTTCTTCCTCCCTAATGATAAGATGACAGGTATACATCCTATGTTGGCTGTGTGTTAGAGTTTGAAGCATATACTACTTTTAACAGATTTTTACAGAGCACCATTCTTGCCTAGTAATTCTAAAGCACCCTTTCTAGTCCGTATCATAGCCTCTACCAATATCTCTAGAGTTGTCATTTATTGCTCAAAAAAGCCACCTCTCTTACAGCTTGAGGCATGGGGAGCACTTGCAAGCATGCTTAGACTGCAGTTGTCAATCAAGCCAATGGCTCCTGAGTCTCCCAGTCCCTCCTTCTGGTGGAATCCTCACTCAGATTTAATTTTCCAGCTTCTGCAATCCAGAACCACACACCAAGTGTCTTATCCAAACCCAGAAGTATTATCTTAACACTCTGGAAGTCAGAATTCTAAAACAACTGGACTGCAATCAGGCTTTGGCTAATGTCAGGATTGGGTTTCTTTCTGGAGAAGGGGCTTCTCCCTCCCTGCTCTCCCAGCTCCCAGAAACTTGCCATGTTCCTTGGCTCTTATTCCCTTCTCTTATCTGAACCCAGCAATATAAATCTTCTTTGGATAGATGATGCGTTCGAGTCCTTCTCTCATGCTCAAGCCCTTCCTGAGGAGGCTGGGTTTCTCAGAAAGCATCCCCATGGCAAGTTTGGCCATGGTGAGCTTAATTTTACCAGCGCCCTTCATTCTCCTTTATACTTAGAGCTCGTTTAAGGTTGAGGGGTCAGACCTGTGGTGTCTCCTATTTTGTGACTTCTGAGACAGGTCCCCCAGAATGAAGTAAACCATGCTTTACTCCACATTCCGTTCTCATAGAGGGACTGCCTTTGGTCCCAGGTCTTAGAAAATCACACTGCAGTTACTCAAATGATGCTTTCAACACTTTATCCAGGAGAAACAAGGCCGTGACCTAATTTACTGTTTTTCCTCTTCACTCGTATTGTATCAAAAAAAAAAAAAGTGTGTATTGGTAGTAGAATGCCTGGTAAACATGTGGGTTCTATTAGAAGAATAAAGGGTTAATAATACAGAAGTGGATTAAGGCTATTTGGTGACAGATAAGGAAGTTGAATTCAGATGAGTCTGAATATCTAGAGACAGGGTCGTGGAGTCACAACTCAGAAAATGGTCACAAATGCCAAGAAAAGATAATAGAAATTATGTAATTTAACCTTTTAAGAAAGAGCAGTGTAAAAAATACTTTGTTTAAGGAAGGGAACTTGAAAACAGAGACTGAAAAACAACAGCCACAAAGTTTGTGTGTGCACACATATGCCCTCATGTATAATTATATGTGTGAGTGAGTATAGTGTGTATGAGTATATTGTGAGTGTGTGAGTGTGTGTGAGGGTGTATGTGTGTGAGTATATTGTGAGTGTGTGAGTATGTGTGTGAGTATGTGAGAGTATGTGTGTGAGTGTGTGAGAGAGTGTGAGTGTGTGAGAGAGTGTGTGTGAGTGTGTGTGAGTGTGTGAGTGTGTGAGAGAGTATGTGTGAGTGTGTGAGTGTATGAGAGAGTGTGTGTGAGTGTGTGAGAGAGTGTGTGTGAGTGTGTGTTGATGTGTGTGCACTTTAAGTAAACAGAGAAAAGTCCATACCTGGAGGACCTCACTCCCAGGGCCTGCAGCTTTAACTCAGGAGATTCTCGCTGCACCTCCTCTGTGGTATCCTTGGGTGGAGAACATCAGCACTGGCTGTGAGAGCATGACACATATTTCCTTCTGGCAACAATTGGTTTCCTTTTTCCAACTCTGTTCTCCCACACACCCTCTGATAAACAGTCTGGTGTCGGAGGGGACCCACTCACCAGGAAGGGAGTGCCTGGTTCAGATCTGACAGTCAATCCTGTTCTCAACCCTGGCGGTGGTAAGCCCACCGAAAATTAATAATTTAGTGTCCTTGTTCATAACTGCCTGGCCAGGTTGTTAGAATGAATCAGTTCTCCAGAGCCTACTATGCAGTCTGGTGAAAAGAAAGTACCCAACTCTGTAAGACAAAGACAACCCTTGCTTCAGCCACGAGGGTAGAACTCTTCCAGCCCCACATTTATTTCCATGCTTGAGGTTTTGAAGAACACGACTTTTCTACTCAGACTACAGTGATACAATGAAGTTTCTTCTAACCATCAAGAGGCAGCCATGGTTGCTTTCGAAATGTCACTAGGCAAAGTAAAAGTGTGAAAACAGTGCATCCAAGAGATTAATCCAATGATTCAGCCACCAGTGAGTACAAAAGGGCCTGAAGAGACCAGTGAAGGGACATGGTGACAGCAGATGCCACCAGGATACAGGCTGCCAGGAAGTCAGGGCCCAAAGAGTAGGCTCTCAGACATGGAACATAGGCATGCTAGGCTGGCTGGACAGCACCTGTACTTACTGATAATTTTAATAAAAGTCTGGTGGCCTCTGAATTACAGATGTGAGACAATTCTTTTTTATGAAAGAAAGTAAATCAGGAATTTGTCAGACTCAACTCCATCAGCCCACACCAGGGATTAACCAGCGGTAGGCAGTTGAACTCTGGCCATTCAGTTATGTTCTCCTTGCTTTTTAAAAAAGAAATACTAATTAACGATACCTAATGTCATATTTCAGAAAACGAGTATCATGCTAAAAACATCTGAAATAGGGTACTAGAACTTGTAGGGCATAATACCAACCTTTAAAAATGTTGACTCAGTGGCCTGGGAAAATCAGCTTCTGAGATGGTCTGGAGCAAGTGTCTTCCTATGTCATCTGAGGCGCAGCATGCAAGAAGCAGCTTGCAAAAACACCTAGACATAGGAACCATGGCTCTGAGTCCTTGATAATCATGATGAATCCTTGATAATCCTAATCTATGTAGCATCCTTAGCAGACTTTGTTTCTTTTATACAGTAGATCATGTTGATTTTCATGTAGCCACACTCCAACTGAACTCTGAATCCCATATTTCTTTCAAACATGAAATGAACACAAAAGTCAAAGCTTAAAGCAATCAATCAATCAATCAATCAATGCCATGATGACAAATAAGAGCTTTAACTATCTGACTTAAAGTTTTTATCTAAAGTCCCCTCCCTCCCCTGTATCCCCCTCTTTTACACACACACACACACACACACACACACACACACACACACACACACACATACACATACACACACTCAGAGCTATGTCCCCCGCCAGATCCTCAACTGAAACTCTGGGTCTCTAGCAGCCAAAATACACAGTTTAGCCATCACTATGGTTCACACTGTGTGGCTCTTTTTGATTTATTGCTGTTGTAAAAGGGGACCGGGTGTTGGACTGTGACGATTGGTGATTTGTTCCTAACTATTAAGAAAATAGAACTAACTTGACAGATTCATTCCTCAGGTCAAACAGAAATTGCAAGTGTTCTCCCTCTTCGTGTGGGGTTTGAATAAAGACTGGAAAGATGGTGTGAAGAAGAGATGGGGGGATAGAATGGGCCTGGGAGATGTCCCCACCTGGTCTTAAACACACAGCTTGGGGGGCTAGAGATCAATGGCAGGCATTTAAGACTCTTGCTGCTCAATTAAGAACATTTCTAAGAAACCACTTAAGTTCTCATTCTCTTTACACTTTTCCATTCTGGGAAGGCTCAGTTGCAGCAGGCTTTCCACCAGGACTTGACAACAGTGTACCCACTGACTCCTTGGGCGTGAGAAGCACTATGGAGACAGGGACTCAAACCAGCTCCCCCAAACTCAGCAGGAGCGAGAGATGCACAGGACTCTCCTCTGTGTGTGCTAGCTCTCAGAAACGCAGAGCAGAATACCAACACTTCATCTCTCCTGAGGGCAGGCATATCTGAGCAAGGAGGTGTAGGTTCAACCACTCCAACTGGAGTTCAGAAAGAAAACCTACCTGGTCTGTTTCTTAAGGTCTCTCTTTTTGAGAGAGAAAGATACAGAAGAGTCTTGGGCACAAGCTTGTCTTGCCTTGCCATTTTGTAGCAACCCTGAATAGTGTCAAAGGGTTCTCCATCCTGGAAAATGAACCCATCCATCCTTACTCAGAATCAACAGGCTTGTAGACAGGAGATTGGGGTGGGTATCCTCCCTCTGATGTTCTGAGCTGCAGCAAGCTTTAGACCTGCCTTAAACATAGTCATCTCACTGACAGTCAGGAGTATATCTTTGTCCATGTAACAGGTTTTCCATGCAGCACATGTGTGTGTGTGTGTGTGTGTACATGCGTGCATGTGTGTGCATGTGAGTATGTGTGGACATGTGTATGTGTATGTGTGTGTAATACTCATGTGTATGTGCATGTACATGTGTGTGTGCACATGTATGTGCATGTGTTCATGTGTGTGCATGTATATGTGTGTGTGCACGTGCATATATATGAGTGTGTGCATACATGTGTGTACATGCACTTGTGAGTGTGTGCATATGTGCATGCACATGCATGTGTGTGTGTGTACATGCTCATGTGTGTGCAAGTATGTGTGCATTTGCATGTGTGTGTTTGTGTGTGTGTGTGTCTGTGTGTGTGTGTCTGTGTGTGCACTGAGAGATGGAAAGGGACTTTTACAGTGTACAAGGAGTCATAATTTTGGCAGAGTTGGAAGTGGCAGCATGCATATTGCAGAGCTAAGTCAACACCACTGGTAAAATGAAGCTAGAACTTAACTCTCCCTAGGAAGAAGGGACACTGCTTCCATGGGCCATGTGACTGCAGTCCTAGCCCTTTGCCTGCATGTGACCATGACATCAGTGCTGCCATTTTCTTTCCAGAGTGTTGTCCGTGGTTTGTATGTAGTAAATGGCTTCAAGTCCAGAAATTGCTCCCATGGGATCTGCTCCCTCTAGAGGGACTTTGCAAGGTGGCTTTGGAACACTGGAAAGTCTTTCTGGTAGAATATAGCATTTCTTTTCATGATCTAGACCTTGGCAAAGGGGGGGAAAATCAAATGAAGAAACGATTTATAGCCATACTCCCTAGTTTTTGAGATAATAAACACACAGGTGTGTTGTTTGGAGTTCTTTGTTGTGAGGGCAATGTTTAATGGCTTGAACTGCCGTCCTAACGATAGATGGTGATGTTTCTCCTCGAGACAGTGAATGCCCAAGTTCTGTTAAGCTGCTTCTCTGATGGCAGAGGCCCTGTGCAAAGTGGCTGCCCTCAGAGGCCCTGGATTTTCTGACCCAGATGCACTGCATCCCTTCAGCCACACACCTGCTTTAAATAACAGCGCACCCCTGGATTTTCCAGGTGGTGATTTTTATTGCTTTCCAAAGCATGAAATTTGAACTTGACTTTTCCCTGATGTCAGATTAGCAAACATGCCATAACAGTGAGCTTTTAAAATAAAGTGGCTATTTCTGGTGGTCACACATATTTTAAAAGCCCATTAGAAGTATATAGAAAATTTTCTAAAAAGCAGAGAGGGGAGTGTTGGATATTAAAGATTTCAACTAGTCTTTTCTCCATTAAAATATTAGGTGTAGACTGGCTTACATATGAGCCGATGTTAAAACCACACATCTAACAACACAATAATAAGCTGCGCAGAGACAGGGCCTCCTCACCTCCTCCCCCAAGAGACCCAGGATCTGTTGTTGTATTGGAGGAGGGCACAAGGCAGAGCTGTGTGGTGCAGGGTCTCCCCTAGCTGCTTCAGCGTGAGGTCATTTCACTGTGTGTCATAGAATATAACTCAATTCTCATAAACTCCTAACCCATTTTAGTGAACACAGGCAATTAGAAGCAAACCGCCCCCCAGGCTGAGATTTTACCCGGTACCTAATTTTTACCAAGGCTGAAATGTGAAGCAAAGAAAATAAAACAGTTCCCCTAGTCCCGCATGCTGGTTGCCTAGGGTATAATTATCTGATTAGCTCTGGCAAACTCTTGCTTGTATGTACAAATTTGGTCTAGAGAGTTCTTGCAACAGACAGCTAACTCTCTTGTGTAGATGCTGCCCTTACTGCCCAGAACACAAAACTGTAGCTCTTTGCATATGGTCAGTGAGCAATGCACGTGTGAAACAAGTGAAATTGAAGGGGGGGGCGATAAGTGGCCACACACTTATATACTGTCTACTTCTGCTCTACAAAAGTGCACAGGAGTTACTGCTACAGTTCTAATCTGCTAATCTGCCACGTGTACTTCTCCACAGAAAACTCACAAAGACATTTTGGGCCACTTCCTTAAAATTTCATCTCAAACCAATAAATATATAGGATTTTTATTTGTCTCTATGAAGAAACAATCCCAATTTCCAAAATGTTTGATTACACTTGATGCAGCAGGGGTACACACTTGTAATCCCAGCACTTGAGAGCTAAATCTTGGCTAATAATGTGTGCAGGTCCCGTCTGGGTAACTTGGGAGTTGTTTAAAAATATATAAGTTAATAAATACTAAGACATTTTACTGTCTTCTCAGTTGGACAGGAGTGTGAAATGTAATGCCTTTTCATCTCTTGAGTTTAACTGTTTCAGTTTGCAATTAAAAACAAAGATTCAGGGACGCAAGGGCTGGAACAGCCATCAGGACCACCAGTCACCACATCCAGTATTCTCATCATCCAGGGCTGCCTCTCACAGTAAAAACATGGCACAATTTGTATCCAATTTTATTGGTCTTCCTACTGGAACTGAGAACTACATTATAGGGGTGATTGCTAATTGGACTAGCACTACGGCCTCCCCATTCTTTACTGATTCCCAAGCAAATGTTGTCCTTTTCTTAAGAATGTCAAAACAGAAATAATGAATCCATCCCACATAAGCATGTGGCCATTGTCTAGACTTCTAAGAAGTTAAGACAATGTGCAATTTCAAACGCTTTCAGTAGAGGAAAAAAAATTATGTCACCCTTTTTTCCTTCTAGCAAGGAAAATTCTGTGAACTTAAACATGAATCATCTAAAGAGTTATTAACTGAATGTCTAGGGTCACGGTTCTGTGATAAAATACTTGCTGGGATTTTCTGAGACTCCGTGTGTTCCATTCCCAGCACAGCATTAAAAGAACATAAATAAATAAATAAATCCAAAAAACCAACTTATCAACTTGAGCTTAATTTTATCTTTTTGAGACAGGATGTCAAGTAGCTCAGGCTGGCCTCACACTCATTCACTGTGGAAGCCAGAAATGGCCTAATGATTTTCCTGTATCTGTACAAGCTAGGCAATCAATCGGATACAACTCTTAATATTTGTGTTAACGAAGGGATCACAAGAAGCTGCATTTTAATGAGATCATTCCTAGCATGCCTTGGAGTCAGAGAGAACTTTATCATCAGTATCATATGCTATCATTACCCAGCATTCGTGGGGCTCCTAGTATTGATGCAATTCAGTAAACAAATGGTTAAGGGAATTTGCACTTCTAGAACTTGTGTGGCTGCTGAAATGATTTACTTCTCTGACAACTTGAAAGAGGTTTGATCTGTCAGGCTTAAGATAATAATTCCCTTAAGATAATAATGCTCTAATTTCCCAACATAAAGGTTGTTTGTAAGGTAAGGGGCATTAAAGTGGAGACAAAAATAATCTGAGAAGCACCATGACTCCGGAGCATACGCACATACACACCATGAAAAATAATAAAATACAATTATTTGGTAGAGGAAATGATGAAAAATGCCCTACTTGGAGGAGGTTTGCTAGTGTTAAGAAAGATCCAATCGCCTCCCACTGCCAAGGCTGCCTGGGTCACTTCTACCGCGCTCCAACCGTGTGGTGTGGAGGAAGTTGGCCTCACTGAGAAACATCTAGAAGGCTGTCACTCTGAATATCCAGTTTTAGAAATAAGCCTGTAGGAACTGTGTCCTCCCTGAAGGCTTGTCTAGTGTGACCACGTTTGGAGACAGGTCTTTAGTGAGGGAATTATGGTTGAATAAGGTCATGAGTGTTGGGATCTAATCCAGCAGCACTGGTGTTTTTATAAGAGGAACAGGGTGGGGGTAAGGATATAGCTCACTGAATAAAGTACTTGCTGTGCTGGTATGAAGTTCTGAGTTCAGGTTCCTAACACTCATGTAAATTTGAGTGGAGGAAATAAAGAACATACTAAACTGCCTGTAATTCCAGAACCCAGGATGTTAAAATTGGATTCTCAGAGGTGTTGACAACTAAAATAGCCGTACTCAGGAGCTCTGGGTTCTGAAGAAAGATTCCAGATGTTAGGTTTGAGTTTCTACAGGTACCTCCATACATCTGTGTCCACACATGTTCAGATGTGCATCAGACACATACACAAACAGTAGACTGGTCTCCTTTCTGTCCATCTCTTGTGCCCAGGGAGGATAATGCTGGTGGTCACCCACAGGTCAGAGAGAGACCACAACACCTTCACTTTGGACTTATAGTCTGATGTGTTCTTGTTAGAACCACACACCCAGAGGTATTGTGATGCATCAGAGTTAACATACACCTCAGGGTTCCCTTTACCAGAGATTCCTTCAACCTTTGATCCCCAATGTACAACTCCACCTTCATGTCCCCCTTTCTCTCTGTTCCCTCCATTCAACTCACCCTCTCTGGATTGGCCCTCTCTTCCTTGAGACCAGATCATCTGTTCACACATGATGCAGGACAGGGTTGCCTACTCAAGATAGCAGCTCAGTGCCTTCTTGCTTGACAGAGCATCTTGCAAAAGCTATCTTCATAAGCCAGACCTACAGCTCAACTCCTCTTCCGTGTGCTGCTGTAACCTAGCCCAGACTAGGCATCAATTATCCTGTTTCTCTGTCTTCCAGGCCCTTAAGGAGAAGCAAGGACCTTAGCTCATTCATCTCCTCACCCCTCACCCCCTGTTCCCCCATCCCCATTGTCTGGCCCAAACAGGATGTAACACATTTTAACTGATGCAAAGATACTCAATGGAGTATAGCTTATTACACCTGAAACAGAAATTTGCATATTATATCCGACATTCCAGAGAGTAGGATTCATTTAAGACATGAATCTTCCCACAAGGAACTTAAAGCTTATTTAGGAAGATCAGACATACACTTGAAAACTGTGGTGAAACGTATTTCTGGATTTCACAGGTACTCGTTGCCCAGTTTCTAAAAACTGGCCATACAAATTTTCCACTAGCTTGGAAGGAATATCCACCCACTGCACCAAATCTACTTGCATGTTTACGGTTATGGGAGGTGCAGGTACAGCCTGGGAGAAGGTCTTGTTCCCAGGAGATAAGCTGCATTTATGATTGAAAGGAAGGGAGTGAGCACACTAGTCTTCCTGGCACCAGAAGCGAGACGGTGAGAAACAAAGATATTTTTATGAATGTTCAAGCCACTTTGGATGAATGGTCATAACTGATGATGACAATTATTATTTATTAAGGCTTATAGTCCATAAAAGTAAGTGGCTTTCCCTCCTTAGTGTGTAGCTGACTGGGGTGGTTATGCCCTTTGATGGAGAAGGTCTCTGACTTGGTTTTGGGGTTTCTGACCTCTGGAATGATTTCAGTGTTAGATTGCTGTGCTATGTAGGGACCTAGAAGCATCCAGAGATGACTGAAGTTGAGATGCCAGGGGACAGCCCGCTAGAAAGTGTAGCAAGTGTGAAGCAAGGGGCTATTGCACAAAGAAGTATCAGGAGAAATATCTATGATCCAGGTCCTAGAGGACACACACACACACACACACACACACACACACAAAGTGTAACATTAAAAAACCAAATAAGTCACTTAAGATCTCACTTTGCAAGGCCAACGACTTTCTAATTGTCACATCTGACTTTCTTATCAAGTTACTAGGTGACTCAGCTCTGGGAACTCTCCTTCCTGCCCTGCCCAGATCCCTCCCACTGGAGGGGACTTGGTCACAGCAAGAGAATGGGGCAGTGAGAGGAGATGATGTGCCCCTTCCTGTGATTGCTGTAGAATTTTTCTGGGCTGTGTTTGCCTTGGCAGCTTTCATAACAGCAGAAGAGAGCTGGGGTACATCTCTCTCAAAGGCCGTCCTTGCGTGCAAAGGACACAACGGTTTCAGTTGGCTGAGCCTGGGAAGTTGGTATTAAACAAGACCACAATTGGGCAGAAAGAGTGAAACACTCTTTGGATATAAAACTTAACAGAGTACTTACTGTCTGTAATAAAGATAAAAGATATATTCTATGTTCCTACTGCAATGTTTAAGCCAGTATAAAAGCCCACAAGGCAGAAGATTTAATATTTTCAATTAAGGAGAGATAGTACTGTTTGTCTCATAGGAGCTTCCCAGTGAACTGGGAACAAGTATGCTCTACACAGATGCATCTTGCTTTCAGTAGTAGAGTATCGTGATATCTTGTGTGGTTCAAATACAGAACAGCATTTCCTATGTGTGTGCAAGGGACATATTTTCCTATAGCCCTCAGACTTTCCTGACCACCATGGCATTGAAGTTGAGCAATCTGTTCACCTTTAGAAGAGGGCTGTGAGTGGAGAGATTTCCTACCAAAGAGGGATGGGCAGGCCTTGACACACATGGATAACATACCATCAGTCATCCCCTGGAGGGCAGCGAACATGACCCTGGAGGATAGCATAGTGTGGAAGGTTCAGATGGGTTTAGATGCTGAGCAAATGGTGGATTTGGAATGACAACCCCAGAGCCTCTGATCAATGACACAGACTCCTGAACAAGCACTGCACTTCATCATTAAAGATACTTCCTATGAAATCAAAGAAAATAGAAGAAAATCAAGCCTGTTATCACTTAAAAACCTCACGTTATAAGGTTTCTGTATATATGTGTGGCATGTATGTGTAGTTATGTGTTACGTTTGTGTGTCATGTGAATATGGCATTTGTAGTGTATGTGATTTATGTGTATATGTATAGGTATGTGTTTGTGTGCTGTAGGTGTGTGTTGCTTGTATGCTATATGTATGTGTTGTGTGTATATGTGTGTGTTATATGTGCTGTGTTATATTTATGTGCTGCATGTGTATATGTGTGTATATACATATGTGTATATGTTGTACAGATGTGTGTGATGCCTAGTTGCCTAAGGGGGATTCCAATCATCTTCTTCCACCAACTCTCCTGCCTTGACCCAAAGCCTCAATGGAGTACAAGTTCATCCTTTGGCCAGCTTGGATGTCAGAAAGCCTCTAGAATTTGCTTGCCCATACTCCCAGAGGCATATACAGCCATTTCTACATTGTTATGTTGATTCGAACTTAGAACCCTATGCTTGCACAGGAAGCACTCCTACCCACTGAGTTATCTCCCTAGCCTTGAAGTCTTGGCTTTTATTGACAATTTTTCCAAATGTCAAGTGGTAGATTACACACATCTGTAATACCAGCACTTGGGGGGGGGGCTGATACAGGAAGACTGTGAGTTAAGGGCTATTCTGAGTGAAATTGTAAGGTTCAGACCAGCCATGGTTACAAGGCCAGACCTACTCTCAAACAAAGAAACGGCAACAAATGTATTATTAAGAAAGTTCCAGGACAAGAAAAGACTATAGATTGATGTTTAAAAAAAAGACACCAAGAGGTCTCGGGAGAAGGAAACGAAGACAGAGATGGTGTATGATTACCCCTGGGGAGACATGAACAACTGTTTGCGTACCCTAGATAGGACACCCCAAACAGACCAAAGTCTTGTTAAGACCAAAGTTCGACTTAGTGAACCAATGAGTTTTTGTAGGGCAACAGGCCAGTGGAAAATTACACTGCCTCGGCCAGCCTCTGAACACCGGACTTGAAAATATCCCCTTCCTGCAACTGAGAGTTACCAGCCAAACAATGCTTTAATTTTGGAGGCAAAGCAGTAATTCTGGCATTATCTTGATTTTTTCACTAGATCACTGCCCACACTCCAAAAGCCCTATAAAATTACTCCCCTCTACCCATCCCTCTGAATCTCCCTTACTGGTCAGTGAGAGCTGCCATTCTGTATTTTCCCCCAATACACTTTGTGTGAGGTTTGTTGCATTCTGTGACTTTTGGTATTCTTTGGCTCCCAACAGCCAAAATGTCCTTGTGAGGGAAAATCTATACAGTTTTACTGTGGTTACTACATGTGTGTGACAGGTTACTTATAGGAGATAGGTAGGTAGGTAGGTAGGTAGGTAGATAGATAGATAGATAGATAGATAGATAGATAGATAGATAGATAGATAGATATAAATACATTATATTTATTATAAAACAATAATGAACTTATAGGAGCAGAAATGACTCAAAGAGAGCTTCATCACCAAATCCCACCTGAGCACAGGTAACAAAACCTGGAAACCTGGAGTGCCCTGAGCCTGCAGTTAGATTAACAGACTGAGAGTGTCTGCTTTGTCCTGGCCCCTGGGCTTGTCTGAAAGAGACTTCCAACAATTTTACTGCTTATATACTCTTGGAGAGAAAAATGCCTAGTCAGTCTGGTCAACTTCAGGGACTTCCTGAAGGATTTTGAGTTGTTAACTTACTGATTTAAGAAGAGAATTTCCCTCCAGGATGGGGTGTTTCACTTCCCCTCTGATTCAGATCCTTGTAAGCATCCTGGCTTAATGTATATCATTCACTTCTTTTTTAAGACGTTTCCCTTCAAGTTGGAGGAAACTACTATGCAAGAGAATACAGATTCTTGCCATCTAATAACTTGTTTATGTCCTAGCACACCCATCAGAATTGGGAATGCTACAGAGATAGTGCATATAATAGTCCTAACAACCAAGCACTACAGCCTAGCAACAGCACAGGCGTGCCCAGCACAGGTTCCTCTTTTAACTTTATGGCTTCTAGAGCCAAAACTCATTATTGCAGCCTAATTCTGTAACACAGCAGCTTGCTTTGTTGTTGTTTTTTTATAGTCTCACTATATAAAAGACCCAAGTTGGCCTGTCTCAGCCTCTTGAGTTGTGAGATACAGATCTACCTCACCATGCATAGCAGAGGATATAGATGTGTGTGTGTGAATTGCTTTTGCTATAAAGTTGAAAACTGTAAGTCATAGACCATCTATAATAGGGGAGGTCTAGAAGAGGAAATGGGACTCTTGCTGAATAATGTTAAATGTTGATGAAAACAGTTTTGACTTTTACTCTAACAGACATTGTTTTATCATGAGGTATGTTGTAACATAGCTCATGGTCAACCAAGATCAACAGGAAAGTCATAGAACTGAGGATTTGACAGACAAGATTGTTGTTTATTGACTATCAAACTCAAGAAGACTATGTTCCATATCCAACTTGTAGTTTTATCATTTCTAATTGGAATGGCTAGTATAGGGTTTTCAATAATAATTGGAATGGCTAGTATTAAACTCCAAGTTTCTATATGCCTCTGAAACTGTACCCCAAGCATGGAGGAACTGGATAACTGGAGACAGGGCCATTTCCCACGTGCCCAGAGGTTGACTGTGTTTTCCTCTAGAACTGCTTTGTCTTTCTTCTTCCTGGGTTTTAACTTTCTCTTTGGAGATTATGTACCCAGAAAGGACATCTCCAATCCAATCCCTCCTCACGCTTCAGAAACCAAATTCTTTTCATCATGCTGCCATTTTTTTTTTTTAACCAAAACAACCAACAAGCAGTAACCCCCTGCCGAGACTGCGGCTGGAGACCCTGCTTCTACTCAAAGCCCACTTTCAGTAATTCTTGGGGACATCTTGCACTCAGTGGATGGTTTCTTCACTGGTGATATTTTGTAAATTGTGTGCTAGTCTAGTTGGTTTTGAGGAGTCCTTTGATTGAGGTGCTTTATAAAATGAGGTCAAAGAACTTAACACAAGAGTATTAAGGGTTGGTACATTGAATAACAGACATTATAGTTCATATCCATACCTGCATTCAAACTGTTTCTGTAGAATTATGGGCCTTTTGAAGATTTATCCATTTTATTTATTCGTGTATGTGTTCTGCATGTTTGAGCAGGTATGAGTACAGGTACAGAAAGGCCAGAGAAGGCATCAGAGCTGAGGTCTGAGTAAGTTGTGGAAAGCCTGGCTTCTTATGTGTGTGCTGGGATCCAAGTTCGTGATTTCTTAGTGACTGCTCTTTACCATGGAGCCATCCTAAACCTCAAATAATCTGTTTTAAATGTGAGATGTAGCTTTAAGTTTAACATGTAACCAGGCCAATGGAAGATGTTGATAATAGAGGAAACTGAGCATAATAGGAGGGTAATTACTTAAAGACTAAGCACTTTCCATTCAACATTTAGTAAACAAAAACTGCCTGATACATGAAGTCTATGCACTGAAGCTACCTCAGTGACTTTATGAGGTAGGAATTTTCATCACTGAGAGCTGAGTGCAAGGCCTAAGCTCACCATCCCTATCAGTTCATTCTCTTCCTTTGGGAAGAAATGTTAGCCTATATACACTTGCTTTATAGTCAGCTTCACAGTCTCTGAATAAATCATGGTTTAGAAGAAGAAGAAGGAGGAGGAGGAAGAAAAAGAAGAAGGAGGAGAGGCAGGAGGAGGAGGACAAGGAGAAGGAGAAAAGAAGAAGAAGAAGAAGAAGAAGAAGAAGAAGAAGAAGAAGAAGGAG
>NC_034591.1:162173939-162179982 GCF_900095145.1 Mus pahari
GGAGGAGGAGGAGGAGGAGGAGGAGGAGGAGGAGGAGGAGGAGACCATCAACAAATGTTCAAACAAGAGTCAACATGTGGCTGCAGGGAAATGAACAACCTCATTGGTTTGCTTTTTGCTTTAATGTGGGAACGTGGCAGGCTGTAGACCATTTTACCAACCTGGTTAGTAAACATAAATGGAGTTAAGTGTGTTCCCCTTTGATATAAAGAGGGGTCCCTGCACAAAAACTAAAGAGATCCATTACCAAGCATGCCATCATTGGGGAAAACACTGGTATTTGTAGACAAGCTTTCATAGTCCTGACGGAATGGCAGGGGAGGTGCGGGTGGCATCTGAGACCTTTGATGCTTTCAGCAAATGCCTGGCATTTGATACAAGGCCATTTCTCCAAAAACCTTTCTTTTATTTCAGTGTGGTAACCATGGACTCTCTCCAGGGTGACCCTGGCACTCATTCATCATCTGAATTCCTCTAATGGGTAAGAATGAGAAAGAACGGAAGACAGTTTTTTTTCCTTTTTGGTAAATTAAATTAAAGTAAATAAAAAGTATCTATTTATATAGATTGAAATCCTAGGATAAATAAAAGCACTGATGGTGTGGATCAAAAGCCAACTATTTGGTAAATGTAAAAGCACACAAATCTTTTTTTATCTTTTCTTTTAAAAAAAAAATGGGCTGAGAGCTCATAGTTCTGAAACCAGGGCACATGGCTTGTTAGCTTGCCTTTGCTGGTCTGGCATGTTCCTCTTGCTGGCAAAATGTCTGGCTTGTACAGGGAAATTCTGATGAGAGGTCAGGGTTTGATTAACTGTGCCTTTATGAATAACATCCTCAGAAGACTCCAGGCTGAGTTCAGATACTCGACTAAAACAGTCAGAAGGCTAAGCTGTTCCTTGTAACAGGATGCTGACAGGTCATAACTCTTCATCTTTTTGGAGGGGTAAAAGCACTAAAACTTTCATTTCGTATACTGCTTGACTGGTTCATAGGTTTTCTGAGACTCATCAGATCCAGTTTGATCTGTAATTCATTTCCTAGTGGGAATTGACTGATCGAATAGACTTGAGATATTCTAGAGCTGATTGGAAGGACAAAGTTCCTAAGGGTTGCTTCCATGCAATGTTTTCCCCACTGACTCTGTTATGGAGTGTTCCTAGAGCATGCCTGTTTGTGGAGGATTCTGATCACAGAGCATCAGCCTTGGAATATGCATGGGCCACACTCATGCAGACCCAGCTACTGGGTGGAGGAATTTTCTCATTTGGTCTTCCTGCCAACTGGTAGATGTGAACGAGTGGAAAGTCCAATGGCAACTTGTGTTGTTTTCCTCCTCCACAGAGACCACCAAAGGGGGGGAAGCCATCAATCTTTCCTGTGTTAATTGAGAGCCCTGAACGCCAGTATGGAACCATCTCACCCGGAACCACACAGCTCATTTGAATCCCAGTTTAAATCTGTTGGTGCTGTAATGGCAGCTGCCATGATCATGCCATGGCATACCACTTCAGAATGTCTTGGCTTTTTGCTCTTCACGGATCATAAAAAAGGATTGATGTGGGTTATAATTAGTTTATAGGTGTACATTTTCAGAAAAAAAATGTTCATTACAATGTACAGCATTGGTAATTCCACAAACTTCTCCTCACTGTGCTATGAAGACAGACAATACTCATGTTCTGCAGTGACATTCCAGTCCATTCCTTCAGAAGAGGGAAAAGCGGTACTTTGTTCTATGTGAGTGTGTATTTGGGCAAACAGACAGATTGCCTTATTATTGTTTTTTGTTTGCTTGTTTTGTTTTGTTTTTTAATCAGCAGCTTCTCTGTGGGGATATTTTCTATAACACTCATCTTTATAGAGCTCATCACTGAGAGAGATGCAGGAAGAACTGCAGTGAGCAATGAGCTCCCTGGAGATGGCCCACTGAGCTGTAAATCTTGGCAGCTGCCCAGAGGAGGAAGATGGAGAAGAGAGAAAGTCATGCCATTTGAGTTAAACTGGCTTGGAGGTTGACTACATGGCAGACAGTCACATGAGGGGAAGAGGCACTTTGGAGAAAGAATAAGAATTTCCAAAAACTATAGGAAGTGACCAGCATCCAAAGGAACCTCAGGACTGCCCTGGAGTAACTATAGATAGGGCAGGAGTTCTAGGAAGCAAAGTACATGATCTCATTAAAGAGATAGTGACTGTTCCTATTGCTTTAGCATGGCTTGAGGAAGACCCACCTTCCTGGGCAGTGATTCCTTGGCCAGATAACTGACAACATCCCCAACTGGATTAACTCTTAAGTGGGGAGACCTAGAGGTAGATTCTATTCTCTAATGTTTCTCAAGCAGAATACAAACCTGTGTCTCAGAATAAGTGAGGGGGCATAGAAGTGAAAACTGGGACATTAATCCTGTTTTATAAAATAGGAAGTTGAGATACTGAATGGCTTAGTCAAAGTGGCAAATCCAATGTGTGACCTAAGGTCATAGCCTGACCAGAAGAGGCTGTGGTCAATGTTGCTACTGTATCAGGATTTGATCACTTTAGTTAATATTCCTAATTATAAGCTGTAAAAGTATCTTTTATTCATCTGATGAAATTGTCATCTCATAAGCTTACTGCTGAATAAGCTCACTACTTCTAGTTCTCTCTGAACTCTAGCTGGCATGGTCAACTCAGCTGTTCTGGCTCCATATCCTCTCCAAGCTGATTGATTTCAACTGTCTTCTCTCTCAGCCTCTGACTGAATTGTTCTGCTTAACTGCTGGGGCCTGCCCAGCTTCCAGGTAACTGAGAAAGGTAGCTAGTATGGTATAGGCAATTGGGGTCAGTGTTAATATCAAGGGAACCTCCCCCTCTGCTGACATCAGTGCTCAAGAATGCCTGGTGAGAAACTCTTAACCCCATTAACTCTTAGGAAGCCAGCATAAAGGAAAAGGATAAAGAGAAAGTCATGCACACACACACACACACACACACACACACACACACATACACACAAACTAGTTGGGCCCAACCACTTGTTTCATCAATTTCACAAGTGCCAATGCATACTTATATACACATACATATATATGAGTATATATATATGTACATATAGATAGACATATAGACATATTGTACATACATGTATATATATGTGTGCATGCACACATGACACGCACACGCACACACATATATATGCATACATGTGGTTGATGAAACAGAGCATTTTTTCTCTCTCAGTCTTTTTATACCTTCTTAGACAAAAGTTGTTTTTTTTTTTTTTATAAAATTACTTCATAGATAAAATGTTACACAGAAGGGGAATTACATAAGGATGCTGATAGTAAGGTCAAAGCAGTGTTTCATTCTGTAAGCTCATTATAAGTTCAAAGCAACAGTTTCACATGGCCTTGCTTTATCATGGTGCACACCTATGACTTCACCCTTGTACCTGATCTAGAATGAATATTTTCATTTATCACAAATCTGTCCCAAGCCTATTTCTCTTCTTAGTGCAATTTATGAAAGTTCATTGTATTACTTATCATGAAGCCTCTACTTGTTCTATGAGGAGGAGATACATTCTATTAATGATTCTAACTTTATTACATCTTTCTGTCAAAACTAAAACCATCTCCTTAAACTTTCTTCCTTCGATTATTTGAATCCAATCGGGAATTCTATAAAGTCATTAATTCATCTGAACAGCATTAATTCGTGAAAGTTCACTTTCATGTTGATGCGCAGGAAATTTCCCTAATAGGGTGGGCTATCACCCCAGAAGTAATCACACCAGGCTGTAGGCAATGAGGGTCTCCTGGTGTCCACTCATATCAAGCAATGTGAATGAGGAGTATGGCAGTGACAACCATGGGAAAGCACATCAGTAGTAAGAGGCAATCCTGGGATGTAGTCTCTGAGCCTGTGCCTGGCCAGAGCTCACCCATTGCAGCTGAGCAGGATAGTGGGCCATCTCCAGGGAGATCACCTGCCCACTGCAGCTCTTCCTGCATGCCACCCACCACTCGGCCTCCAACTAACTCTGGCAACGTGTTCTAATCTTCTGGCTCCTTCTTATTCTCTGGCTTCAACTGCCTCTGCTGACCTGTACTGACTGTTTGAACTCATGAACAGACTCAACTCCACTGCACTGCACTCACTGTACTGACTCCCAACTGACCGACCCTCTCTCCCTGTGCTGTTCTTGAGCAGACTCTCCTATCCCTGACTCATTTTGTCACTTTGTCTGTCCCTTCATTTCACATCATTATTTGGCATTGGAAATGTGTAGTAAGAGAGTGTCTGTATTTCAGTTGGTTCATAGAGACCTAGGACTTTGGATGTAATCCCTTGCCAGAGCAGCCACATTGTTGCATGGATTCAATTCCTCTACAATAAGCAGCAGAAATCACCTCTGACTCACTTAAGAAGAAAAGGCAGATTCTACGAAGGAATAAAGAATTGAACACTTTACAGCCAGGGTTAGTTCTGGACCCCACATTGTGCAATTACTCTATAATCACAGAGTTTATTGCTGGCCATAAGGCAGGCTTATTATACTGTGCTCAGTTTACTGAGAAATCACCTATACTCCCTCACAACCACAGTCAGACAACTACAGATGTGTCCCCAGGTCTTCATCACCATCTACTGATTTCATATCTAGGGTGACAGATCAGCTTTAGAGGGTTGAATTCGTGTTTTTGAGCCCAGAGACAAGAAGCTGAAAAAGAGATGGTTACTATTTTCAATGACCTTATTTTCCTGCTTATCACTTGAAAATGTGGCAAATTTCAGCTGGAGAGATATCTCAGAGATTAGGAGCACTAAAAACTCTTCCAAGTTCAAGTCCTAGCACACGGTAGCTCAAATGACTCTGTGACGCCTTCCACTTAAAAGACTACACTTCCCAGGTTCCTTTGCAGCCAAGAGGGCGAGGCTAGGGAGAGGAAATGTGCTGCAATTATTTCTGGCCCCGTCTTTTCCTATAAACATTCTCTCATCCACTAGCATGGGTCTGGGACTATGGCTCAATTTCCTGTTGGTGAGATCATGCCTCCTTGCCACGTAATCAATAAACATGGTCTCACCTAAGACCCGGGGAGACTCTTGTTCTGTCTTTCTGTCTCTGTAAGATGCTTCAGAAATCTAAAGACATGTATGCAGGTGCCCTTGGAGGCCAGAAAAGGTCATCAAATTCCCTGGAGCCAGAACTATAGGTAGTTGTGAATTGTTCAACATGGGTGCTAGAAACTGAACTTAGGTCCCCTGGAAGGGTAGCAGGTAATCCTCTTCACTGAGATATTATCTGTCCCCTATTCATAATTAATGTTTAAGTTAATTTTATGTATATGGGTATTTTGTCTGAATGTGTCTGTGCACCACTTATGTGCCTACTGCCAGAAGAGGGAGTCAGATTCTCTGGAACTGGAATTGCATATGGCCTAGAGCTGATATGTAGGCCCTGGGAACTGAACCGGGTACTTTTGGGAGAGCATAATCACTGAGACAACTCTCCTGACAAATATATATATATATATATATATATATATATATATATATATATATATATATATGTGAGAATTAAAACACATGGGCATTTTAATAGTCTGCAGATATTTATTGAATGGGTCCATTTATAGAGAGTATAAGCTATAAAAGCCAGGGGCTTCGAATAACATGAAAGAAGCAAAGGAGAGCATTGTGGAAGAATTTCTGCAAAATTCTAGAACAAATGCATGTGCTTCATACAGGGTAAAGGAATGTTAAATCCAAGACATACTTTAGAAGAAACATTCCAAATAAATGCAAAGGAATATGGTCCATGCAGATGAGCCAATATGCATGCTTTGAGCTGGAAAATAGGATCCATGCAGGTCAGAAGAGAATAAGAGTGATGGGTGGTGGGACCTTTTCATCTCAGGGAATCCATGAGGTCCAAAGTGTTCATGAAGCAACTTCTTGGTGTCCAGACAGTCTCAGTAATTGTATCCAGTGCAACCGCAGTAGTGTGTGTGTGTGTGTGTGTGTGTGTGTGTGTGTGTGTGTGTGTGTGTGTGTGT
>NC_034591.1:162180787-162189224 GCF_900095145.1 Mus pahari
ATATATATATATATATATATATCTTTAATGAGAAACATGGCCAACAGTGGCAAGTTTTAAAAGAGAAAAACTTAAGCTCTGTCACTTTCTCCACCAGGAAATCCCCCAAGTTGTATATACAGATTAGCCTAAGGTAAAAAAAGGTAGGCATATGCTTACACATGCACATGAATGTGTGTGTGTGTGTGTGTGTGTGTGTGACTGTATGTATGACTCTGAGGATGTATGTGAGAATATATGTTTGAATGTATGTGTATGTGTATAACTATGTGTGTTTAAGTGTATGTGTGTGTGACTGTGAGTGTGTGTGAAAATCTGTGTGAGTGTGTGTATGAATGAGTGTGTAAGAGTATGTTTGAGTGTGACAGTGTGTGAGAAAGTGTGTGTGAGTATGTGTGTATATGTAACCATGAGTGTGTGATTATGTGAGTGTGTGTAAGTATATGTGTGTGACTGTGAGTTCTTGTGTGAACATGTATTGTGTATGTGTGACTGTGTGTGTGAGTATCTGAGTGGTGTGAGTGTGTGTGAGTGTGTGTTTGTATGCATGTGTATGCATATGCATAATATACTTTAATGCCTTGAAAATAAATCTTCAGTCAGGCTGGTAGCACAAGCTGTTATCCCAGAACTCTGAAAGCTGATGCAGGAGAATAAATTAGAGGCTATTCTGGGGTTCATCTTATCTCAATACAAACAGAAAAAAATGTCTTCAAAAGCTATCAATGAATAAGTCAGTCAATCTTCACATTATTCCTAAGTGCCCAAAATAAAGTAACCCAAAACTCCACTAAGGGATGAATGATCTGACCACCTTCACCCTTGTTGGTTGAACTAGCATTATGTGCCCTCATTTGTTAGTGAGCAGAGGAGTGAATGATGTAAGGTTCATGGGTGACTGCCATCTGTTCTAAGTAGGAAAGCCTTTATAACAGACCACGCAGTGTATGGTGGTGTGTATGTGAAGGGCCACTTGAGGCACTCCATTCATACAGAAAGGAAATTATTTACTTGCTTGTACAGAAAAGGACAAAGGAAAACTATTTCCCTCTTCTCTGTCTTAAGTTCTGTGGTGAGAGCCCTTTGAGAAAGCAAGAGAGTGTACAGACTTACTTAGTCCATGTCATATGAGTCAGAGACGTCTTCATGAGAAAATAAAAACAGGAGCAAAGGTCAGCTTCAGAGCTTCTGTTATTATATTTGATAAAGACTTGGACGTCATGGCCATGGAAAAGAATCTGAGGCCAGGGCATTAAACCAGGAAAACCTGCCAAAGCCTTCACATCCAGCATCCTCTGGTCCCTTCCTAATGGGGGATAGGATGCTAACGAAAGGTCCTCCTGGGTGGAGATCCTATGACTGGATACAGGGCAAGGTCAGAGAGTTCTTCCTGAAATGTGCTCCTGGAACCCTGGGGTGGAGCCCTGTGCTGGGGCGAGGAATCACCTCCATCTGATTGACCCGTAGTCATTTTAGCAGGAGCATTTTCTCCATTAATGATTGATGTAATAGGTCCCCAGACAATGGTGAGAAATACCACCCCTGGGCAGGTGGTTCTGCGCCATATAGCATAGCAAACCAAGCAAGCCGAGAACAAACCAGTAAGCCATGTTCCTCATAGTGTCTACTTGTGTTCTTGCCTCCAGGTTTCTGCCTTGAGTTCTTGCCTTGGTTTCCTTAAGTGATGGACTAAAAGCTGTAAGAGAAACCAGGACAGGCTTCTGTAATAGGGCCAAGTCAGAGACTCTGTGGGTTAAAAATGGTGTCCCGCGTCCAGCCCAGGGCTCAGGCCACTCACGGAGGTGGACTCCGGAAGTTTGACTGCTCACCTCACGCTGCCACTAGGTAGGCATCAGCTTTGGAAAGCCACAGGACCAGGACGCTGCTCTAGGGGTGGGGAAGCGCACTTGAGGTCTCCGCAGAACTGCCAGAGTTGGCTCAGGGTCCCCGGGCCTGCATAGAGGCTGGGGACGGCAGGTTCTAGCTCTTGGACACAGCAGAAGCTGCTGGATGTGTGTGTGCTGAGAACAGAGTGTGGGCCCACAGGTGAGCTCTAGCCCAGGCCAATGGGAAAAGGGCTGGTAAACACAGGGAGGAGAGTCTTTGGCTTGCTCAGTGGGCTGCTTGCTTGATGGTGACCATGGCTGGGAATGCTGGAAGGTCTCCTGCAGGAGGTTAGACATGCAGCTCATTTGAGGAAGACCTGCTTGACAGATCCCGATGATAAGAGACAGTCCATGGATTTAAGGCATTTATTATGGAAAGGCAAAGAGAGGGAGAGAGTAGAGAAGTAGAGACTAGCCATGGCCACACGGAGAGAAGGGGGAAGGGAATGGGGAGGGGGGAGCAAGGGAGAGAGAGGCAAGATTAAGAGAGTAAGAGAGGGAAGAGGGGGCAAACGGCTCCTTTTATAGTGGGCCAGGCCTACCTGGCTGTTGCCAGTTAACTGTGGGGAGGAGCACACCTGGATGCTCCAGGTAACTGTGGGGGGTGGAGTCCAGACAGAATACCAGGAGCTTGGGGCATTGCCCTATGTGACTGATGGCCACACACCTCTCTGTGGGGGGAGGGTGGCTGTGGGAGGCTGTAGCTGTGACAGGAGCCAGGGAACCAAGAGGTGTGGCTGAACACCTGCCATCCCTTGCAGGCCATGAGGTTCAAAGCCTGTTCGCAACTTAGGACCAGGCTGCCTGTACACAGCTCACTGCCCCACAAGATTCCTGCCTGTATTTACCATGTCACAAAATCCTTAAGCTGAAGGTGTTCCCTACACCAAGCTGCCATCTTGTGTCCGAAATCTTGTCAACAATTTTAGAATTTGGAGGCTTGTAATGAGAATCGGGTTTCAATGATAAGTAGCTGTTAATGTGCACAGAGGGTTAGGAGAATTAAGAAATGCATGCCGACGTGGATCATTGTGTTTACGTGTTTAACTATAAATGCACTCAAATCACTGAACTGTGCAATTTTGGTGAATTTACTACGTCTCTCTCAAGTCACATTTCAGTAAAATTGCTATTAAAGATCTTTAGTCTTCTCATGAAATGCTGGTTGTGGGGAAGGGATGTTCTCAAGTGGCATCTGTGAGTAGAGGCGGAGGTTGGCCTCCTTGAGGTCTGTTGGCGTCTCTTGCAATGGCATTGTGTAAACACTGTAGGAGTTTTGATTGGCAGCAGTGGTCCTTGGGAGTCAAGTCATGACAGAGTGCTACTCTGGAGACCACCTACTGTCAGACTTGGTTTCATAGAAAACACAGCTGTATAATTGTCCTGAGACATTGAATATGGCTTTAATGGCTCAATGCTGTGAGCCTGGGTCCCTTGCCTTAGTGGCACCTCTGTCATGGCTTTTCCTGTGCCTCAGAGATGAATATTCTCCTGAACTGGAGCTCATTTCTTGAAGAAAGTATGCAATGGACAAAGTTCCTCCAGTATAGTGGCCTTCAACTGGTGCCATTCCATCATCCAACATGACCCACTAAGATTTCTGTTAGGCTGCGACGCACTACCATCTCACCAGCAAGAACGACGCGACACATCGTTAGGATCCTTCTGCAGTAAAGCTTTAATGCATCTTGAGAGGCAATGCATAAGCTACTCAAAAGCGGAGACCCCGAGGTGAAAAACCCTCTCCCTTATATAGGAAATGTTCTCCGCCTAGGACGTGTAGCTCCCCGGTTGGCTGCTCACTATCGGCCCAGATGACGCCACGGGACAGGCAGGGCGCAAGGGATGGAAATTTACCCGGCACATGTGCAGATCGCTTGTTTACCAGTTAGAACACCGAATGCCAGCGCCATCTTGCCATGGCGATTGTGAGGACTGCTCCCCACATTGGGCAGCCAATGAATGCCCCTTAGCAAGCGATGATAATGAGAGCTAGCCCTAACCTCTGGATACTTATAAAGTATTGACTGTGAGTAGAGGTGAGGGGACTTGTTAGTTCCCACCACTAGCTGAGGAGCAATAGACATTTGACAACTTCCAGAAACTGCTGGGTCTGTTTTCTTTAATGTGTGGTCCCTGGTAGATTTGCCATGCTACAGTGGATGGTCCTACCTTCATGCCCATGAGACAGGCAGCAGGAATTAGACTTGATAGGTCTTGTGTGACACTGCTGCTGGGGAGACATGAACAAAAGTTTTCTCCCAAGGGGCCAAAATCCAACTTGGTGAAACAATGTTTTATTGGGTTACTTATAGTACATGACTGAGGGATTACTTACAGGAGCAACAATAATGCAAAAACAACTGACTGCATCAGCAGAGCCCACCCTAGTATGGGTGATAGCTAATGAAAACTAGAACCCTGAAACTCACGAACAGTTTTCGGGCAGCTTGGCAGGTTTAAGAGTGTCAGCTGATCTGAGCCTCTCCCAGGCATGTGACTGGTCTCTGCTTCCTCTAGGCAGCTGAGACAGTTTGAGCACATTCTCATCTTCTGGATAACTTGTCTGGTCTCTGTCTCTTTCAGGTGCTTGGCTAGTCTGAGAGCATTGCTCAGCAGTCCTTACCACTTAAACAACTGAAGGGAGGGGCTTAGTGAATCTGGTCAGATTTAGGGACTTCCTGAATCTTTTGAGTTATTTAATTCTTGAGCTTAAGTAGCTTCCCTACTCTCTTGGAGGACAGTGTGGCACAGCAGTGGGTTGTATTTTAAAAAGAGGATGTGAAGTTGGGAGGGGTGAAAGGTCAGGGGTAAGTCTGAGAAGCATTGGGAGAGGAGAGGAGAGGAGAGGAGAGGAGAGGAGAGGAGAGTGAATATGCTCAGAACATATTGTATGAAATTCTCAAAGAGTTAACAAAAATATATTTTAAAAGTAGAGAAATAATTCACCTAGAATGGCTCTCCATTTTCAAAGCAAGTTTTTATTTTACAGTTAATAGATTTTTTCAAACTTTAAGCTTATTTCTGTGAGGAAAAAAAAACTTTTGTCTGGTTTAAGCCAGTCATTCTCTGCCTGTTGGCATCAAGACTTATTCTACTTTTAAATAGCCCCGAGCTTCTAAATGCCCTTTCCACTTGGTATCATGTCTATGGATAAACATTGTATTACTATTTGTTCCATGCTAGAAACAAAAGTGGAAATTTAAAAACTTTCTAACAGCAATTCACTTTAAAATACCAGTGATGGGCCAGTGAGATGGCTTAGTGGGCAAAGACACTTGCAGCAAAGCCTGATGACTTTAGTTTGATCCCTGGGACCACTGTGGTGAAGGGCAAAAACTGGCTCTTGTAGGTCATTTTTTGACTTCCACACTGGTACCTTGATGTGCCCATGCCCCATCCCCATACAAAAGATAAATGTAATAAAAAATGTAAAAGAGCCATGTGCATCAAAGTGGCATGCTGAGACTGACTATATGATTTAATGAGCAATGACTACCCAGTCTGTATCCATGAGCTTCACAGAAAAAATAAATGTTGGGGAAAAACCTGCTGTCTATTCTGAACTTCCCTAAAAACACAGCAGCCTGCTAGCTACTTGTGTAAACTACAGAATATTGGTTTTATAATTGTAGAGTTGATTTACAGTACAGAGGGAATTGTATTTTGGTATCTGAGAAGATTCTAGAATAAACGTCCCTCACCAATTCTAAAACACAGTCATATTTTCCAAAACAAAAGCACTTAGTGTTAAGGAGGGGGGCTGGCTCAGAGCTTTACAAGTCTCTTCAGTATCCAATTTTCTCAGAGACAGCTAGATACTCAGGTCTGCTCAGCATTCAGGCCACGTGCCCTCTCCCATGCCACAGCCTCTAGACACCCTTACAGGGCCCTTGTTGAGAGAACAAGAGGGAAGAGCAGAAAGCATCTGGGAATTATGACAGAACTCATTTCCACACTGGGCACTTAGTGGAGGTCTCAGAGATTCCAGAAACTGAAGTCTGCCCCTTACTTCTCATAGCCATTCTGGCACTGAGTGCCAAAGGGAAACTGAGCTCTGGGTCGGTGGTGGGATCAGGCATGGTGGGCTGTGCCTGCTGAGCCTGCACTGGCCCCTTTCCACAGGTCTGCAGTCCCAGCTGGCCCTGACGTTGGCCTCTCCTCTGCTGGCCACTTTGAGGGTACGAGTCCCTGTAGACTTGTTGGAAGGACTCTTAGCAGCTGCAGAGATGTCTGTCATCCTTACTGCTCTTCAAGTCTCTCAAGACAACTTTCTGACTAATTCTTTTGGATTAATAAGAGGCATTTTAGAGTTTCAACAGTTATCGAATGACTTTCCTCATCTGCACAGATTGTAAATCACTGGAAATGAGCTTAATACTAGCAATAAAACCCAATTGAAAATAGTCTTAATTTTAAAGACAGTCTTATCCTAAACCAGTGCTCAACATCCTAAAAGCCATAGGTTTTTACCAAAAGTCTTCTCATTTCTTCAGCAGAGTATAAAGCTATTGGAACACACAGAATGCCAATAACTTTTGTTTCATTCAGGAATTACAATAAAATTCCTATAAAACCATAAGTGTACAGCAACAAACCCAGATGCCTGACTCTAACTACAGGCTTTCTCACCACCAGGATTCTACCCATAAGTTCATGTTCACCACTAGCACTACGCCATGCTACCATCGTGGTAACACCACCCAAATCGCAGCTAAATTGCAAGAGGATTGTTACTGTTGCATTATTGTTTGTCTGTTTATTTTACCATAATGTTTTCTTGCATGGCTTCCTTCCCTATCTTTCTTCATTTTGGTTTTTAAGACCAGAGCTCACTATGTAGCACAGGCTGGCCTTAAATGAACATTCACCCTGCCTCGGCTTCCAGAATACTGAGCTTACACGTGTGTGCTTATACCTGGTATGTTTTTCTCTTGTCAAACTGTCACTACAGAGTCTCAGATGCCTTGTATATTCATTTATATTCATTCCAGGTACATCATGGTGTAGTTTGTGCTCAGTTTTATTAGGTAGAGTTATAACTGTTCATGTTGTGGGAAATCAAATCTGTTTTAACATTTTTACACAAACATAAAGAGTATTAATGTACCTTTGAGCACGTTTGACCTGTAAACACTTTCTTGTCAAACAATTAAGCAAGTCATTGCCAAAATAAAACTATGAACACAAATCCATTTCCTAAATACATGCAGAAAAATAATGGAAGATCTGCTTTAGCATTGTCTGCTTCCCGCCTCACCTTCACATACTTCCCTCTGAATCTTGGAATAACTGGTAAAGACCCTCAAGACTTGTACCACAGACCAGGACACACAGAGTGAAGCTGCGGCTTAAAAAAGCAGCTTTCTCCTTAGCGCTTTGCATGCTGCATCCAAAATTAAGTTTCTGTTGTCATATATTGGTATGTGGCTACTATTTCCACACAGACTTCCTATGCGGCCACTGTGTCATATACTGATAGACTGATAACTGTGAAGTTAACCTGATTGGACCTCAGATCTGGAATCAATGAAGGCCTCTGGCCAGGTCTCTGAGAACATTTCCAGCATGATTTGTGGTGAGGAAGGATAGCACCATTCAGTGGCAGCCCAGATACAGAGATCTAAGGGAAGGGTTGTCATTGAAGTGATTTTTCTGTAGCATTGATACGAATAAAGAATGTAACCATTTCTCATAAAGTATGTTACAAATCTAGAGATATGTATTCTCAATGAACTCATATTTTAAAGAAAAATAAGAACAGAGCCTGGATTCTTGCTTTTCATAGTCAATCTGCCTGTTTAAAAAAAAACTAATAATCTTATAATCTTCTGATTTGCCACTCAGATTACAGGGAAGCTGTGGGTCTCCTCACAGTGCACCCATTCCATTCAACAGTATCTACAGAAATGTCTCACAAAGGTAAGAACATCCTTATTACAGCCATCGCAAATGGATCTGTTATGCCGGGGAGAAGGTGTATTCTCCACCTTTGAGGCCAAGTCACTGAACCTTCTATGACACCATCACAAAGACCTAGATCTAGTTTAGCAATAGAAAATTTCTAATTAACATGAAAAATTATCAGGGTAGTCCATAGATTTCACATGATAGCTGGTGTTAAGAGGTAATTATAGTTTCCTTTGCTACATTTTTCAGTAGAATTAGATTTTAAAGGAAATTTCTCCATTGAGCCCTAAGATCAAAAGAGGCAACTGTGAGCTGGATAAATTGACTATCTCATATGAAGCTCAGGTTTCAGCATGGGCAGCTGAATATGTGGGCTAAGTGGCTTAGAAGCCATTGTGTTCTCTAGCAGGGAAGGTGCACAAGGGCCTGGTGTTCATTGCAAGCTTGTACAACCACTCTGGAAATCAGTCTGGTGGTTCCTCAGAAAATTGGACATAGTACTACTGGAGGATCCAGTAATACCTCTTTTGGGCATATACCCAGAAGATCTTCCAACTGGTAATAAGGACACATGCTCCACTATGTTCATAGCAGCCTTATTTATAATATCCAGAAGCTAGAAAGAACCCAGATGTCCCTCA
>NC_034591.1:162189620-162251254 GCF_900095145.1 Mus pahari
CTAGAGAAAGTACCCAAGGAGCTGAAGGGGCTGCAACCCTGTAGGTAGAACAACAATATGAACTAACCAGTACCCCCTGAGCTCATGTCTCTAGCTGCATATGTAGCAGAAGATGGCCTAATTGGAAGAGAGGTCCCTTGGTCTTGCAAACTTTATATGACCCAGCACAGGGGAATGCCAGGGCCAAGAACTGGGAGTGGGTGGGTAGGGGAGCAGGGGTGGGGGAAGGGTATAGGGGACATTCGGGTTAGCATTTGAAATGTAAATAAAGAAAATATCTAATAAAAGAAAACATTTAAAAAAAGAAGCCATTGTCACCTGTGGGTTAACATGTACGTTGTTAAAATGATGTAATATCCCTATTTATAGCCTTTTTTTTTCTTCCGTTTTTCGAGAGAGGGTTTCTCTGTATAGCCCTGGCTGTCCTGGATCTAAATTTGTAGACCAGGCTGGTCTTGAACTCAGAAATCTGCCTGCCTCTGCCTCCTGAGTGCTGGGATTAAAGGCGTGTGCCACCATGCCCGGCTTTTTATAGCCTAATTTAAAGGAAACTTGAGTAACTATTAGCATTGGCCACTGAACTGGAACACTTGTTATTTCTAAACATATTCATGGACTACATAAGAACATTTGGTCAAAGACAGACCTCTTAGATGACAGCTTACCACATGGTGATGGATGTCACAGGAGGCTGGGTAGGTACACTTTAATGCTTTAACAAAGTTGACATTTTCTAATGATAATTTTTTTCAAAATGGCCTCATCATCAAATGGCACAAAGGTATGACCTCCAACACTGAGAACTACAAGCAAGAATTTGCTTCAATGCCTGAAAATACCCCTTCATGTTTCTTCACCTTCACAGTAGGTCAATGTTTTTCAGTTCCATAGGACTTAAATTTTCTAGTATCTGAGGTCAATTATTGGGACAGAGCCACCAACTTTATTTAAACATTCCTTATATTTTGTGAATATAGATGGGCTTTTTAAAGAGCTGTGTTGTTCCTTGGTTTCAGTTTGGGAGGTTTTCTTATTTATTGATGGAATGGAGGGGTCTATATGGCATTCTCTCTGGTTCTGAAGTAGTTGAGAGTTAATTCCATGGTAACCACATTCTTCCCTATGTTATATGTAAATCTGATATTGGAACATGAGCTCTCATCCACAAGCCAATGAACATTCATTACAGATCTCCAAAGTTAAGCAAAGTGAGTCGCCCAGACACAGGCAAGGCTGGAAATCAGTGTGGAAGGCACCAAACTCGGATCAAGTCTCCTGGAGGCAGCTGCCTCCTAAGAGGAGGAAGACTTAGCTAAGTCCCAGGACAGAAGTATTCAAAATGTTTCCCTAACACCTGTGGCAGAGGTGTTAGGACTGACTGGGAATGGAGCCACCCATGGTCCCTTTGAGGCCATTGCTTCAGAAACCTCCAGGAGCCTGCAGTCTGCCTCAGCTACTGCCCTGTTTGTAGGTCTTCTTTCAGTGAGGGTCCCTCCTATTAGTGGCCTACTTTACTGCTTCTCTGACTCATCTACATTCTTCATTTTTTCAATTTACTATCTGTCTCTATCGCTGTAGCTAACATCTACTGTGTGTTCCTATTCACTGTCCTACATTTCGGGCTTGACACTTACACATATGCAAATGCACTCTGGGGAAGGGCATACACTGTATTGAAAATTGTTTTATATGCATCTTCAAGTCCTTTTGATTGGGGGAAAGGTTAAATGAAAAAATATTGAAACCAACCTCTCAGACACATTTGTTTCACTCATGAATTTAGTAGTCATGGCATGTGTTGCACACAGAGAGGCACCGGCTACTGCTTCCTTCTTGGTTAGTTTGTACTGAGACCTGCCCACATGACCTCTTCCTACAATTCTTTCTACAACATGCTCAACCTTCTGAAAGGAGACAAACCATCGGTCACATAGACTTCTCTAACAGAAGGATGTTTTAAGACAAAACAGCTTTGGGTATTAGCCATGAAAGCAGAAGCAGCTACAAAATTGGTCCTTTAGATGTAGATGAAACTTTTACACACTGGAAGATGTCTTCAGTTCAAAAAAGAATTTCTAAATAAGAAGATGTAGTGTCAAATTATTTTAAGGCTCTAGATGGTCAACTTGAAGCAGTTCATCTTTGGCCTGTCCCTTCCCTCCCTCCCTCCCTCCCTCCCTCCTCCCTTCCTTCCCTATAACTCATATATATTCTATAAGGGTCTCATCATGCAACCCAAGCTAGCCTTGCCTTGAAATTGCAATCCTCCTGCTTTACCCTTTCCTGCGCAAGGGTTACAGTCACAAGGCACCACGCCCAGCTTTCCCTGACTTTGAGGTTTAGTCTACATCACTTGAGGAGCTTTGGTCAGATCTTTACTGAAGGTTTGAGACCTGTGTGGCAAGGGGTCTCTCTCTCTCTCTCTCTCTCTCTCTCTCTCTCTCTCTCTCTCTCTCTCTCTCTCCTGTACTACCAATACTCCCACCCCACCTCACAGCTGGCTCCTGTTTCCACATATCTGATCAAATTCTGTTGGACACTAGACATAGGCAGAGAACAACAAGAGAAGAAAGTAGGGTTGAGGGTGGGGAAGGGGTTAGGGAGAGAAGAAGGAGGAAAGAGGAGACATGGACATTCTATATATATGTATACTTAATTAACCAATGGATGAGAAATGTAAAGGAGAAAAAAATTCTACCTTTCAAACCAGTCATGACTCAAATAGAATGCTATCACCCATGGTCGACATGATTTAGCAAAAGAAACAAAAAATTTGTACTGCTTGGGGAGGTAAATTTGTATGCCTATCCATGGGGATTGGCCATGCATGACAAAAGTCACATAGAGTATAGAATAGTTAGGTGGAAACTTCCAGTTATCTATTAGGTGACCCTAGCTAAGACTCCTAGCAATGGAAGTTACAGAGCCTGAAATGGTCATCTCCTGTTCAGGCAAGACTTCCAGGGGAGGGATTAGAACACCAACCCAGTCACAGAACCTTTAACCTACAATTTTTCCTGCCTATAAGATGCGCTGGAGTAAACATGGTGCAGATATCATGGAAATGGCCAACCAATGACCAGTCTGGCTTGAGACCCAAGCCATATGAGGGAGCCCACTTCTCACGCTGCCTGGAGGGACCGGAGGCTGGACAGTGCAGCGACGTAGGATAAAACCAAACACAACTGACAAAAAAAAAAAAAAGTCAATGAAATGATTCCTAATTATAGTCAGCTATGCTCATAGGTTGGTGCCAATTGTCATCAGAGAAGCTTCACCCAGCAACTGATGGAAACAGACCCAGAGACCCACAGCCAAACGTTGGGCAAAGCTTGGGGAATCCTGGGAGATGGGGGGAAAAGTATTGTAGGAGCCAGTGGGATCATAGACACTACAAGAAATCCCACAGAATCAACTAACCTGGACTCATAGTGGCTCACAGAGCCCGAACCGCCAGCCAGGAAGCCTGCATGGAATTGACCCAGGCCCTCTGCATGTATGTTACAGTTATGTGGCTTGGTCGTCTTGTGGGACTCCTAAAAGTGGGAGCAGTGGCTGTCTCTGACCCTTTTGTCTGCTTTTGGGGAACCTTTCTTCCTACTGGGTTGTCTCATCTATCATTAATAGGAGAGAAGGTGCCTATTCTTACTGCAACTTGATATGCCACGACTGGTTGATATCCATGAGAGGCCTGAATGAAAAGGCCTGTTTTTGAAGAGAGATGGAGGAGGAGTGGATGGAGGAAGGGGAAGAAGGGAGGTAGGGGAAGGGACAAGGATGAGAGGAGGAAGGGAAAACTGTGGTGGTCAGGATGTAAAAATAAATACATAAATAAATACATATATACCTACCTACCTACATATATATATATATATATATATATATATATATATATATATATATACATAATTTTTTTAAAATGAAGTTAAATTTAAAAAGGAAACAGCCAGAAATTTTAAGAACTTATTCTCTAACATGATTAGAGAACACCAAGGTAGGTGCACTTGAGGGTTCATTTTGATATTTTATGACATTGAAACTCAGTTACTTACTAAGCCAGGTAAGTCTTAGCAATAGTTGAAGAGCCTTTAGCCATAGCAAGTGGGTAAAGTCAGACCAGACTTTGAGATAAGACACTCTTAGGACCAGTCTAAACAATTGTTCCCACAATTGTTTACGATACCCTAAACTTAGCAATTGTGGAAAATGGTTTGCAGTATGTCCATCCAACTGCATATGCAGGGGTCAGAATGCTCTACCAGCAGTTGGTACATTCATGAGAATGATGTTCTAGAATGTCCTGCAGTGTGACAGGTGTCAGTGTGTGCCTTAACCGTTCTTCCTTAAGTGTGCAACCTCCCAGAGAGGGACACATTTGTTCAAACTTCTATGAGTTCAGGCTGGGATTCACCACTCTCACAGTGGTTAAAGTAAAACAGAATGTTCACCAGCTTTGTCTCTGAGATGATCAAGGGGGTTGGATTTCAAGCATGAAGGACTCCAGATCATCAATCAATACAAGTCTTTCGGTGGTAGAATCAGAGGCAATGTGGTCAGGCCCCAACCCCCGCCATACCCCTTTCCCACTCCATTTTTTTTTCTGTCAATACACATTCTCATCATGCTGTGGACCAACCTCTGCTAACAGTCCCAAGTGTAAATTGTCCTAGTCATATAAACTGTAAAGTCCAGGGCCTCTTTCTCGTGGCTCTACTGAATCCTGTATACGACTGGTCATCATTTGGACACATGCCCACCTTTATCCAATGGGTTCAGCTCAAACCAGCCATCCTCGGGTTAAGAAAATGGTAAACCTAGTAAGAGGTTTATGAAAGAATTGTCACAACTCACAAAGAAAGTTGTCAGCCCCACAAACAGACATAACTGAAGCCCAAGCTTAGGGAGGAAGGGCTCCGCAATGTTCATCTGATAGTGATGCACGAGCCACTGCAGCACAACAATGAAGAGTTGCTTCATTGTGTTGATTGAGTTTTCTTTTTGAAACAGTATTTTACATCATAACCCAGGGTGGTTCCCAACTTTGCAGTCTTCCTGCCTCTTTTATTCTTGTCTCTTTCAATTTTCATGTGTGCGCAGGATCACATGTTTGTGGAGCCTGTTCGTGAATGTTTGCTCAGAAATTATCCTTGATTTTTCTTAAACGTTACTCATGGAGCCAGAGTCTCTCAGTCAAACTCAGAGCTTGGCAGTATGACTGTTCTCCCTAGCCACTTGCTCTGGGGTTCCCCTGTATCCTTTTTCCAGGACTGGAATTACAGATAGCCACCACACCCACCTGACGCATTGTGTGGGTTCTTGGGATCTGAACTCTGCTCCTCACATGGCTTTAACACTGAGGCAACTCCCCAGCTCCCTCCTCAGCCATTAGAGTGCTGGCATTACGGGTGCTGCTTGACTCAAAATGCCTTCGGTCCCGAAAGTACTTCTGCTCATACAATTGTCTGCTTAGTTTTGTCCTGATGCAACTTTTGGTATTAATCAATGTGGCCAAGGACTATTTTTCCAAAATATCTGATACCATCTTCCCAATGTTCTTCCCTTGCCTTGAGCCCCTTGAACTTGCCTGAAGTTCACTATGCTATGTGTAACTGCACAGCAATGCTCTGTTCTTTCCAAATCAATGCGAGCACTCTTCAGAGCTTCATTTTTTATTTAAGTTGACAGATTATAATAGCTAAGCCCATGTTCCAACCTTGTGGGAGGAATGTTGACTCAAAGGGGGAACAGAGGACCTGTATGCTCACTACAACAGAGAAGCAAGACTTGAATGCTCACCACGACAGAGGAAGCAGGATATGCATGCTCACCACAACAGAGGAAGCGGGATGCACAGGCTCGCCACCTTAGATACGGTTGATAGATATAGTTCATTAGCTCACCTTCTGAGAACTGCTGTGCTGTCTTTCCTATCAGCAGAGTCTCAACAAGCTGTGCTTGTATCTGTGTCTAGAGATAACCAGGAGCCTGCAGAAGGGTCCCTCACTCTTCGTGCTGTAGGTGGGTGTAACTGACACAGGTGTGCAAACCCAGTGTTTACATCAACTCCCATCCTGGCTCTTTATTGTGCCCTACAGCTCTGTTGCCAGTTGATGAGAATATAAGTATTCTTTCAAGTATTGCCGTCCTCACCACCTGCGTGTTGAGCAATAGGCAACAACAAAAGAGATCACAATGGAGTCACAGAGGGCAGGAGATGCCCGCAGCAGCCTGTCTGAATAAACTGTTTAAAATGATAACACATTTTTATATGAACATATTCAAATGAAATCACAGAATCATCTTTCAACAAAGAGGGAAGACAGACGCTTGCCTGGATCCAGCTAATTGCTAAGCTGACTTAACTAATTTAGTATACAAAACCGTGGAGGAAGGTGATGCCCTGTATACGGCATGCTCAAGGCAATATTTTTTTTAAGTCTTTTTGGAACATAACTTGGTTCTATGGTGTATTTTCTCAACAGTGTAATGAGCCAATTTTAGGGGAGATGAAAGCAGAGGGGATGACAAGCCTGGCTCTGGGAACCCCATTCTTGTAGATTTCCATTATCTCCATCTTGACATTCCTTTCTTTAACCTGGAAAGATTGTGTGTAACCCAGCTTGGGGGTGGATTTTTGCTTCACTGTATAATGGCTCATTTGTATCATGGATGTCTCATCCCATCTTCCTACACACAAAGATGATTTCATGTCTCCCCGAGGCCCTAACCTTAGCAACCCAAACCCAGTGCAGGGAGAGGCATGCTCCCGTCCGTCCATGACTAACTCAAAAAGAGTCGGTGAGATTTTACACAGTGGGTTCTGCACTTTGGGAACAGCACGTAAAGGTATGCACAAGCACAGCTCAGGTATCTCTGCCCTGCACCCACAGAACATTATAAGTGCTAAAAGAAAGTCTACCCAGGCCTCTTATTTGCCGCCCTTGATGTCTTTCTACCCACAGAAATATTCACCTTATTTACAGAAATACTTGGCCTTTAAGTAGTCAGTTTAGCAGGAATGGTTGTTTCCCTTCTGGGTCTCTAGGTGTGGGGAAATGCCTGCTCCATCAGCATTGTCTCCTGTTCTGTGCTCCTGTAGAATAAATACAGCGCCACTGAAGGAGCCACTGAGTCAGCAATCTGGAAAACACCTGCCTGCCCAGGGCAAGAGAGAGAGGAGCTCCTGTTCTCTGTGAGCAGTAGGGAGGTCAGAGGTCACCTTCTCACAAGAGCTAAGCACACATGATAGAAAAAAGACTGTTCACCAAGATCACATGGGAGACATCAGTTTCTACTCACCATTCACACACTCACCCACCCACTCACTCATCCACTCATCTACTCACTCAGACACTTACCTACTCACCCACTTACCTACTCACCCACCCACTCACTCACTCACCCACTCACCCACTCACTCACTCACTCACTTACCCACCCACTCACTCACTCATTCACTCATCCACTTACTTACTCACCCACCCACCCACTCATCCACTCACTCACCCACTTACTCACTCACTCACCCACCCACTCACTCATCCACTCACCCACTTACTCACTCCCTTACTCACCCACCCACTCACTCACTCACCCACTCACTCACTCACCCACTCACTCACTCACTCACCCACCCACTCACTTGCCCACTCACCCACCCACTCACTCACTCATCCACTCACCTGCTCACTCACTCATCTCCTCACTTACTCACCCGCTCATACGTGCTTAGTAGCCACTGTACCTTACCAACTGCAAATACACTCCACTTGAGACCCTCCCAGAAAGCTTCTAGGTACAGAGCAGAAGCCACACCATCTGGAAGGGAGTGCACACACTGCCCTGCTAACCTGTCACTGACACCCAGGCCCTGTGCTTGATCAGAAGGATGCTGAAGACAAATAAGTCCACCTTTGAGAGACCTGGATCTGACTGCAAGGAGAGGTAAGGCATGCCAGCCCTCAGCAACAGTGCATAGGTTTGTAGAGGCGAGCACCACACTCAGTGCTTCTGCTGGATCTCCATGAGACTCACAGGGCTTGTGGTGGTTTGAATATGCTTGGCCCATGGGAGGCTGGCACCATTATGAGTTGTGGCCTTGTTGGAGGAAGTCGTCCATCTCTGCAGGGGTGAGCTTTGAGGTCCTGTGCTTAAACTCTGCCTGTGGTGGAAGAGAGCCGCCTCCTTCTAGCTGCCTGTAAGAGACAGTCTTCTCCTGACTGCCTTCAGAACAAGACGAAAAACACTTGGCTCTTCCAGTGTCACGCTGACCTGGATGTTGCCATGCTTCTTGCCTTGATGATAATGGACTGAACCTCTGAACCCGTAAGCCAGCTCCAATTAAATGATGTCCTTTATAAGAGTTGCCTTGGTCATGGTGTCTCTTCATAGCAATGAAACCCTAACTAAGACAGGGTTCTACAAGAAAGAAACTTCTGTTAAGAAGAAAAGCCACTACTTCATTCCTCTTTAGAATAGGGAACAAAATACCCATAAAAGGAGTTACAGAGACAAAGTTTGGAGCTAAGACGAAAGGGTGGACTATCCAGAGACTACCCCATCCGGGAATCCATTCCATCATCAGCCACCAAACCCAGACACTATTGCGCATGCCAGAAAGATTCTGCTGAAGGGACCCTGATATAGAGGCCTCTTGTGAGGCTATGCCAGTGCCTGGCAAACACCGAAGTGGATGCACACAGTCAGCTATTGGCTGGAACACAGGGACCCCAATGGAGGAGCTAGAGAAAGTACCCAAGGAGCTGAAGGGGTCTGCAACCCTATAGGTGGAACAACAATATGAACTAANCAGTANCCCCAGAGCTCNTGTCTCTAGCTGCATATGTAGCAGAAGATGGNNTANTCNGCCATCANTGGGAAGAGAGGCCCCTTGGTCTTGCAAANTTTATATGCCCCATAGAGGGGAAAGCCAGGGCCAAGAAGTGGGAGTGAGTGGGCAGGAGAGCAGGTTGGGGGGAGGGTATAGGGGACATTTGGGATAGCATTTGAAATGTAAATGAAGAAAATATCTAATAAAAAATAAAATAAAATAAAAAAGAAGAAGAAGAAGAAGAAGAAGAAGAAGAAGAAGAAGAAGAAGAAGAAGAAGAAGAAGAAGAAGAAGAAGAAGAAGAAGAAAAGCCGCAGGGGTCCCTGGATTTGAGGACAGAGTGGGAAGCAGAGCACGTGGGAATTCCTAAATCCTGAAAAGGATCGTCCGGCGAGGTTTTATCAAACACAATACACCAACTGTCCATCCATTTCCAGGGACTACAAAACCAGCACAGATGTCTGCATCTGAGTGTATCACCCCTAAGACAATCAAACTATCAACCAGACTGTCACCACAGCGCTCATGTGTTGCCCAGCAGGGGAAGCAGGAGAGTGAGTGAAGGATTAAGCATGTAAAGGGAGAAGGCACATCAAAAGAGGACCTTGCTCCACTGTGGCCTGAATGTCACTCTGCCTGTGGAGGTGTAGGAGATCTGGTGCTGCTCCACTGTGGCCTGAATGTCACTCTGCCTGGGGAGGTGTAGGAGATCTGGTGCTGCTCCAGGATGTCTCTGTGCTGTAAGGTGGCTTTGTTATTTCCATCACACCCTACTGCCGTCTCTGGCATCACCCTGTCCACCTCAACACCCACACAGTATCCCTTCCCCACATACTTCCTCTCCAGGAACCACCCCTTCCAAACCTCGGTGACGATGACTTTGCTTTGTGATGATCAGTGGTGGGGAGATTTGGTGTGCATGTCAAAATCTCCAGGGAAGCTCTGTCGTTAATTTAAACTGAGGGCTTAGACAGCACTTGCTTTCTAGATGTTTCCTGGCTGTTTCTGATAACTCGCCTCTCTCTCTTTCTCTATCTTCCAGTCCATGCCCCCAGGGCCACACGTTCCTTCTTCAAAGATTTAATGAGGTTATTTTCCTAAAAACACCCATTCTTTCCCTAAAATAAACTCCAGAATCATTTGCCACTCTTGCAAGGGGAATGGAATTTAGCCTGTTATGCTTTGTGGTTAGGTAGGTTATTTTCTGGTTTACAACACTATAGCTTAAAGTTTAGCAAAATGTTATGATGTCCCCAAATTGTTTCAAAGAATAGATAAGCTCTAGGTCAGTACATTTACATCTCAAACTGGTTTTGCCTTATCTCAGTATTTTTATCTTTCTTCAGATATAACCAAACCTGTCTGACCTCCTTCCTGTTTCTTGGGAGAGTCAGTTTCATGAGGGTGACAGGTAGAGTAACAGGTAGGGTGACAGATGGGGTGGCAGGTGGGGAAACAGCTGGGGTGACAGGTGGAGTGATAGATGGGGTGACAGATGGGGTGACAGGTGGGATGACAGGTGGAGTGATGACAGGTGGGATGACAGATGGGTTGACAGGTGGGGTGATAGATAGGGGTGACAGGTGGGGCAACAGGTGGCGTGACAGGTGGAGGAACAGGTGGGGTGACAGGTGGAGTGATAGGTGGGTTGACAGATGGGGTGACAGGTGGAGTGATGATAGATGGGGTGACAGGTGGGGCAACAGGTGGGGTGACAGGTGGGGTGGCAGGTGAGGTGGCAGGTGGGGTGACAGGTGGGGCAACAGGTGGGGTGACAGGTGGGATAACAAGTGGGGTGATAGATGGTATCACAGATGGAGTGACAGGTGAGATGACAGGTGGAGTGACTGGTGGGGTGACAGATGGGATAACAGGTGGGGTGATAGATGGGGTGACAGGTGGAGTGACAGGTAGGGTGATAGATAGGGTGACAGATGGGGTGACAGGTGGGATGGCAGGTGGAGTGACAGGTGGGGTGGCAGGTGGAGTGACAGGTGGCCTCAGACTTCTTACTACTCATATCCCTTAAGAACAGCTCTTTGTGCCTTGCCCAGTTCTTCACTGTGAGCTCTCCTTTCCTGTTCACCTACCACATCTTTCTCAGCTTGGGTGCCACACTCATACTTATATTCCTCTGCCATCCCCACAGAGTCTGCTGCTCCTGCAGGTATCTTAGACAGACGGTCTGCCTTTTGTTCTGTGTCCTTTTTCAGCTTCTAGTACAAAGTGCTTCTTGGTCAGTGTTTGTTGTATTAAGGAGACCATAGACTTTATTTGTTGAAAACATATTTAAACCATCTCTGTTTTTTGTTGTTTGTTTGTTTTTTTAACTCATGAAAGAAACTAATTTGATATGAGCAAATCTTTGGCAATTCATGGCTGGGTGCAGGGGGCATCTGGTTACTACGTTAGGGTTTCCAGGAAATCACACCCACACACCTCCACACACAGAGAGAGGGGGCGGGGAGACAGAGACATAGAGAGACAGACAGAGAGGAGACAGCGAGACATATAGAGAGACAGACAGAACAGAGAGAGGAGACAGAGAGACATAGAGAGACAGAGACAGACACACACACACACACACACACACAGAGAGAGAGAGACTAATGAGAACTTGTTGAATACACTTTGGGGGTNAGAGAGGAGACAGAGAGACATAGAGAGACAGAGAGAGAGAGAGAGAGAGAGAGAGAGAGAGAGAGAGAGAGAAACTAATGAGAACTTGTTGAATACACTTTGGGGGTCTGAATTCCATAGTGGTCATCCAGAGCTCAAGAAAGTCAATGGTGTTGCTTGCCCAAGTAGAGAGCCCTGAGAAGCAAGGAAGCCGACTCTTAGTCAGAGGCTGAAGGTCCCAGAGCAGGCGTTGTGCCTGCCTTCTGCCATCAGCCCTATCACTCTGCTGCACCCAGCAGACCCACAGCACCAACTCCAGCCTCCTCTGAAATCACCTCAGACTCTCTCAGATATATGCACCTGCTGTCACCATCAGGGGTGGGATAGGAATGAGAGGTGGAGGAACATGGGGGCACAAACTGGCACTCACAATTAACTCGACAGCTATAGGTCCCTGCTGTGCTGTGCTGTGCTGTCCTGTCCTGTCCTGTCCTGTCCTGTCCTGTTCGACAGGATCTCCTAAGTGGTCAGAAAAGCTCTCTGAAGACACTTTGGAAAGTGTTCAGCAGATAAGTGGAGCTAGTTATCTCTCCTTAATTCCTTCCTGCTCCCGGTATCCCACAGGACCTTTGGCTTCTATGTTCCCTCATGTTTCTGGAGTACGATATTCAAGAGTTTAAGGACCAGGACTCCAGGCATATTTTATTGTCCATGTTCTGGAATATGCCAGGTTCTCAGGTTATAAACATTGTAACAAGTTACAAACATTAAGCACTAAATTAGTAATAGATGTTCACTTACTTTCTTTTGGGGGTATTAAAATAATAATTTTGTCAAGTTCTTTACCAACAACCATCCTCCCCATACTCCTTGCAATAACTGTGGTGACTGGTGTGGAGTCTTCTGTACCAAGATCCACCGAGCCACACACCCATTCACATATGACCAGTGAGCACCCAGGACCTGGGCAGATGAAGGCTGACTATTGCTGATGATGTGCCTCACTGACACATCTGCTTCCCCTCACGTTGGGGCTGGGGGTAGTACATATCAGGAGGCGAGGCCTGGAAGCTGCAAATGATAGAAGATTTGAGCAAAGTTCACACTCCTCAGCCCCTCTCCTTCTGTTAGTCTTCTCCAAGGCATCTAGCTGGCACCAAATTCTATTTCTTCTGAATTTCTAGAGTTATTTTAGTCTACCACATAATTTAACCCTCAATTTTATGCCTTTTTCATGTTGATATGATTATAATCAAGCAGTGCGGGCGCTTTCCATGACATTTAGGCAAAGAGCTGGCAACCTCAGATTTGTAATCTGAATGACTGCTTTTAAATCATGCACTATCTTTATACCTTATCTATAGCTGTTTCTCCTGTGAAAATGGAAATATGAGTTGGGGCTGTGTCACAGTGTAAGAGCTGACCTAGTATGTGTGAGACCCTGGATTCTATTTCCAGATTTAAAAAAGCACGCAAACAAACAAACAAACAAAAACAGGGCAATTCTTAGGCAAACAGATGAATCTGGAGGATATCATCCTGAGTGAGGTAACCCAATCACAAAAGAACACACATGATATGCATTCACTGATATTAACCCAGAAACTTAGACTACTCAAGATACATTTTGCAAGACACATGAAACTCAAGAAGAAGAAAGACCAAAGTGTGGATACTTCGTTCCTTCTTAGAATGGGGAACAAAATACCCATGGAAGGAGTTACAGAGACAAAGTTCGGTGCTGAGACAGAAGGAAGGACCATCCAGAGACTGCCCCAGTTGGGGATCCAACCCATAAACAACCACCAAACCCAGACACTATTGCATACACCAGCAAGAGTTTGCTGACAGGATCCTGATATAGCTATCTCTTGTGAGGCTATGCCAGTGCCTGGCAAATACAAAAGTGGATGCTCACAGTCATCTATTGGATGGATAACTAAAGAAAGGAGCCTAAAGAAGGAGCTAGAGAAAATACCCAAGGAGCTAAAGAGGTCGGCAACCCTATAGGAGGATCAACAATATGAACTAACCAGTACCCCTGACAACTGTGTCTCTAGTTGCATATGTAGCAGAGGATGAACAATATGAACTAACCAGTACCCCTGACAACTGTATCTCTAGTTGCATATGTAGCAGAGGATGGCCTAGTCGGCCATGAATGGGAGGAGAGGCCCTTGGTCTTGCGAAGATCATATGCCCTAGTACAGGGGAATGCCAGGGCCAGGAAACAGGAGTGGGTGGGGGGATATAGGCGACTTTTGGGATAGCATTTGAAATGTAAATGAAGAAAATATCTAATAAAAAAAGGAATGAAAAAAGAAAAGATTAATCAGTTTACTTAATGGATATGATAGTGTTGGCCAAATTAAATATCATAAATGTTTTCACTGATGAAAAACATAAATCCTATAGAATATAAAAAAAAAACAATAAACAAAAAACAGGGCAACCTGGGAATGAGAAGCTATTCCAATGGCTGTTTATTTTATTTTTATTATTTTGTGTGTATGTGTGTTTTGCCTGCATCTATGTCTGGCACCACATGTGTGCCTGGTGCCTGAAGAGGCCAGAGCGGGTGTTTTTTTCCATGGAATTGGAGCTACAGACAGATGAGAGCTACTATGTATGGGTGGGAGCTGTAGCAGAAGGTTGTTTACCTTCTCTGCTGTGGATTTTAAATCAGCTGAGCACACTAGGATAACTTTGCTACTTTGTGTCATGTTCTCATTTGGATCCCTTGCTAACAGTTTCAGAAGGGGCAACAGATTCCTAAGATTACATTCTTATTTACAAACTTATTTCTACATAAATACGTTTCTACGGGAAAAATTTAAAGGGTCAAATTATTTCATTTGTATATCTTTTGTATCTCAGGTTATAAAATTTGGCCCAATTGTCCAATGCTCCTTCAGTGCACAAAAGACAATTTCAGCCACAAGCAAGCAGCTCTCTGGTACCAGAATCAACTTAGAAGATGAAATAAACTTCTTTTAAGGGAGTTTAGACCTTGAATGAAGAGCATCCAAGTACAAGAGCCAGAGAAAATGGAGATTCTAAGAGTAGAACCACTCTTTGGTGGTTTTGAAAGTAAAGAACAGACCACAGTGTCGTTCCGTGCAGCTTGTGTGGAAGGAGAAACCTGGGTTTGGATGAAACTGAAGTCTCTCTGCCTTTCTGATACCACGGGGCTGCCAGCTGAGAAGTGTGATCCCCCTGTGAGGACTTTCAGGTGAGCACAGGCTAGCTGCTGCTAATCACAGCCCATTTGGGCTGGAGGCTGCCAATCACAGAGAGCCTCAGCATTATTTCAAGTAGACACTTTCTTCATAGAGCATGGCACACCAGCACCGAGTAAGGGATATGACAAGGATTTCCATTATATTTTGTAATTTATCCTCTGTATTTTAAAGACTCAGAGAACAAAGTGATCACATGTTGAATTTTAAGCATGAGAAAAATCTTTACAATTCTAAGCATATGTAGCGTGTTTGCCTTCAAAGTACCTTCATCTATGTTATAATGTGTTTTTAATACATGTAAGCACACTGTATAATGGATGGAACAAATACCATCCTTATTTTTCAATAGAAAAATGAGGATTAAAATGATGACATTTGCAACTCAGTATACAATGAGCCACCTGGGTAGCACCTCCCCCCCCAAATCTTTGTATTCTGATAGTTTCATAGTTCTTGTGGATAGAGATATCCAACATGTGTGTGACTCTTGTTACAGGTTAAGTCTGCATATTGGAAATATAAATATTGAATAAGATTATTCTGAGACAATTTTCATAGGACAGGTAAAACACATGCCCCCTGCTTTCAAGAAACTGACTCTGAGTTTGGGAAAGAGGTGTAGTCCCACTGTTAAAGACATTCATGAAAAGAATATAGAACTGTGGAGCAAGAGGTGGGGAAAGAGGTTGTCTAGGCAGTAAGCCTTTGAGGAACCCAAGATGGCTATGTGAAGGGTATGGTTTGGGCCAGCTTATACCACAGTCCTTGCATGTGAGCCTCATGGTTGAAGGACCATCTTTGTAGGCTGTGTCTGAGGCACACCATGTCAGCATACCTTCATTCCTTTTCCTTGTCCAGAATACGTACATCCTTTAACTACTTTCAACTTCCAAAAGCAGGTGTCTTCATTCTCCCCCTTCCTAAGTAAACTGATTTGTCTATTCTCACACATTCTAAACTCCTTCTATTAAGTAGACTTGACACGATTAAGATTCATCTCAACATAAAATAATTAAATAACCTACTTCTAGCTGGGCAGTGGTGGTGCACCCCTTTATTCCTAGCACTTGGGAGGAGGCAGAGGCAGGTGGATTTTTGTAAGTTCAAGTCCAGCCTGGTCCAAAGAGTGAGTTCCGGGACAGCCAATGCTACACACAGAGAGACCCTGTCTTGAAAAACAACAAACAGGCCCCAAACCTCCTTTTTAAGAACCATTTGGAAGCCGGGTGTGGTGGCACACGCCTTTAATCCCAGCACTCGGGAGGCAGAGGCAGGCAGATTTCTGAGTTCAAGACCAGGCAGTAAGCCTTTGAGGAACCCAAGATGGCTATGTGAAGGGTATGGTTTGGGCCAGCTTAACAAAGTTAGTTCCAGGACAGCCAGGGCTACACAGAAAAACCCTGTTTCGAAAAACCAAAAAAAAAAAAAAAAAAAGAACCATTTGGGAATCAACAAGTTCAAGACCAGCATATACAACTTAGCGGGACCTTGCGTCAAAATTAAAAAGTAAGAGAGGGGCTAAAGTGAGAAGTGTATCCCAGAGGTGGAGCACTTAGCAAACAGTACTACAAAACAAAACCAAAGTAAAAAATAACCTCTCTCTCTCTCTCTTTCTCTGTCTCTCTAAAGAAGTGTGAATTCTTTTAGAAAGTAACTTTCCCAGTTATTCACATTGTATAGTTCTATGTGCATCAGGTGTGTGTGTATATATGAGTGTTTGTATGTGTGTGTATATGTATATATATATATATATATATATATATATGTGTGTGTGTGTTTCTGTGTGTGTATAGTATGTATATGTATACATGGTGTGTGTGTGTGTGCATTGTATGTATATGTATGCATGGTGTGTGTGTATGGTATGTATGGTGCTTGTATGTGTATAGTGTGTGTGTGTATATGTATGCATGGTTTTGTCCATGTGTGTGTATGGTATGTGTATGTATACATGAAGTGTGTGTGTATCTGTGGTATGTATGGTGCTTGTATGTGTATGGTATGTGTATATGCATGCATGGTCTTGTATATATGTGTATGTGTATGTATATGTATGCATGATATTTGTGTGTATATATATACATGCATGATTTTGTGTGTGTGCATAGTATGTATACATGGTGTGTGTGTCTATGGTATGTATGGTGCTTGTATCTGTATGGTGTGTATATGTATTCATGGATTTGTATGTATGTATATGTATGCATGGTGTTTCTGTGTATATGTATGTGTGTATGTATGTATGGTGTTTGTGTGTGTGTGTGTGTGTATGCATGGTATGTGTGTGTGTGTATGAAGTATGGTGCTTGTATGTGTATGGTGTATATATATGTATGCATGGTTTTGTATGTATGTATATGTGTGTGTATGCCTGGTATATGTGTGTATATGTATGTATGGTGTTTGTGTGTGTATGTATGCATGGTGTGTATGTGTACATGGTGTGTGTGTGTGTGTGTGTGTGTGTGTGTGTGTGAGCACTGAGCAGGAACAGAGGTCTGTGCTGAGTGTTTGTTGACTTTGCATAGCTGAAAACAATCTTGATGCCTCTTTTCTCTTGTGAGAACACTGGAGGGGTGAGACAACATAGTTACTCAGTGACTGTCAGGTCTAGATACTTCTGTAATTATTTTCTGTGATTTAAATTTAATTTGTAGGCAATGACACCCTGGTGGGTTGTTCTGGAAGCTTCAATATTGACCATCAGGCTCATGTTTGGTTATTTGTTTGATCTAGCCAGTTTCTGATTGCCATGCTCACATTCCTGTGAGTCAGTCTACCCACAGGTGGTCCGGATGGTTACAAGCAAGAGCTTGGCTTGGGGGCTGCTCCAGGGCCTGCCATGGGCCAGAGCCAGTTAGATGCAGAGCCAGAAGCAGTCGAGCCTGCACAGGCTGTTCAACTCTGGGGCATAGTACCCTAGCTTCCTTCCAGACTGTTCCCAATGAGCTGCCTAACCATTTGTTCACAAATACAAATTCCTATGGCAACCTAATAAAAACGAGAACTGAAGGAAGAGGGAAAGCTTGCTGGGATTCCTCTGGGTTCCCCACAGGGGCTACTACGTGAGATTATCCTAAGACCTAATGAGAGGGTGTGTCCCTTTCATGAAATTACCCAACACTGTTTGTGTGTTCCTGCTGCAGGCCTTCATGTCAGATAGAGATGAACCCATGCCTTTACCCCCAGACACAACATGAATCCTCTGAAAGATTCCAAACAACTTTGGTTTGTTTTTAAATTTTAATAAGTTTCAGTACTTCCTGGGTTTGGCCAGGCCAGATACACCACAAGATGCTTCCAGCCTGAAACCAAAAAGTGTGCAGGCACTCACAGAAAAACCTAATTCAGGGAGCTTTCCGAGCTGCTTGCCAGATCTAGAGGCATCTGGTGTGGTTGGCTGACTCGTGGTCATACCTACCCAGCGCACAAGATCTATAAAGGGAGATGTTACACATTGTCTGTCAGTCATACACTGTGCATGCTCCAGCCTTCTGGTCCCAGCCACCCCTCATCATAGTTCTAGGGAGGGAGCGGGATTGGCCCTTTCATTAGGAAGACAAATGGGAATATGTCTTGACAGCAAAGGCAGTATTTCCATGTTCAATTTACTATTAAAAGAACCCAGCGGTAATTGTTCTTGATGAGAAGGAATTGAGGTACTGGCATTTGGAAGAATCCAGTTCGGTGTTTTGAGTCACCCCTCCACAGAACTCACTTCGATGACCATTTAATTGAATGCTACTGCCCAAGGGCTGCTATAATTATAGACATTGTGGGGGATTAGAAACTTGTAAAATTTTAGAGCGTTGAAAACCAAATGGTCATCCAGGAAACCACGACAGAGTATCTGGCCTCACAGAGGTTACACTGGGCTTGGAGACATTGTTAAGCTTTCCCTGAGAATCCCACAGTAAAATAGGAGGGGGAGGGCAGGTACCACCCCTGTTTAAGAAGTTTACCTTAATTGGTACTTTTCTTGCTCCCCACAGGAGTCTTCTCTGAGCAAGCCCAACAGTCCTTATTATTATTATTCACTTCTGTGGTTAATCAGTTAATCCTATGAGCTGGGGTCCTAGGTTGTATACAAAGGCAAAATGACAAAGTCTCTGTGCCCCCTGGTTGACAGCTCAGCTGCAGTGCTGTCTCTGTCAAGATGTAACAAATTCTTTTGAACATCCCTAAGTTGTTTCTGTGTATTTGTTCATAGCAACACAAAAAACCAACCCACCTGCACACAAGCTCCTCTCAGCCACTAAGAGTCTAGGAAATCACAGGTAACGCATTCTTCACCTGTGTCCCTGTGTTATCCTGGGCAACATATTATGCTTCCCTTTTTACATCCAAAGACTTCTTATGTATGAAGTATATGTCCTTATTCTTTCATATCGTTAAATAAGTTGCACAACTTTTACAAGGATACCAATTTAAAACAAATGAAACGCTGATAGTATTTGCATACTTGAAAAAGTGTATATCGGCTGATAAGTTTTAGATCTTGAATATTCCATATGGGATTGGTCCCCGGAGTAGCACCATCAGTGGGAGACAGGGCCTTGTTGGAGAATGTGCCTTTAAATGAGATATGGGAATCTGACCCCTCTGTCTTTTTTACCCTTATTTCTCAGATGTCACAAAATGATCACACAAGCTTCTTTGTCAAACACTCTAACCAGGAGAAGAGCTGGAGGAAGAGAAAACTTTACCTCCGAAATTTAGAATCAGGTCGTAAGCAATGGCTGTAATGCCTCATGCTTTTAGCCTCAAGGATCTTACTTAGAGATACTCAGAGAGGCCACAGTACCACAGGGCATCTGAAGACATTAATTAATGCTTGAATTCATCTGCATTGCTCCATGGTGCCAACTGGCTGATCCAGTTGCTCTGTGGAGGATGCTGGGGAGTGAACACCTAATATTTGTGGCACAAGTTGTCTTGGTGAAATAGATACCTGGCTTAGGGACTGTTGCCAGACCTGAAATATCACATCTTCAAGAGGGAAAGGTGAATTTAGGGGGAATATTGAAGTAACACTTTTTAGCTTGGATGGAGGTATGGAGTTCCTCTGAGATTTTTTTTAAAAATTAGAACGAGGGAGTGGGTGGGTTGGGGAGCAGGGCAGGGGGAGTGTACAGGGGGCTTTGGGGATAGCATTTGAAATGTAAACAAAAAGAATATCTAATAAAAAAACTTAAAAAATTAGAACGAGTCTCTATGGATGTTCTTTAACTACTCCTAAGGAGTCTAACAGACTTTTCTCAGTAGAGAAAGATGCCACTGTTTAGTGGTTACATGATCTGCCTTGAGCCTCTGAATTGACTGGATGTGTCCACATGCCCCATGGAACAGACTTTCAGTGAATCACCTGGGCAAGCAAGCAGCTGTTTCTACTCAGATCTAGATTCTTGAACTGTGCTTTACCCTGCCGCCCTCCCTTGCTCCTGATTTTTGACTAGCTTCCTTTTAGCCCTTCTGTCTCCTCATCCTTGATTTCCTGTAAGTCCCACTGATTGTCTTGTGTTTCTGGAGATCTCCCCATCTCCTTCCTTAGGACCCATTAGGAACAGGAACTTTAGGTATAGGCTTTAAGTGCCAGCTTCTTGGGGGACTATCACTTCCCGCTCTCCTCACGTCTATGTCTATCCTCTCCAGTCTTTGTCCATTCCATAATCTCTTGAGTTATGTCCTACAAACTCTTCCCTTGAATGTTCCTCCTTTCCTCTTCATTTACATTTCTCTCAGGACTCACTCTCAAAATTTGGATAAAATAAGACAAAAGAGAAACCAGGAAGATGGCTCAATGGGTTAGAGTGTTTGCTGTTCAAGTTCAGTCCTCCTTCATAGCCGGGCATGGCCGTGAGCACCTGTCACTCTGGCACTGTGGAAGGCAGAGACAATAGGATTTTCCAGGCCCCAGATGAGAGACCCTATCTCAGAGGAATAAGATGGAGTGATAGACTAAGGCACATGTCCTCTTCATGCTGGGTATATGGGCAAAGGTAAATATGTGCGTGTGTGCAGGAACACAGACACACACACACACACACACACACACACACATACACACACACATATACAGAGAGAGAGAGACAGAGAGAAAGCATTTGGGGTTCAGAATAGAAAAAGACTCTAATTTCCAAGTCCTTCCTTACTTGACTACAGGTCTGACTACCATATAGAACCTTCTAAAGGATTACCTCCTCACCCCACACCCCACTGAGGTAAGCTAAACACAGACTGGGTGTGCAGGTCCCATCTGACCCTGAGTTACTAGTAGTGTAGCACATCTGGGTTGGGCTGCTCTCAAAACTTTAGCTGTGTAACATGTCTTTACTACTTAGAGATGGTCATTATTTTTCTATAAAAACATTTGATAAATAGATAAATTTTGTTTTTCCTTTTCTTTGCCTTTAAGACTTGGCAGGCGCTTAGAAGAAATGCCAGAAACATGCTGTTCTGAGGTATCCATTCCTTTCTTAGCAAGCAAGAGGAAGCTGTCTTTCCGGACACAAGTCATATTGTGTCAATGTAACTAGGGTGTTTTCAGTCTACCCCTGTGTTTTCTGGCCTCTAAGATCAGGGAAGAAGAGGTGAACACAAGGAAATGAACAAGGAGTACAGACAAAAGGGAGAGAGAGAAGAACAGGGTGTTGTCTGCCCAGTGAGGCAGGGCTACCTCACAGGGTATTTTGCTTTGCAGGGCAAGGTCATTAATTTCCCATAATTCTCTAGGCCATACTGTTTCTTCATGCTATAGCAAGAACTTCCACATTTAGGGTTTTTAAATTTTTTGCTACATATTTTGATATTGAGCATTGCAAAATAATAACAGACACAGCTAAGCTTTTTCTTTCTTTCTTCTTTTTTTTTTTTTATTTTTAACTTTCTCATTTGTATGAATCCCAGCACAATTTAAAGTGGCTTAGTTTCAAAAGGGCAATTGTTTAAATAAGCATGTACATTTCAAAAATAATCACAAAAATATAGAGACCCGATGCTTAGAGAAAGAGCCCTCCAGGTGGTCTATTTGGTTTGAGCAGAGCTACAGAATTGATCGAGCCTTTGCTGTGTCTGCTTTGTTTTTCTGGGGTTGTTGAAGAAAAGAGAGCTTTGCCAAAACGAAACAAGACACAGAACAACGTCTTTGAGTCTGAGAACTCTCTAGTGCCCAAATATGATTAAAACCCATCTTGGTTAAGCCCTTTTGATCAGCATGTGGTAAAACCTGTACTGAGTTCCTGGCAATTTTACGGTCTTATCTGTGTGGTCCTTTTCTTTGGCAAACGTTCGACAGGATGTTGTCCTGGTGGAGCTTGGTGGAGTGCTCAGGGAAGGTGGGATTTCGGAACTTAATGCCCCCACCAAGCATGGTGCCACCCCTCCTCCTCAGCAGACCCAAGCAATTGTCCTTTCTTGTCTCGCCACAAAAGAGGCTTTCTGAGAAGAAAAGTGGGAAGAACGGGAAAGAAACCCAATGAGTAACTTTAAAAGTTCATAAAGAGGCATAGAGACAAATGCTGGCATCTGTCTGATTTCCTTTATTGAAGACTCTAATTGAATTTCACCCACTGAAGTTAGAACACGGCAGATCCGAGACTTCCCCATTCTATTTATATGTCTATGAAGTAGATCATTGTAATGGATACAGATGGGCAATGAGCACACAGTTATTGCATAATTTTTCAAAATTTTACGATTGCTTTTCCTACTTCCTCTTAGCATAATGGCCTCTCTGTGCAGTCTGCAGACTGCTTACTGTATCTTCAGTGTATTTTACCACTTTAGCCCATTTTAATTTATTAGAAATGCGTTAGAAGTGCTGTGCAAACAGAGCCCACAGAACGAAACTGATTAGTAGGACACAGACAACCTGAGCCCGATTAAGTTACTGCTGAGATGCTTGGTGAATACAAGCACATTCGTGCCTTCCCTTCCTCCCTGGCTCTCTTGATTCAGCAGACATTGAGACTTGAGAAATGGAGGAGAAACCAAATTAATGCTGCTCTCCAGTCCATAGCAAGCAGTACAGAGAATGTCAGCGGTGTGATGGGAAGTTCAGCAAGATGGAAAGTTTCTCTTTGGCTTGAGCTTCTAAACCAGCTTGGGCAATGGTTGGGATGTATAGATGTGATCAAATAAGTAGGTTTATAAGGTGATGGGCTGAGCTGGGCTGTAGTTCATTCGGTAGAGCTCTCTCCTAGCTCCATGCAGCCCTATGCTCAAGTCCCAGATTCATATAAAGTGGGGCAGTTGTGATGAGTACTGCCTGCAATCCCAGCACTCAAGAGATTGGAGCAGGAGGATCAGAAGCTCACGATCATCCTAAGTCACACAGTTAGTTCAAGGGCACCTGGGTATTGGAGATCTCATCTCAAAAACAAACAAAGATGAAGCATGTGCCCATGGTATCTGATGGCCTTGGCTGGAAATCAGTGAGCCTTTGCTTTGTTCACAAACTGTTTGACCTCATTACTCATCTCTTAGATATGATCTCAGTGGGAAAACTGCCTGACAGAGCAACTCCAGGGTTTTCTGAACCAATGCCTGCCTTTCTAGCAACTCTTTGTCGTCCCACTATGTCCAACAGTGTGGTCTTTGCCCTTCGGAGGAACTGATGACAATCCGCTGATCTGTGCACAATGGGAAAGGGTTTTATGAACGGTGGGAGTCTCTTAGGAAGTGACTGATTCTCTCTGTGGTGCAAGGGAAGGCTTTCTGGAGCAGTAGGCTGAGGCAAGGGCAGCTAGAAGCTGAGCTATCATAGTGGACATCCATGTGCCAATTATGAGTCATACCTTGATGTGCCATGTCCTAGAGATAACCTCTTTCATTATGAATGGGACCTTTTGTAATTCTAACCCCGAATAACTGCATGAAAGAATTATCAAATCTGAGAATCCACATGTTGGAGAAAAGGAAGAGACTCCTACAGGGTGTCCTCTGAGTTCCATACGCATGCCATGCCATACACAGATGTAATGATTCCATATGCATGCCAATGTACACAAATCAACATAATGATGGTTTTTTAAAAAAAGAATAGCTTAAATGTGTACCAAAATAAGTTAAAATTTTAACATAACAAACTTAAAATATGGCTTTACAGCTGCTAAAGGTGTTCTTGGGTGGGCAAGAGACACCAGAGGAAACTGGGCATGTGCGGGTAATACAGCAGCAACTGTCAAGCCATCTCTCACGTGCTCCCAAAAACAAACAAACAAACAAAAACAAAAAACAAAAAAATGCTCTCTGTCAGATTCAGCTTGACATACAAACATCTTTAAAAAAAATTTAAGTCATTGCAAAGGGTTTATTTTATTATGGTTCACAACATCAAGGTTTTAGATGTCGTAGAATTAATCAGTGTTTGGGGAGATGGCTGAGTCAGAAGTGCTTGCTGGAAAGCTGGAGCACAGCAGTGTAACCTCTTAATCCTGTCCATCTCGCCTCGCCAATCACTCCCACCCTGCCACAGCCTCCCTGGCTTCCTTTTNCGCCTACCTGGAAGAGCGTTAGGTTTGGTATCTGTGTGATCATCTCCAATGACAAACCTTCCTTTTCCAAACCCAGTTCTTCCTCCTTTTAGCATTTGTTGGCCATCTTTGAAATCACCTCACACCTTTTCCTGTTTGGAGTACATGCCCTCTGAGCCTTTGTTCCAACTGTCTAGAATCTGAACCTACCTGAGCTCTCTCAGGTAGCCACAGGGCCAGTTGGTGTTTAGGCTTAGTCCCTGGTTACAGTTCTGAGTCTCCACATTTCTGCCCTTTAGGCCAGTATCTAAAGCCACGGCCTCTGATACAGACTGAAGCCATTTTCAAACTCTACCTTTACATATGAGGACCCTCTTCCAGGACCTTTACCCAGAACATTGAACTTTATAGTTCAAGCTTCCTGCTATGCTGGTTTCTGAACCACGAGATCATCAGGTCTTTTCTCAGCACTCACCACTTTGCATTTAAATTCTATTTCTAGTCTGCTAAGAAGCTTGCTTTCCAATAAAATGGCCCAATTTAATTCTTCTTTACTGCTAATGTACATGATATTTTTAGAAGAAATTGTCTTTCTAACCCAGCACCATGCACAATGACTCTGTGACAAGAAAAAGCAAAAAATGAAAAGATAAATCAATGTTAAAACTCAAACTTTTGTTACTTTGCAGCATGTTTTTAAAATAAGTATTCTAAAACACTCTATTGTGTGCATGGTTTATAAAAACAAAGAACTAGAGTGGTTAAAAAGCTTAGAGTCAACAAAACTAAAATAAGATAGTAAGAAATCGCTTGAATTGATCATGGCGACTTTTCAGATTTTTGCTCTCATCAAGGGTGTCTGAAGAAGCTCAAATAATACACAAGAGCACTAGCAGGACTTCAGGGGCTGGGGTCTGTGTGCCTGCCCTCCTTGCCTTTAATTACCATGGATTGTGTATGCAGTTTGGCACAGGTTAAGCCAGTCTGCAAGGACTCCTGGGGGCTTCTCTGTAGACTGAGCCTGGAAGTTCTGGTATTGTCAAAGCCCGTGCGAAGAGCTAAGACTATCCAGCACTCAGCTCTACTGGTGTAGCTCTTATGTCTTTGAGCAATCTGCCAGAGCCTGATCAATACAGATGCAAATGCATGCAGCCAAACCTTGGACTGAGCTCAGGGGCCCCAATGGAGAAGTTAGGGCAAGGACTAAAAGAGCTGAAGGGGTTTGCAACCTCATAGGAAGAACAACAACATCAACTAACTAGACCCTCCAAAGCTCCCAGGGACTAAACCACCAACCAAAGAATGCACATGGGGGGACCCATGGCTCCAGCCGGATATGTAGCAGAGGATTGCCTAATTGGGCATCACTGGGAGGGGAGCCCCTTGGTCCTGTGGAGGCTTAATGATCCAAGGTAGGAGAATGCTAGGGCACTGAGACAGGAGTAGGTGGGTGGATGGGTGGGGAAATACCCTCATGGGGGATGGGGAGGGGATAGGGGATTTTCAGAGGGGAAACTGGGAAGGGGATAACATTTGAAATGTCAATAAATAAAATAAAGAAATGAAATAGGAAAAAAGAGTCTAAGAATTGGTTTCTGAGAAATCAGAGAGATTAATATTCATCCAATTAAAATTATTAATAAAGCAACTGTAGAAACCCACAGCCCATGAGGCTGAGAATTTATTGAACCACCTGATTCTTGATGAGAAACTTCATATGAAAGTATCATTTCCCCTACTTGAAGAAAATTACATCTAAAGTTACTTAAAATAGCTTTCGTTCCCTGCTACGTTGCTCCCAGGAAACCCAGAGCTCAATTTTATACTTAATTATCAGCTGAGCTTTAGAAAAAACAAAAACCCTGAAACATTAACCTATTAAGTTCTGAATACTTTCTTCAAACACTATTTTCATGTTCCCTCAATTTATTTTGGGAGTTAAAATTGTAACGGAAGACAGAATGAAGAGTAACTGTGTTTGAGTGTATGGGGGAAACGGAGTCCATGTCAGCTGGGATCCAGCAAGACTCCCAACTCATCTCTCTCAGAGGCAGGCAGCTGTCAAGTGCTGCTTATCTGTATCTATATGAGCCGTGCACAGTGTGTGAATCGCCCTCCTCCTCCTCCTCTCAGGAACTCTCCAGATGGAACGTTAAGTCTGCTCAAAAGGAAGACAACTTAAGAGAGACGTGGAATTGCCAAGAGAGTCTACGGTGGAAAGTATTTAAAATGATTGGAAATCTGTAAACCGTGGTCTTCAGAGGAAACTGGAAAGAAAAATTAGTCCTTTTAACAGAAGGGTAAATTGAGCTGGGATAAGGGGGAGATGGAATGAAGTAAATTAGGAAGAAATAATTTAAAACGGAATCAAAGCAAGACTGGACTTTTTGAAATACCCGTGGATTGTTTCATTTAAATGTTGAGAGTATTCAGACAGGAAAGTTTAGAAATGCTTTCTAAATGGAAGGTTCTTATAAACCACTTTCCTTCGGTACTGTTTTATTCTTCCAGTGCCAAAGAAAATTTAGCTATTTGTTTTACTTTTTCCCCCAGGAGAGAGGGAAAGGCGGTTGAGACGGGATCTTGCTATATAGCCCTGGACAGTCTGGAACTATTTATGTAGCACAGGCTAGCATCAAACTTGCAGCAATTATCCCTTGTCAGCCTCCCAGAGGGTGGCATTACTAGTGCATCCTTGTCACCCAGGTTTTTGTTTTAAGAATGTCTCTAAGAGCTAAAGAAGAAGGCATGCCTGGGTCTCCGTGGAACGACTAGAATCACCACCAGCTATCTCTGTGGATGACTGAGCTGTTTAAACTCTCTGTTCTTCTAAGACATTCCCAGGGATGCCTGAAGGAGCTCTGTGGGGTTGGGTAGGACATTGGATCTAAGTCTAAACATCAGACAGAAAAGCTGGGCGCCAGTCCCAGAATCTTCACTAGTTACCCAATCTCTTTAGACCTTGTTTCTTTGTCTCCAAAACCAGGTGAGGAAAGAAAACCTTGGATGGATCCCCGAGTCCTGACCATGTAATGTGCTATACCCTTCTGAGATTCGCACTTACTGGGTTCAAGCAGCAGATTACAGTAAGAACAGGGTTTTTCTCCAGAAGTTCTCATCAACAAAGTGCCACCTGAGCATGTTAACAAGAAGGTAGCTCTGGAGGGGTCACAGTGTCCTCTATGCCCACAATGCTGAGGTCCGACACATGATGACATCCTTCATGACTGTTGACCCATGTAATTTCTAAGTAGAAAGGGAAAGAGGATCCAGAATGAGGCTTTTGTTTTCTTCTCTCTGTCTCTGTCTCTCTGTCTCTCTGTCTCTGTCTGTCTCTGTCTCTGTCTCTGTCTCTCTCTCTCTCTCTCTCTCTCTCCCTCCCTCTTTCTCTCTAGACAGGGTTTCTCTGCATAGCCCTGGCTGTCCTGGAACTCACTCTGTAGACCAGGCTGGCCTTGAACTCAGAAATCTACCTGCTTCTGCCTCCCCAGTGCTGAGATTAAAGGTGTGCACCACCACTGCCCAGCTGGCTGCTGTTTTCTGATGACTCAACCCACAACCCCCCCCCCCATCTGCCAACACTCAGACCTTAACTAATATTCCAATAAATGATAACTTGTAAAGACTTGGGTAGCTACTTTGATTGCATTCAAGCTTTCTGAGTTAGCACAACCCTGCAAAGCCAAAATGCTCTGAGCTTTCTTTTTCAGGTTTGGCACCCTGTACCTCTCCCCAGAGTACAAACACTTCCACATCCTTACCCCTGCTCACATTTTCCCCATCAATCTGATGATATGAAACCGCTTGACTTCATTAAAGAGGCGTTAGAGAAACAGAGGTTAGACCACGGGCACTGAGAGTGGCTGTGAGCCTTCGAGTGTGGAAAAAGTGGGAGAATCCACAAGCATGTGGCTTCTGACCATTACCTCAAATGCTGTCCCTAGAGGCTGCTGTTGGAGCTAATATACACACACACTGATTCCTCAGTAAGGAAGAACGTTTCGACACAAAACACCTTCTTGTCCGAACTTTCCAATGTGAAGAGACATGTATCAACAGGGGTCCATTTTCCTCCCCTTTGCATCAGTATAGGAAGCCTTGCATAGCTGGTTTAACTTTGTTTTATGCTGTGAGGTTTCTTCTTCCACCTTAGAGTAACACCTGGAGTAAGCCCCTTTCTTCTTTTGCAATCCTGGGGGTTAAACCTCACCCTATCACCAATTCACATTACCAACCCTTTTAATGTGATTTTACCCTTGATTGATTAATTTTGTGTGTGCTTGTTCATGGTATGCAGATGCACCTTTTGTGTCTGAACACACTCACCTGTGGCAGTCAGAGGAAACTTCAGTCTTCTTCCTCAGGTACCATCTACACTTCTGAAACAGGGATTTTCATTAGCCTGAAACTCACCAAGTATGCTAGGCGAGGTGACCAGCGATTTCCAAGGGTCCACCTTTGCTCACCTTGCCAGTACTGGGATTAGAGGCACACAACATCTGGTCCAACATTTTTATATGGATTCTGGAGATCTGACTCAGGTCCTCATGCTTACAAAGCAATTTCCCAACTGAAATGTCTTTCCAGTTCCTGCAATTAACTTTTTTTTTTCATACAGAGTCTCACTAAGTTTCTTAGGGTGGCCCTGAGTTTGTCATCCCCCTGCCTCATCCTCCAGAGTTACTGGGATTACAAGCACGCACCACCAACCCCAATGACAAGTTCCTACAGTGCTTACTATGATATTTATCAGAAATTATTCTAAGTTTTCCTTTAGTATATTGACAAATCTGATGCTTTAACAATCATGGATGTTGATATGGTCCTCAGTATACATGCAAGAAAATTAAATACATGACGGTTATTTTTCCACAATATTGCACATTTAACAATCGTGTTCTCCTGAGAAAGAAAAAAAGATGTAAACTAAGAAAAGATGAGTCCATAGTGAACCTTCCAACAAAACAAGCTTTTAGAAGACTGTTGTATGGCCCTTCCCTAAGCAGTACAATAGGAATGACCAGATTCAAAGTAAAAACTATCCAGGTCTCCATTTGCATTTTCTTTGTACACTTATAGAAAGTATTTACCAAGAAAGTTCTCAGTAAAGATGTGCTGGGCCAATGAGCACACAACCAGGAGCTGGGCAGTGCTGTCCTCTGGGCACACTATGGCTACAGTGATTACCATTTCAATTAGGGCAGACTTGATTCCCAGCGCAGACCTTCCCAATGTTGGGCTTGTCTTTCAGCTGTATTTGATTCTTCCTGAACTTCTTGTGGTATCAGAGGTGTTAGCATGTACAGGAATCTTGGAGGAGGGTTCCATCTATGCAACTTTCAGGAAATTATCAGCTATGTTAGGCTGGGACATTTTGGAATTGGAGCAGTGTAGGGATCACTTCCATGCCTGTAACTCCTTAGTCATGGTCTTGTAAACCCAATGAACTCCTTGGTTCTACAAGCTAGTCTTGGGTAGATTGTCCCTTTGGCCGGTCATCAGCACCCTATTTGGTGTGAGTGGGCCTTTATTCATACTCCAAGTTAACACAGCACCAGTCCACAGATTATGCATCTTATTCACAGAGAGATACCCAGGGAAGTGACTTGGTAAGTGACATGGAAGGAAAGCCTGACGCACAGTGTAAGTTCAAAGCCAGTCTGATAACATTTGGAGACTCACAGGGAATAAACCATGATTACTAAAACATGGTCACTTGAAAGCTTAAAAGTCAAAGAAACCATCAGTACCTAGGAGCTTTCTGGGGGCCTCCATATCCACAGGTGCATTATTTTGGTGTGACAGTAAACCACCCTGCCACAGAGAGTCGATTGTCAAGATGCCTCACCTTTCCTGCTCCTCTCCTAAGGCTCCTTCCACTTGGGATTTGTACTATGGGAATCTGCTTCTGTTCTCATCAGTTCTGAACTTACTCAATTCAACGGAACTGTGAAGGCCATTGGTGTGCAACTGAGACTTTTTGTCATCTAAAAACTTTCTCAACCCATTAGGTTGAGAGAGTTTCCATTCTTTGACTGCTCACACTCATTCCTAAGTTTGACATTGACCGAAAGAGACAATGAGTTGAGTTGCACCAATTAAAGTCTCCCTAACTTCTTCCAATTGTGTACTTGATTCTGTATGCATGGGACAGGGGCTCTTCCTCTGTGAACATCAAAGGCAGTGACACAAAGGGAAAGTGCACAAATTTACTCTTGTTCCTTATCTAAAGTGTTTGACATTTAATACTTAACAAACAGTAAGAAAGCAGACATCTGTGTCTATAGATGGGGCTGTGTCTCTGTCACTTATAGACAATGACCTGGAGCTATGAAATGAGGAGTGTGTGAGCTACTGGAAGTGAGCAGAGCCCACATTGCCTTAATTTCTCTCAGGATAGGACTTGTCTGAGACCTGCTTGCCTGCCACCTTTAACCACACTGCACCTGTATCCTTGATCTGGGAGAACTCAAAGGGAGGAAAGCATGCATGTAGAAGTATCTTCCTCATAAGCAGAAGTGTTTTTATTTTATGAAGACATGAAATAAATGTATACATTAGGATTTCACACTTGGTTCCTGGGATACCAGCAGCATCTCCATACTGGATGGCTTAAATTACAGGCGCTCTCTGTCTGGATTCCCTGAGACTGTGAGTCACCGTGGTTGATTCCTTGTGAGGGCATGAGACCGGCCAATCCACACACCATCTTCATCTTTGGTTGTGTCTGGAATTGTAAGTTGGGATTGGCACTGGGTTTTTAATGTTATCTTCCTCTGAACCTGTCTGTCTCAGGATTCACATTTCTTCTTTCTAAGAACACCACCATATTGGATTGGGCCCCATCCCAACAATCTCACTAACTTAGGCACCTCTTTAAAGACTCCGTGTCTATATTAGGACCCATTCTGAGGTACTGGGGATACCAATGTACCTGGTTCTGGACAATAGTTCACCCCATAATAGTCACTAACAAAGGAAATGACGTACAGACTTAGAAGTAAAACAAACCAATCTTCATTCTTTGAACAACTGACCCCATCTGCCTTCAGCTGGTGACATCTGACATCAGTAAGAAATGCATGTTTGGTGTCTTTTCCCACGTCCAGAAAGTCTGAATACATTTTGAGGTGAACATGTGGATCTGGGTCCTTCAGAGAAGCTCTGGGGCAAGGACTCTACATTGTGGCCCAGGATCTGATCTGTTTGGCAGGCACTGGTTGTGCCTGTCTGAACTGCCTCACAACAGTACCTCAAACCCCACAAGCATGAGGACCCTGCCGCCACTTAATTCTGGGGAGTCGCCTAGCAGCAGTCAGAAAAATCTTGAGCCATAGCTGACTGTTGTGTGTTTAATGACATCACGGTCAGGTTTGCAATATGCACACTGTTTTATATACTCACAAATTTAGAATTGGGCCCACAAGGTGGCTTAAAGGGTAAAATGTGCTTGTCACCAAGCTTGATGACTTGAGTTTGTTTCCAGAATTCATATGGTAGGAGGAAGGAGGGGACTCCTCTAAGATATCCTCTGACTTCCACATGTGTGCCAGCATATACACACTAAGAAAATAAATTTAATTAAAAATATAAAAATTGAAATTCATGATTGTGGCAGAGAAGACAAATCATCATGAACGTTAGAAAGTAGGAATCTATCTTAGTACTGCCCAGCACCGTCTGATCTACCCTCCACTCCACTACAAAGCAGAGCAAGAAGTTCCTAATGTCCTTTTCATCCTAAATATGCTAAGCCACACTCATGTCAGAGTGCTTGTAAATCCCACACATTTGAGATAAGCTATCTGACAAATGCTGGGTCTGTGTTTTGATTTTAAGTTGACTTCAGACTTTCATTGACTTGAACTCTTCCGTTTGAACAAGGGCAGCACTTGAGCCACACCCCGGAGAGCCAGCTGCAGTGGAAAATAGTCTCCAGGGTTTGGGGTTGGAAGCAAGGAAGAAGAGCAGACAGGGAAGTCTGGCCATTCCTTTTATGTATGTTCTTCTCCCCAGTCAGTGCAGAATTGCAAAGGAAGTTTCCCCTGAAGAAAACTCCCAGGAATCAGAAGCAGTGGGTTTGGATGGCTTTCCCAAAGTAGTGGGCTTTTGGAATTCATATCAGGCAAATCAATACTAAACTCACTTAGAATCAAACAAAGTGATGATTATTTTATGTCTTGGGCCCAGAGCAAATATACTTCCAGCATTTCTAGTACCTATTAACATTTACAAAGTTCTTTCTAGTGAGAGACAAATCTCTGGGGAATGGTCCATGCGGAGCTAGCTCATGCCATTTCATACTTAGCATAAAGCAGACCTAAAGTCTAAGTTCTGCTGTAGAAATTCCCCATGTTATCAGATTTCTTCCTCTCCTCTCTCCTCTTTCTCTTTCCCATCTTTCCCTCCCTTCCCCCCCCTCTTCCCTTTCTCCCTCTCCCTCTCCCTCTTCTTTTCCCTTCCCGCCCCTTTCTTTGCCTCTTAATGATGTTAGTTTGTTGTAAAAGAATAAAGGAAGTCAGGGATAACCATTAATCCACACTGTGATTAGCCTGCCAGCAAAATTAGCTCAGTTACCCACTGGCTCAGAATAGGGTCCTCTACTCAAGATGACAACTATCATTAGCCCCAGACAAAAGAAGCACCAGACAGTCCACTTGAGACATGTTTCCACTGATACTAACTGTTCAATTCCCTGCCTCTTTTATCCTGTGAACAAGGAAGACACTGTCTCCATCTGGAAGCTATCTCAGTCTGAAATCAGCCAGTTCACCTTTGTAATAGGTTTTCTCCCAGAGCAATTTCTTACTCACTGGATGAAGGATTAGACCTAAAAATCCTATCATCCTTGAACTGGCACAGCACCACACAGAACAACCTTAAAATATAACTCTTTGCTGGTAGTCATCTCCCTAACCCAGGAGTCTATGTAGCAGGACTTGCATCAGGTTCTAAGAGCCAACGGTGAATTTGTCCCTGAGAACCTTATATTTCATAGAGAAAGATTATAACTCAGTGAGAATGGTGTAGATAGACAGACAGATGAGGAATAGACATCTGGATGATAGACAGGTGAGAGATAATAGATCTACTAGTAAAAACAATTTTAACTCAGTGAAAATAGTATAGATAGATGGATAGATAGATGATAGATAGATAGATAGATAGATAGATAGATAGATAGATAGATAGATAGACAGATGATAGATATAGACAGACATGTGATTGACAGGTGATGATTGATAGATGCTGAACAGATTATGGATAGATTATAGTTAGATAGAAGATAAATAGATGATAGATGACAGATAGACTGATAGATGATAGGTAGATAGATGATAAATAGGTGACAGACTGATAGATGATAGATAGATAGATAGATAGATAGATAGATAGATAGATAGATAGATAGATGTACATTGTTAGATGAAAGGTATGACATGTTGGCTGGAGAAAGATTTGTTCCTTCATGTCCTGGGCTGGCTAGTGAGGGAAGGCCATACCTGCCCTAGGCTTTGAGGATTTAGGAGGAAGGAAGGTTCTGGAAGAAGGAAGAGTGTATGAGAGAAGCAGGTTGGGTGTGGCAATGTGATGGTGGGTCATTCTGTGTGGCTGTCCCACACAGAGCTTCTGGCCTTTTACCTGGTTACAAACTGAAAGTGGTGTGGCAGGTCTTGAATCTTCCACCAGAACGGGAAGAACCTCTCCGTTCCAGCAGCTCAGCAGCTACCCCTACTGGCAACGCAAAGGCAAAGTTGTTATTTGGGGTGTTGAATGGAGTTTCTGTCTGCTTTTATCTGGAGCTAAGGGTGCATCTCCTGGATTGTCAGGTCTAATCCAGCCTTGTCCTGCCTTTCTCCTAGCTAGTTAATGGGGAAAGTGCATGATATACCATTGCTCACCCTTCTTGCTGTTGTGACCAAATACACGACAAGAAGCAACTTGAAGTGGGTTTATTTGTGATCATGGTTTAATGATAGAGCCCATCATGATAGAGAAGGCATGGCTTTTGAGCATGAGTTAGCTAGTCACACAGTATCTGGGGAATAGTGATGAAGTCTAGAGCTCATTCAGCTTTCTAATTTTTCACATTTTTATTCAGTGCAAGATTCCAACCTCAGGGATGGTGCCATCTACACTCAGGACAGGCCTTCCTCCTCAATTAAACACCCCTGGAAACACCTTACACACACTAAAACATGTGCCTCCTAGGTAATCCCAAATCCATTCAGGCTGGCATAAAGGTCCACCTTCCCAGTGTCCAATGGTGTGCTTGTGATCTAGTGTGATACCTGGGAAACTAGGGATTTATGGCTGAAACTGTCTTTGTCAATGTAGAGAGCTATGCTTGGTACCTCTGTGGAAATGGCTATGGCTGCTCAATATTTCTGGGTTCTTCTCAGTCAATTCCATATGCTTTATCAATTTGTAAGCTAATGCAGAACAGAGACACCTCTCACCGAATGTACACAACTCTAATTAATCTTCATTATCTGCAATTTTCATTCTAGAGAAATTACTGTGTGAAGTAACCTTCTTTCCCCGTTTCAATGATTGATTCATCATTTTTGTGACTGCTTTTATCTACCTATATACCATCTATCTTGTTTGTTTGTTTGTCTGTTTGTTTGTTTTATTAGAGGTATCCTTGCTTTGCAGCTTTATTGACAACCTGTAGGGGAAGCTGGCCTCAAATCTGCAGCAATCCTCATGCCTCTTGCTTCTAGGTACTGGGAAGCTATGAACCATCTCATCTAGATTATTCAGCCTTTGACACCAGCTATGTGCTGAATACATCCACAAACAGGTTACCAAGAGGGGAGGTTTTATTTTCAGAACTGCAGATGTGTATAACAGTTCTCATGTTTCCCCCCAACATCCTATCAACTCAGTTTCTCAGTATTTTCCAGAGGAAAGTTCTGTTTCATTCCTCCACAGAAGTTTTGTCTTACTGGGTGACAAAATGCCTGACTGTCCAAGTTTAAGGTGATGGCAGCAAGCTAATATATGAAATATTTCACCCTGGGGATTCAGTGGAAAATGCATGGGGTGAGGAAAAAGAACCCGGGCAGTGGGTTTGACCTTTCTGACAAACCCAAGGTTTGATGCCAATCACGATTCTCTAGCACCCACGTGGTGGCTCAGAATCATCTGTAACTTTTCTGTTGACTTCCAAGGGCCAATAGACTCCGGGAAACTGTAGCTTGCATAAAAGGCCCATCTTCTGGCATTGACATTTCCTAGTGCTTGAGGTAAGGATTCCTGTGGCGACAGTTTCACAAGTGTCCATCTCAGCACCTGTGAGAGATGACATGGAGGAGTGGAAACAGGCTGAGGACTAGAAGCTGCTTTGCTCAGAGAGCTCAGTCAGCCTTTGGAGTCTGCAACTGCGTTACTCGTTGTGATGGGCAGCCTTCACATCTGCTGGACTTCCACACAAGCCCAGAGAGCAGGAGACGGCAGGGGTTTCCTGTGGTCAGGTGAAGTGCATCGTTAGCTTGTCCTAAGTGTATTGGTGACAAGACTACGTATTTTGTTCCTACTTTCCTTATGCATCTTTTCCTTCTAGACTCTCTCGTTGAAGCACTTGGGTAAAGTAGACCTCTATGCATCCAAAGCTGGGTACCCCTTCCTCTGTGCATCTTGCTATAGGCCTCAGTTTATGGCAGGTTCCAATATCGCTAAAGAGAACAAGGATGGAATGCAGACTAGCCACTAGGTCAATGCACAAGAAGGTACCCTAGTCTTTCTGAATTGATGCAAGAAGGCAGAGACATTAGCTGACAGCCTGCACTCCCAGCTGGCTGAACGGGAGAAGAGCCTGAGCTGGGACTGGATGGAGTTGGACAGAGGGAGAGAGGAAGAGAGCGGCCAGTGCTGCTGTTGGGTGTGGTTATGCTGTCAGCAAAGGACCCCTTGGGAGGAGAGTGGGAAGGGACTGGAAAATTATACTGCCAAAAATAATAGGCACTTTGTGAAACATCTGAATTATGTGAATGGATGTCTCTTCCCATTGCTGTCTACATCTGGGTAGTACTGTATCTTGCATATAAAGAAATGCCTTCAAATGGCACTAGAAAAGGATACTGAGACTTGTCAGACAGATGTGGGATTGGTTTTCAGCTCTACCACCCACCAGCTTTGCATCAGGAGCAAGGTATTTGATATTAAGCCTCAGTCTCTTCACATACCCCATGGGGAGAACAGGGGACTCTCTGGAGTCCTCTGAGAAGGCAAATGAGGAACCTTTCCTGGTGCCTAGCAGGAGAGCACATGTCCAAACATTGTTAGCTGCCTTTGTTGTCCCTTAATAGCTACAAAAACTAGCCACTAGCAAGCCACATCTAGGAGGATAAGAACTTCTAAAAACCAGAATAATCTCAAGAATGACCCCTCTTAGTTCTCTCTCTCTCTCTCTCTCTCTCTCTCTCTCTCCCTCCCTCCCTCCCTCCCTCTTTCTCTCTCATCTCTCTTCCTCCCTCCCTCCTTCCTTCCCTTTCTCCCAAACCCCAAAGTTCCAAAATAAAATGCACTGGGTAAAGTTTCTGTAGTTTGGAATTTTACGGCACCTGCATGCCAGAACTTCACATAAAGTGCCTGGATTTTGCTCTTGGGGAATTAGTGTCTCCAAGTTGCAAGTAAAATGTGAAGATTTTTCTTCTCCTGGAGCCATGGAAGGATGGCTGCTGTGGGATGCCAGACAGATAATTGGACTGCACAGACAATAGGCATTATTACAATTGCAAACCCATGATGACTGGCACTTGCTGAGCCACTCTAAACCCTCTAGGAAGATATAGACAACATCACTTCCAAGCTGAGCATCTTCAGGAGAAACAAGGGGACAATGACTTCATCCCCAAAGTAAAGAGAATGACCTGCTTGCTGTAATTTAGCCCTACTTAACCTTCTTGGCCAACCCATAACACAACCCATTCCACAACGAGGAAGTGCCCTCTCCATTTCTCTAAGGGTAAAAGAAAAAACGGCCAACAGTGGCACAAACCCGGCCCCTGATATTTGCAGGTGTATTTTTCTTGGGAAGTGAGATCGCCAGAGAAACAAAAGATTTGGTTTGCTTGGCTTGGCAAGTGAAAAATGCAATCTTAGGGGAAGACTTTATTTAGAAACTTTATTTTTTCCCTGCTAACTTGAATAGTTTATGGAGGGGGAAAAGAAGTATAAATGGTTCATAAGTTCGCAATTGTTTTTGTTTTAAAAACAGAACACAGAGTCCCCACCCAAGCAGATTCCACTATAGATTTATTCTGTCCCCCACAAAGCTTCAGAAAGAGAAGGTTGGGCCAGACACTGCTAAACGTGGGCGTGTCCCTCGCCTGCCTCCTTGGTCACTCCTCTCATTCAGATCTTCAGGGGCTGCTCTCTGGGTTGTCTCCTGGCTGTCTTTATACATGACAACTGTTCCTTTTCAATATGCTTTTCTAGAAATCTCCATGTCATTGAGTTTTGTTCCCCCACCCCCATTCCTTTGTTTCTTTTATTTTCAAAAAAGAAAAAACAAAAACACAAACAAAAACATTTGTATTGATTCTTTGGGAATTTCACCTCGTACACCCTGATCACACTCACTTCCCAGTCCTTCCATGTCTGCCTCCCCACCATTCTGAGGCTCCCTGCAAGACATGTCCAATTTGTGCTATTTGTATACTTACTAGAGCACCCCCTGAAGAAAACGGAGTCTTTCCCCATTTGCAGCCCTGCCAGAAGCCATCGACTGTGGAGAGTTAGATGTGGTTCAGCATCGCTATCACAATTTTTAAGAATTTCTTTGGTGTCGTTTGGGAGATTACTTTGGGTCTGGGGGAGCTGTGGGGATAGGAATTACCACAGAGGCTCTCCATGTCCCTCTTTTTCAACCGTGAGTCTCTTAACCCACCAGCATTTAGCTTCTGCTCCATCCATGCAATGAAATTGGGGTCACTGAGGTGGCCAGTCATTCCCAAGTTCGGAAGAGACTTCAGTCTTTACATGATATCTTTGGGCAATTTGGTATCTTCTTTAAAGATTCATTATTGTTATTTATGTACATGTGCTCTCTCTCTCTGTCTCTCTCTCTCTCTCTCTCTCTCTCTCTCTCTCTCTCTCTCTCTCTCTCTCTCTCTCTCTCTCTCTCTCTCTCTCTCTCTCAGAGAAAGAGAGGTGTACAAGTGCTTAAGGAGGACAGAAGATGGTACCAGATCGGCTGTAACTGGAGATACAGGCAGTTGTGAGCTACCCGGCGTAGGTGCTAGGAACTTAACCTCAGTCCTCCCTCTGCAAGGGCAGCAAGTGCTCTTCACCACTGAGCCACCCCACTACCCCAGCTCAGCATGCTCACCCTGATAGCTTTGTTCTGCTTCTTCTCCCACAAAAGCTGCCCATCCCCTTCAGCTCTTTTGCTGTTTCCCTCCCACAACTGGAGAGTGTGTTCTTATGATCTTGCCGTGAGATTTCATACACATTACCACCTCGGTGCATCCTTGTACCCGTGTGCCACCCAGAGAATGTTTCCAGTCCCCCTACTTCATGCTTCTACTTCCCTAAATGACAGGTTGTCCTCTGCGCCTCACAGGACTCTGCCTTTAACGTGTCCCAGGAGGAACACGCTGCGCTCTCTCCAGAGCTTGCTCCTTCCTGTATTCCGATGCACAGAGTGGCTGTTGTGTTACTTAGGCTTGAAATCCTTAGGTGTGATTTTTTTTCATCACTGCACTTGGATCCAGTCACTGACCACTTCCTACTCTATGCCTCATTATTTGAACCTCTTCTTTGTTGTTCTTGCTCCAATCTGAGTTTATACTCCAGGTATTTACCATGTAGGATTTCTGTAATGAGACATTTTCTCTATCACTCTCTATCTTTTCTTGAACCCATTCCCTACCCCATATAACGTCATCCTCTATTGACACATTTCGGCATGTTTCTCTACTACAAAAGAGTGAGAGAAGTAGAACAAATATAATCTGGATTGAAAAATCTTTAATACCTAAACATGGCAAGCCCAGGATTTTTAAAAAATCAAGATTCAGGTATTATTTTATTTTATATTTATCTATTTTATATTACATGTATGACTATTTTCATATCTATATACTATATACAACTATATACAATATGCTGTATGTATGCTGTATACTATGTACTATGTACTATATACTATATCCTCTATACTAATTACTATATACTATATATTGTATACTGTATGCTGTATACTATATACTACATGCTATATACTATATACTATACACATTGCCTGGTGCTCATGGAGGTCAGAAAATGGTGTTGAATCCTCTGAAAACCGAGGTAACAGATAACTGTTAGCCACCATGTGCATTATGAGAACTGAAATCAAGTCCTCTAAAAAGCAGATACTGCTCTTAACTGCCGAGCCATTTCTCCAGCCCTGAAGCTCACGGCTTACTTACTACTCGGCCTTATTGTCCTCTGGTCCTACACCCACAGCCTCTCCTATCACATAAACCTCATTTGTGAGATGAACTCTTTTTAACACCCCACCTTCAACAGGGATATGTCCATCCCCTTCAGCTGGTGAACTGCCCATTTAAAATGTTCGTTTAGCTGTTGGTTCCACAAAGAAAGACAGAGACACACGGCACCCCCTCCCAATTCCACTGCAATTTTTTCTCTTCCAACCCCTGGACCCTGCTGGATGATTATTGCATTAAATTGATTACATACACAGCTCCCACCTACGATCATTGCACTCTTAAAATGAGGGACTGTGTCTGGTATTTTATGTCTCCAGCACTTTACCGCAGTGCTTGCCGCGTGGGAGTCGTGAGCTGGGAGGGATGAGGGATGCATTCCATACCATTGCAGCACATATAATCTTTGGTCAGAATTATTTACAAAGAAAACCAGTACTCCTGTAACATTCTGGTTCCTCAGTCTTCACTCTGTCCCTGTTGGAATAATCTCCTCTGGTGGCTTGTTCATTATCTAATTATGCAAATCACTGCCTTGTGGCCCTTTCACTAATCCTTTCATTTGGCTTTATTTAGACAGCAGACCAGAGCTCTGTGTCACACAGTACCAAGACATTGGGATGGGAAATATTACTGTATAAATAAAAAGAGGCAGTTATTTAGAAGTACTCTGCATGCAGATGGAGTCAGGCTGCCTCAGGCCTGATTTTTGCTGCGGGTACATTTCCCACAGTGGCTGCTCTGCAGCCTCCAGCTTTCTCGGGCTGGCAAACAGATGGCATCTAGAAAATACTCCCAGAAGTCTGAGCACATCTACTACTGTCCCAGAAATCCTGAGGCAAATGGGTTGAATAAGACTTCATTTTTCCCAGAAGAGGTAGGGAAGTACCAGTATTTCACTTCTTTTTTCTTTTCTTTTCTTTTCTTTTCTTTTCTTTTCTTTTCTTTTCTTTTCTTTTTTTTCTTTTTCTTTTTTCTTTTTTTTTTCTTTTTTTCTTTTCTTTTTTTTTTTTGAGACAGGGTTTCTCTGTGTAGCCTTGGCTGTCCTGGAACTCACTCTGTAGACCAGGCTGGCCTCGAACTCAGAAATCCACCTGCCTCTGCCTCCCGAGTGCTGGGATTAAAGGCGTGTGCCACCATGCCCGGCTAGTATTTGACTTCTGTAGCAAGAATCTATTCTGTATGGGAGAAAACCTTCCAGGCAGCCAACATGGGGCATGTCCCATGCTGTGGTTCCGGGGTTCCGGGGCCAGCCCTGTAGAAGACAGATATGGCAGTTGAGATGATCAGGTGACATATTATACAAGTCCTTCTGAGAACAGGGATGCACACTGAGTCTGAGACAGAGAGCTATCCCATGCCCAGTGATAAGCCTAGCTCAGTCTGGGGTAGCTTTGTCTCTTAGCAAGGAAGCACTCCAGACCTAGAGCCTACTCTTGCGTCATGAGAGGTATATCAAAGCCTCCCTCTGCAATGCTACTGTTCTCAGCAGCAGCCTTCATCCATCTTTCCTGTGAGCCTAACCTCCAGGGTATATTTCTTTTTCTAACCTCTTGAACTCATTCCTGATTGTATTGGGTTAATTAGTAATGTCACTTACAAATCAATCACTATATCACTATTCCTACCTGTCGGTATGATGGGTTTTGGTTTTCTTTTCACTAACTGAAAAGTGTAGAGTTTGCATCAACACAGAAGGTAAGTTGGAGAGAGAGCTTCCTTTATTCATTACTTTAATTGAATTAATTTCAGCTTTCTCTTCAGTCTAGATAAACCAAACTTCATATCACTGAAAACCAGCTACACTGCCCCTGGGTGTGCCAAGGGTACCACTTGGCTATGAGCCACAAAGCTAAGACACTGATTCAAGGACTCAGTGATGAATACAGTCTACATCACCATCCTTAAGTGACCTTGGGAACTGAAAACTTTAATACAGCTGTCATGTTAAATAACCCATAAGAGAGACAGCTGTAGACAGGAAAACTCTTGCGACAGGCCTGTCATTTAAAGAATGACCTACGAAAATAAGAAGGGAAGAATTTTTTCCCAACATGTGTCTACCCAAGAGTTGGAACGTGTTTGCTGTGTGTGTTTGCACACATGTGTGTGGTGTTATTCTTCTGGGGTTGTTTACCTCATTGTCTTGAGACAGGGTCTCTCACCAAGCCATGGGCTCGTGTATCTGGCTTTGCTTGCTAGTTACTCTGTCTTGGGTCTCCCTGCTCTGTGACTACAGGTAAGTACCACCACACCTGGCATTTTGTTTTATTATTTCTCTTTGATGTCGTTGTTTTTGCACTTAAGTTCTGATAACTTCATGCATGAGTGTTATATTTTTATATTTACATTATTTCACCTTGCCCTCTCCTCATTCCAACTCCTGGGTCCCATGCTCCCATGCACTCTCAAGTTTGACTGAGCCACCTCTCCTGAACCTGTTTTGTTCCTTGACATAGTTAGTATCTTGTCAGAGAGTATAACTTTTGGTATCTTTAGCAGAAGCCTCTGGAATCACTAAATAAAAAAAGATTATGAAGAGATATATTTTTCTGTGTTGGTTGGGGTAAAAGCAGAATTTGATTAAAGAACGTGTCAGGTAGCCATCTTCACCTGCTGCCCACATGCAGAGATGAGGCAAATCTGACGTATCTTCTTGTCAGTTCTGATTCTGTAGTTGGTTGGCTCTCCCTTCACCCCTTAATCTAGAGGATTCATTCCAGTTCAAACACTTCCTCTAAATATGCCCATATAGGTGCTCTTCTGTTCCATAGGAAAGAAGACTCCTCTATTATTCCACTGCCAACAGAGGCAAAATGTTTCTACTGGTGTCAAAAGCCAGTATGAGAGAGGAGACAGGGACACACTCATTGACAATAAGCAAGGTGGGGGGAGAGAAAGGAGTAGGTTGACTACAGTTCTTTTTCTCAACAAAATGTCAAAGGCAGATGCTTTTCCTGACAGCTGTGGCAGGAGTATTTAACTTCAGTTTGCAAATTCCTCGGGAAACCAAGGGAGGAGAAAGGCTCTAGAATAATCCCAGATATGGGTGTAGAAGGCTGAGCAACATGAACCAGCTGCGCTTCCAGGATAAGAACCAGCGGTAAGCTTCTCCTGCCCTTCTCAGAGCCCTGAGAACCAGTGGCAACTGGGAAAACCACTGGCTAAGTCTTCACAAAGCTGATTTTATGGTAGCATAACTCACACCCATCCGGCCCTTCTGAAGGATGGAATGGTTAAACAATGATCACAAAGAGGGCAGGCATTTGTGTGGTGCAGGTGTGCGGAAGGGCTGTAGTCTGTCTGTAGTGATTTCCAGCTGTCAACACACAGTAGCTCCCTGGGACTGCCCTTGATTCCACTCCCTTCTTTGCTCCTTTGCTGCCCCCTCCCTGCTCATCTCTGCCTTCAGGCTGCATTGTGCTCTGAAGATCCCCTTGTAGATCTCAGCTCATATCCCTGGACTCCCAAGTCAACCCTTAAAAAAAAATAAGTTTAAAAATATCTGCATATTCTAGATCATTATCATAGGCAATGGAATTGAAAATTTCAGCATTCAATGGTGTCCATAAAGAGGCATGACTAATAAATTTTTACTTATTTTTGACAAAGAGTCTAAGTGAATGGTCCATTAGCACGTTTTTAAAATGCCAATTTTAAACTATAAACAGATTCACTGTGTGTTCTGGAAAATACTTGAGTTAGAAGAGAATTTCCCTACTGTTTTCCTCTTGAATATTGGCAAAGAACACTAGCAGCTTAGTCCTGGGAGGAGACTCGTGTGGCTGAGTTTTCATTACGCCGTGCAATGTCCAGGACCATGGGAGACTGAGAAGGTGGTGCTCAGAAACTTTACAGACAGATCCCAGACTCAAATGTGGCTCCATGAACCAGTGAACTCTCAGAGAAGGGTGTGTGATCACCACATGTGTAATTCTATGGGTGTATAACTCTTGTGTTAGATCTGCATAAGAGGTTCATTCTAAGGCAGAGAGCATCAGAGAGGAACCGGATCAAATCACTTTCTCGTAATACAGATTTGCCACAAAGCACCACCAACTGGAAATGAGAGCACTTGTGGAGGAGGAAGCCACCGTATCTTCAAATGTGTTTTCTGCCTGGAGCTACAGTTCTGAAATATTCATTCATAGGGTCCTGGTGACCCTTACTTTATTATTAGTTACAATGCAGTCTGTAAGGTTATTTTTGTTATGATGTAAAGGTTCTGAGATATCCTTCAGTAGTGACAGTTGATTTTATGAAGGTCTGTGTCATGAACATTAGTACAGTGGCAGAATGGGAGATGTGTGTGCGTTTGTGTGTAGGTGTGTGTGTGTGTGTGTGTGTGTGTGTGTGTGTAGGTGTGAGTGTAGGTATGTATATTTATATGTGTGTGCCTGTAGATGTGTGAGTAGGTATATCCTGGTGCTAGAGGCAAGAGGGTGTCAGAGTCCTTGGAATTAGACTTACAGGCAATTGTAAGCCACCACCACGTAGGCGTTGGGAACTGAACCTGGGTTGTCTATAAAGACAGCAGATGCTCTGGACTGTGAGTCATTTCTCCAGCCCCACAATCTCTATTTTTAAAGATAAAACTGTCAGGAGGTAAAAAGTAAGTGAATGACCTAAGGTCTTCTTTAAAATAAAGCTAAAATGCAGATGTTTTACCGCCAACCTGGAGCCTGCACTATGGATCAACACTTGAAGATTGACCTGTCTGAGATAGTAACTGTGTGGACCGTCTGACTTCTGAGATCCAACTCTGCACCAATCCTAAGTACTCACAAACATGAACCCAGTTATTGACCAAGCTCTCCTCAGGTGCTGAGAGTGAATCAGAAAAAGAAGATAATTGTTTTAGTTTGATTCAGAGTCTCAGGCATTCCAGGCTGGCCCTTGAACTTAACATAGCTGAGGATAACCTTGAACTTCTGATGCTCCCATCCCATCTCCTGAGCATTGTGATTACAGGCCTGGCTCTCATGCTCAGTCCTGGGGATTGAATCCACAGCTTCATGCATGCCACGCAAGCTCTCTACATCTCAGATCATAGAAAGATAATTTTTGATAATAGATTGAGGTTCATTTTTGTTTTTACCTGTAGAATAACTATAGGTAGCAAAAGAATTCACCACCTCGCTCTGTAAGGAAATCTATCCACCTCAGTTTCTCAGCTAACGATACCAAGGACCACCCAGGTGAAGGCTACAAACATACTTCATCATTTGTACCCATTTCTTCTCCACAATGACACATAGATTAAGGTGACAGTGGAGATATCAGATGCCAAAAAAAATCCTATTTACTACTACAGTTTCCAGCCTTGATAATGTCATATATGAAGCTCAGTGATGAACGTAATGAAGTGTTCACACTTGGTTACAATCATCTCAGCTGTCTCTGCCACTGCCCAGCCCACTGGTCCTGATGCTATGAGACCCTTCCTCAGAGATAGCAGAGACAGAGACACCCCTCTTTCATTTGCCCTTAACTCTGCCACATAAATAGCCAGAAGGCAGCAGGGACAAGGCCACATCCATGTTTTCTCTCCCAGACCTGGCTGATGCAGTTTGACCCCAGTGAATGCACCCTGGCTGCCCTTTCTCTTGGAATGAGGTCTTTCCTGAGCGGCCCCTCCTCAGCTCCTTGTGTTCTTTTCCCAAAGAGTTCTTTGTCTTTTCTCACGCACAGAGTCCTAGGATGGACACCGAGGAAGGTCTGTCTGGGGCCCTGACCCTGACAGCCTACACCCAACCGCTCTCACTCACAGGAAGAAGTCTGTTCTCCGCCGGCTGTCCAGCCACATACGACCATTAGGGGCTGGCCAAGCCCAGCTGCAGGAAGACTCTCACTTTCCTAAACAAACACCACTGTTGGGAAGAGCAATAGACTCCCTGAAACAGCAAAGAGCTCTGGCCTGAGAAGCAAAACATCTGGGCTGTCAGCCCCTTGAGTCCTTTTATCTCCCTGGATGTCAGCCTCCCTCACTGCTGACACACACTGCTTACTAGGGGCCACAGGTGGCTCTAGTCTGTCAGCTTCCACAAGGGACTCTAATATATCTATTTACTTGTTTATTTACCTTAAAGTTGTGTCTATTTTTATGTGTCTAAGTATCTCTCTCTCTCTCTCTCTCTCTCTCTCTCTCTCTCTCTCTCTCTCTCTGTGTGTGTGTGTGTGTGTGTGTGTGTGTTGTGTGTGTGTGTTACTGTGTGCATGACTGCTAACCAAGCAGGTAAGATCCCCTGGAACTGGAATTACAGCTGGTTGTTATGCACCACCCTATGGGTCCTACGAACTAAATCAGGTTCTTTGGAGGAACTTTAAGTGATCCTAACTTGAACATCTGTAGTCCTCGATTTACTTCATGAGTGACACACTGCATTTCTGCTAAGTGATTTTTGTTATTCATCTCATTTTTTTGATAAAAGTCCAAAGGTAGTACATTATAATATATGCAATAAAGGGATAGATTCCATTCCCTTTAAGGAAAAAAAAATCAGTCGCTCTCTGTTAACATTTGCATATAAAATTTCTCTTCTTGAGGACTCCCCTACCAAAAGCATGGTCCTTTGAACAAGCAACACCCAGAGGGAGAGCTGTGGGGAAATAGGTAGATTCTGAGAAGTCTTCCATTCAAGGTTTTCTCTGCTGCTGATACAAAATGTGAGGAGTGTGTTGAGGAGAGCTGTGAGGACGTATTCTTTATCAGCTCTGCCCTGACACCTGTCTAAGTCTCTTCTCTGCTTCTCGTCTCCCGTGAGGTGAGCATCCTTGCACCGCCATAGGACGCCCTCCACCCTCATACCCATGATGCTCAGCCTCACTTCAGGCCTGCAGAAATGGAACCAGCTATGAGCCAAGATAAATCTTGCTCCTTTTAGGACATATTCTCATATTGTTTGCCACGGTGACAGAAAGACAGCTTTCCTCCTTTCCCACGTGGACAACAGCAATGCCTTTGCCTTGTCCTTATCTTCCATGGTGAGAAGGGGTCACCTTGCAGCTGCCCTTAGTTTTTATTCCAGTGCCTGGTCTTTTTTTCTGAAGCAGATCATCACGGGAGAAGCGTTGCAAGTGAGGAGTATCTCCCATCTAGGCCCTCCCGTATCACGGCCTCTGCGCGCTGATAGGCAAAACCCTGATCATGTAGGTTGATCGCGTCTTGCTGTCGGTGAAATCTGATGCTCTTTATGCAGCAAACTCTTTAAACTATGAACCCTCACAACACCCCTCCAATACCTCCGTGTTGCTTTTCTTCAAAACCTCTTAGGCGAATGCTATGCTCTGTCAAAGGCAGCTTTCCAGCTTTTAGCAAATACCCACATCTTCTGTGACCTAAAGCTGAGACCTAATTGGCTCTCTTCTCAGCATGCCCCGTTGCCTCATGGGAAGGTGCCACCTCTGTGGTATTCTCTGTAACCCTCACCCGGGATAAAAGCTCGGCTTTGCTTTTATTTCATCACCACCTGCCTTCTTCCTTTAGACCACTCTCTAGAAGCATAGGAAGCATTTCCATTTGCCCATTGCTGTTCCCCTGAGGGTCTAGCATGCCGATTGTCACACTGCAGACATCCAATAAGCTGTCAGCAGTGGCAGAATGAAATTCCTGAAAACCCACAGCTATGTAACGCATGGGGTAAATCTTTCCTATGCCTTGTCTTTGACAGTAAACTTAGTTACTTGCAAGCAAGGGTGTTGTCTCATCATGTTTGGAACACCATAAAAAAATATTGTATATGTTGATAAAAGTTACAGCTGTTATCAACTAGCAAGATAATTTTAGATGTCAGAAAGGAAGAGGAAAAGAAAATGATAGCAAAGGGGGAGAGAATCACTGAAATGATGTTCACATTCTGACTGCAGGAAACCGGATGAGACCTGTTCAGGATACTTTCCTACTGTCAGTTAATAGGAGATTTGGGTGTTGTGAGTAACCTGTCATCATCTGATGCTGGACATCACATCTCAGTGGGAGGAGGCAAAGTGAAAGCAGAGACTTAGGCCACTGAGCTACTAATGGGGCACACTAAGGATTTCTAATTTCACATGAACACACTGCCCGCACGGGTGTAGACCAGAAGTCAGTTCCCTCAATCTCTTGTTCTGTTCTGACCCTGGAGGGTAGTTTTGTAGACAACGACTCTAAAGGGGAAATCGTAGTCTCTTGGAAGTCTTCTCCACAGAATCGGTCCAAACCAAACCTCACCCCTTTTGCTTAAATGGAGTTGTTCTTCCTTCCTTTCCCCTCATCTTTATCTTGCTTATTTTAAATTGGGGAAAACTACGTGATTTTGGGCATGAGACGTCGGTCCAGATCAGGAGGGATACAGGGTACAGCCTTCTCTGCCGTTCCTCTTTACAGATCGCAGACTGTGGGGTCCCCCTTATACAAGTTGCTCAGATCCGACTAGCCTCTGCAGAGACAGGCGAGTTATTTTTCCTGGCTTCTCACACGTGGAAGGCTCAGCTGCCGTTTCTCATACCCGAATCCAGCAGGCCATTTTCCTTGGTCCTTGGCCGAGGATTGGAAAGTTAATGGGCTGAGCAGCAGCCAAGTTCCCAAAGGGTCATTGCCCTTTTTTGAGAAGTGTGATAGTTACTCCTCACCCAAAACACCTGGACAGGCTGTGTGAAGAACCCTTCTGAGGGGTCATTTGAAATTGGATCATTCCACTTAAAAAATTGCACTCTGAAACAATTCCGATAAATTATTATCCTCCATAATTTAAGCACAACAAGCCCTTCCTAGTTGAAGTTTCTTCTGACTGGCAGGTGAAACAAAAACAAAGACCAAGTGAGTGAAAATTTATCTGTATCCAGTGTATTCTAATACATCATAGAGCAAATAAATTCACACAGCTCCTCTGGGGTTTTGCCAGCATGTGTTTACCAAGTTTAGACATCTGTCTTTAACAGCCATGCCCTATGCTCCAACCTCGGGAACTTCAGAACAAGTTCTTCATGTGGACTGTAAATAAAGGTGGTAATGATGCCAACATAACACAGAAAGAGAAAATATGGTGACAGAAATGAATTGGGCTGAAACTCAAGAGTACCAGAAGTTATTCTGGTTAAAAATATAGTAAGATAATTTGGATTTTTAGATTGTTAAATACTAGCCCAGATGTTGTTAACAACTACATGGGAATCATGAGATTGGATTTTTTTCCACTTTTCTTTTTTCATAGCCAAAAAAAAATCCCTTAAAGTTTCAGACATAAAAAATAATTTTGTAAAAAGACACTCTTTGGTAACCATTATTTCTCTAGTTGGAATAACACCTCATTTGTCCCTCATCACTGAGAGAATTCTTGTAGCTCAAAAATTAATTTTCCAATAAGAGAAAGCCAGTTTCATGTTCAAAGAAGTCAATTTCATTTAGGTATTTTTGCTGGAACATCATGTCAAAGATCTTACAGGCTGATCTTCATGAGGAGTTAGTTATCTTCCTGGCCATCAGTCATCCCAGACAGTTACCAGCTCCCCTCTGGAGCACAAACATGCTGGGATTGCCCACTGGCGGAATGATGGCTCTCTTCTGATCTTATCTACATAAAGTCTCTCAAATTTCTCTTCTAAAAACTGATTTATTTCGATATAGTTTGTACACTGAACAGTTCACTCATGCAATGATTTTTAGTATATGGGTTGCTACCATGTTAGTTTTGGAATGTTTTTGAGGAGAAATCTGTACCCTTTATCTAACATCACCTGTCCTTTGAAATGTCCCCATCATCAGGTCAAACACTAATCTACCCTCTGTCTCTATCTCCTCATTCTGGACTTTCCCACAAAGGGAATCTCATAGCCTGTAGCCTTTCTCTATGCATGTGTTCTTGAACTTGACATGCATGCAAGATTCATTCATATATGCAACACATATGAATACTGAATTCCTATTTAGCGCCACGTAAACATTTAGGTTGCTTCCATCTTTGGCTTTTCTGAGCAATGCTGCAGTAACCTCAAGGGCCATGTTTCTGTTTGGATATCAGTTTTCATTTCTCTTGAGTCTATGTGTAGGAATGAAATGGCTGAGTCATGTGATAATCTAATTGTATGATTTTCTAAAATGTTGTCAGGCACTTCCACAGTGGCTGAGCTCTCCCACAGCTGTAGCAGACAAGTCCATCGCATTAGAAGCAGCAGTAGTATTAGTAGCTGTATTAGCAGCAGTATTAGTATCAGCAGCAGAATTAACATCAACAGCAGCAACAGCAGTATTAGCAGCAACAACAACGCAGCAGTAGTATTAGCAGCAGCAGCACTAGCAGCAGCCGCCACCACTGCCACCACCGCCCAGCCCATCAACATCAGTGCTGTTTGAAAGTTGCAGTTCTCCATGTGACTGCTGCTGTTCCTTTTCTGACTCCCAGTGCCGTCCTTCTCCCAGTGTGTACGAAGGATCCTCTAAGCTGACTTGCTTTTCTCTAATGGCAGGCGGTGTCCATTATCATTTTACTTGTATCAAGTGTCTGGCAAGATGTCTGTTTGGAGGTCTTGGTTGCTCTTCATTGGGTGGTTGCTCCTTGCATGACTGGGCTGTGGAGAGTTTTCATACCATTAAGACACAAGTGGCTCACTGGACGTGAATTCGCCTTGTGGATTACCTTTTCAGTTTTTTATTCTTTTCCACTTAGTTCTTTTCTCTTTTGTTGTTCAGATATTCAAGAGAGTCGTGCGATCCAGGAGCTTTCCTGCTTTCCCCTAACCATCCATCCAATCATTGTTTTCAAAATATGTATTTAAGTGTTTATATATGTATAGACTGTGTTGAGCACATTCCTACTGGTGTCTCTGAGTCCTGTTTTTGTTCCTAGAGAATTTCATTTCTAATTTCATGTCATACTTACATGATTTTATGTATCTATATAAAATCTATACTCCATAAATTAGTGTACTATGAGTGTAAAAATGAGTGTCTAACATAATATTTGTTTTCCTGGGGCTGACTTAATTGACTTAATATGATACCTCCAGTTGCATACATTTCCTACCAACAACAGAACTGAATTCTAGTGGCCAAAACGAAATCCCAGTGTGTATATAATCTACATGTTCTTTCTCCACTTTGCTGTGGATAGACGCCTAGGTTGGTTCCATAGGTTAGCTGCTGCTAACAATTCTGTCATAAACAGTGATGTGCATGTGTCTCTGTGCTCTATTGATCCTACTACTTCACAAAACCCACAAGCAACTTGACTTTACCCTCCCCCTTTCCCGCCCTGTGGCTTTTGATACTTTTACTATTGGACCCAAGCTCTTGTGTGTCAGGAGCATGTACTTCCCATTGTTAAATCTGAATCCTTAGGGTCTACTCACTTCCCAAGTCACACTTGGCAACACTTACTTTTCAGTCCTTTGAAAAATTCCTCTTCTCTTCTCTCACATAATGATCTATTCCAGATTTGTCATTCTTATAATCTCCTCTTTTTTTTTTTCTGGTTCTCATTTTAACTTAATGAGTTAAATACTAGCACTCTCTAGAACTTCACCTGTCATGGCTTCAGCATGTGTATCCTTCTTAACTTATTTATTTCTATGCCCTTAGCTTTATTGATAATGCCCAACTCAGTCTTCAGCTTCCACCCTGCTCCTCAGCCCAGAGCTGTGACTTAGTTGTTAAGAGCAGCTCTCTCTCAGCCACTCAGAAATGCTGCCAGCCACTCACACGAGCTATGATGTCTCGTCAGCACTGTCAGTTTGACTGGATTTGGAATTACCCAGATGGCATGCAACTGGGCATGTCTGAGGTTTAACTGGGGAGCACCTTCTCCATGGGCTGGGATCCCAGGCTGAATAAAGAGAAAGCAAGCTGAGCACCAGCATCCATCTCTCTCTGCTTCCTGACTCTGAGATGTCTATGTTCCTTCGACCATGTCTTACCTGCCATGGTACCCGACATCCCTTCTTAAGCCTTGAGCTGAAATGCAAACTTTCATCTCTGAGTTGCTTTTGTCAGGGATTTGCCACAGTGAGAAGGAAAGCGATTAGCACACACACACACACACACACACACACACACACACACACACACACACCATTGCAGAAATCCAAAATGCTTCCGTAACTCTCACATCGTTGAAAGGAAGACTTTTATACCCTTCTCCAAGCAGTTTTCTTCCACGTTGGTCTCACGTTGGCCAGTGTGCGCCTCACATGCTAACTCTTCCCAGTCTTCCCCTTTCATCTCCTCACAACCACCATCGTATCAGAAGCTTCACAAGCACATGCTTGATCCATTCCATGGCAGATCTAACTTGATTCTCGTTACCCCCGACTCCCCTGCCAATCTGTGCTTGTCACTTTGACTCACACTACTTGTCCAAAAAAAGCATGTTATTGTCACCCTCTTCATTAACCATCTTCAGTGACCCCTGTGATCTATGGTGTAAATTCATATTTCTCTCAGACCCTTGGTTTTTCCTATCTGTACTTCCCTCTATTGTTGTTTGAACTATTGTATGTTCCCTGAAAGTTCTGTATTCATTTCTCGATGAGGGTGTATAATGAACTAACTAATCAGCTTCCCCATGAAGCATATATTTATGATCTCATACTTACTGTGAGTTGGGATTCTAGCACATTTTAAGCAGATTCTCCTTTTAGGGTCTCAATACAGTGAAATTTAAGTGCTGGCCAGCGACTTCATCTCACTGAAGCCAAGGCAGAGGTACTCAGCCCTCCTCAGCTTCTATTGCTCTTTGCTCTCCTGTGAATGAGGGAATACTAATGTCTTGCTAGTTGTTGACTGAGGGCCCAGGTTAGTCAGCTTTCCAATTCTTAGCAAAAACTGAAAAAAAAAATCAACCTGTAAGGATAAAAGATTGATGTTAGTTCCTGGTTGCAAAGGTTTCCATTATGATTAGCTGACCCTGGTGCCTTAGGCCCAAGTAGTGAGTTTGGCTTAATGTTGCTTGTATTATTACTATTTTTAAAAATGTATTTATTTTTATTTATATGAGTACACCATAGCTGTCTTTAGACACACCAGAAGAGGGCATCAGATCCCATTACAGGTGGTCGTGAGCCACCAAGTAGTTACTGGGAATTGAACTCAGGACCTCTAGAAGAACAGTCAGTGCTCTTAACTGATGAGTTAATTTTGGCCCCCAAAACTGCTTACTTGATTGTCTGCTCATAAGACACTGAGGGTCCCTGCCCCTAGTTGCTTCATTGCAGGGAGCCAATGGTTGGGCAGGGCAAACAGAGGCAGGACTTTAGGATTCCAGTGCTTGGGACAGAGAGGAAGGAGGAAGAAGGAGAAGGAGAGGAATGATACCATGCCTGAAAAGAGTGGAGGACAGGGAGGCATAGCCTACATATGAAGAAGCCGGGAGAGCGCAGCCCAGTTAGGCAGCCTTCTGGGTCCAGAGCAGACAAGATAGAACATAGAATTTAGTAAGTGATAACTGGCGATTATCAGCAGGAAGTGGATTAACTGCATGGAGGCCCAGCAATTGTGCTGTTTAAGGCACATCAAAATCTAAAGCCCCCCCCCCCCGCGCCCCACACGCGTGCGCGTGCATGTGTGTGTGTGTGTGTGTGTGTGTGTGTGTGTGTCTTTCCGGAATGTAAAGCACTGGGGCAGGCAGCAGGAACTGAGCTGCCAGGATTTATATATAAAAAGAATTGCTACAGGCCCACATGGCAACTGAACATCTTACATAAAGGCCAGAATTCAAAAGGTTGGAAGAGAAAAGAACTGAGACTCTAAATCTTCCATTAGGGGATCTCCATGTTTTGATCATGGGGACTGTTGCTATGGAGTCTGAAGCTCTGAGAGCGTCAGTGTAAGGACTGTTGCTTCTCTTGTATGATTGCAGACAACATGTATGGATTCAGAAACACCTTGGCTAAAAATGGTAGGACAGAGAGGGCAGAGCTTGATGGTGATGGGTTTTGATTGGCTGTCAGACTCGAGTGATCCAAACATGTCTCATAAGGCCTCACCTTGTAAAGTTTTGTCTAACTCTCAATGTCACAAAGTAGGGACCAAGTTTTCAACACAGGAGACTTTCAATACTAGACCCAAACCATAGAAAGGCTACTCTCAAAAGGCAGCGCCTCTGGCAGTATGCAGTGCCAGGTAGGATGAGGGATTCAGGCAGCTCACCAGTCTGCATTCAATGCCCGCACACACATCTCAATAGCTTTGGATTAAGGTTGCATGGCTAGGTCAAAGCCTCCCAAGATGCTTGGCCTCCTGTTCTCTCTACTCCTCTATTGGTCCGAAAAGCACCTTGATGTTTCTGGAGTTGAGTCTGAAACATTGCTTACCCAGGAAGCCTTCAACACAACAGCACTTCCCTTCTGTCAATTCCCATGGCAGTCTCTAGTTGGTCCTATGTGCTTTCCTAAATGGTGTAATTTGAGAATACTGGATACCTTCCACTGGCCTTTTCTTGCTCCAATCCGGGCTTGTATGAAGTTCATTAGTAACGTCTTCTCTAAGAATGAGTCCATCCTCTTTATTGTGCCATAGGGCCATGATAAAGTCACAGATTTTGGAAGTGCACAGATCTTCAGACTCCATAGCAACAGTCCCCATGGTGACTGATGGTCTCAGAGCTTCAGATTCCATAGCAACAGTCCCTACACCGAGGCTCTAAGAGCTCCAGAATCCATAGCAAGAGTCCTCACACTGATGCTCTCATAACTTCAGACTCCATAGCAACAGTCCCCATGCTGATACTTTCAGGGATTCAGACTCCATAGCAACAGTCCCCATAGTGATGGTCTTAGCGCTTCAGACTCCATAGCAACAGTCCCTACACTGAGGCTCTCCTTTGTTCATTTGCTCAAAGTTGCTTGCTTCCTCTTTCCTTTTGTATAGTGCTCCTGAGACAGCACCATTTCTGGAGAACCTGGTCTTAAACCAGCTTCTCTTGAATGATTGCAGCCAAGCTGCTGTGGATCTGGAAACACCTTAGGTAAAAAAACGGTAGAACAGAGGGCAGAGCTTGAGGACAATGGGTTTTGATTGACTGTCAGAGTCCCTTTTATGACTCTAATGCACGATCTTTGGCAGAGAAACTGCAAAATCAATTTTGAGTGTTTTCATAGGCGTTCTTCCAGGGACTTGGGAACCAGCTAGCAGGGTTTGCCAAGTAGGCGATCAGAGAATAAATGGGGCTCAGCTTTACATTTTCAAGGCCAACCATTTTGGAAGGTAAACTTTCCTCTGAAGAACCTGAAATTTGAGGGAATTTGTCCACCTCTTCCTCTTTTGCCTTCTACTTATGCAATGATTAGCAAATGAAGGCATTTAAAATTGACCTCAACAATAACAACAACAACAAAACTTGAAGTAGAATACATAAGCTAAAAACAATTCACTTTCTTTTGCCCCTTTGTGATTGGCTGTCTCAAATGGAGAGATAAAATCACAGGGGCCTTAGAGCAGTGCCAACCCCAGAAGAGAAAAGGCACCAAAATGGCCCACAGAGGAAGCAGCAGTGAATTCTGAGCTCAATTCTGTAGCCCAAGGCACACCTTGGCATTTAGCCAGGTGCCTGCAGGTCGCACTTAACTTGCACATATATTTATATAAGATTTTAGATTGTGAGCAGGCGTGCGCAACCTTGGCACTCATTTGCATGATTAATAAAAACGATTTTTCTGTTTTACTAGTTATGAATCCATCCCAATAGGTAGCCCGGGCTCCATCTTATTTCTACACAGGAGGTACCTTTGAAAGTACAGACTCAACCCTTTAGTAGAAATATACCAGAAAAATCTCAGGGTTTGTCTTCTGCTGTTCCTATTTCTGCGTTTACTGTAAAAACAAACTTCCCAAGCAACCTGAATGAGATACAAACTGAACGGAACAGTTCATTTCACTCCTGATGCAGGGAAGTGTGACCTTATGTGTGTAAATACAGACCCTTAGTGTAACAACATTCTAGTATCACAGCCTCTCAAAGATGTATTGAATGGGATCTTCCACAGAAATAGCAGTGACATCAATGCAGAATAAGACTTTTCAATAACATATCCAATAAAAAAGCAAAACATTTTACATTTCACTGGTGCCCAGGAATACATAGAATATAAGTAACATAGCAACATATGGTATAATATTGTATAATACAAGCATTATAGAGTGAGGAAGGTCTAATAGAGCATGTAAAGTAGATTATTCTCTTGCAAAGACAGGGAGATTGGTAAAAACCTGATTCGTCTCAGTAGCCTAGCAAAGAAGCAGCCGATCATAGAGTAAAGAGAGGTGCGATCACTCTCCCCAAGAAGAATGCATCTTTTGATATTGGGTGTACCTCTGAAATTTGAAACAAACTTAGATATGATTTTTTACTAAAAAAAGGAGTTGATGGTAACTAAATATTGGGTACTTGAAGACAAAGAGATGACAATTCTCTACATGTTTATTTAACATTTTGTTTGTTTGTTTTTTTAGACGATGTCTTACTGTGCACCCCAAGCTGACCCAAACTTGTGATCTTCCTGCTTTTTCATACCAAGTGCTGGGGCAGCTGAAGTTCCTCACCCTGCTCCCTCAGTGTTACATTGTTACATTGTTGACATTGTTAATAAAGGAAGACCCTATATGGGATTTTAATGCCTTGTGAGGTTATTCTTGTCTTTAGTCTCATCACCAACTATCCCTCCCACTTTTATGTTCTATGTATGTGGATGTAGATGCAGACTAACTTAGATCCACCTATGAGAGAAAGTGATCATGTTTGCGTAGCCCACTTACTGTCTCTGCCTCCTTCATCTGTCTTCACATTTCCTTCGACTCCCATGCCACAAATGTATATCTTTTACATTTAGATTCTGCATTTGAGAGAAAACGAGTGGTATTTGCATTTCAAGAATGGCTTCTTCTACTGAACATGATAATCTCCACTTCCACCCATTCTCCGGAAAGAACATAGTTCATTCTTCCTTGAGACGAAATAAAACTTGAGTGTGTATAAAACTTGAGTGTGTATAAATGCCACCTTGTTCTTTCTCTGTTTGCACACTGGTGGGCATCTATTACCTTGGTTGCCCTGAGGAGTGTCACAATAAATGTGGTGGGCATGTAGGTATTTCTATGGGGTATCAATTTAGATTCCTTTGGGAATGTACCCAGGAGTATTACAGCGGGGACACGTGAAGGTTATGTCTTTATAGGTGTTGTAGTTTACATATCTGCCTGCAATGGTTCATTTCCCTCATATTCTTAGCAGCCCTTGCTGTCTATTTTTCCTTGCTGATAGCCATTCTGCCTGGGGTGATGTGGAATCTCAAAGTCATTTTCATTTCTCTAACAGCTAAAGATGTTAAATATTTTGACATTTAATAGCCATTTGCGTTTTACTTTAAATTTTGCTTGTGTTGGAGCTGGAGAGGTAGATTGGCGGTTAGCTGATCTTCCAGAAGGCCCAGTTCAATTACCATCACCCTCGGGGTAGCTTACAACTGTCTGTAGCTTCAGTCCCAGTGGATTCAATGCCCTCTTGTGGCATCTGTAGGCACTAGGCATATACATGGTACACAGACATATATGTAAGGGAAAAAATGTACACATAAAAAGTTAAATTAAATTAAATTTAGATTGTTTGCTAAATTTACTTGCCTACTTTGTCTATTGGACAACTGGGGCAGTAATGTTTCTCAGGTGTTTATATTTGCTACATAGACACCATCAATCTAGCGAATGGGTGGCGAAGACTCTTTCCCACTCTGGAGGCTGTCTCTTCATTCTTTATCTCAGGGGCTAGAATGAATTAAATATTTTGGTGAGAATATTCTACTGAGCAAAATAAAATGAAAATAATTTTTTCACTGTGATAATGCCTAAAATGGGTTGTCATTGGGCATAGTTTTATACAGGTACATTCTACAAGCATAACCAATATAAGAAAGCAGAATACAGATCATGCTAGGAAAACACAAGGTTATAGTGCTAGAAGAATAATTATTTTGCTTCTTAGGGAAAGCTCTTCGAGACACTTGCATCAGAGTTTTATCCATAACAGTTTTAAAACAAATGTCTCATAGCCAGTGCATTTAAATAATTCTGTCATGAACCAATTGAAAGGGGGAAGGCTTGTTTGGGGTTGCAGCTTCTGGAGCTCTGGTACATTCCCACTCTGTTTTGTTGGTTTGGGGATGTGGTGTGTAGAGAAATACTATAGCATCTAGTTTGCAGTGGAATAAAGCTGTTCACTTCTTCACTGCCAGGAAACATAGAGAGTGGAGGGAGTGGAGTTAGGACCTTTCCAAGGACATATGCAGTGGTCTAACTCCCTTCCACTTAGGCTCCACCCTCCTCACAGTAATTGACACAGGCCTGAGACCCAGTCTGTAGCACATGCACGTTAGAGGGACATTAAAAAGTCGAATTCTAAAGCATATACAGACAGTCCACTAGTATCAGAAACAACAAAGCATTCAAGAGAACTCTCCTGTAACGCCTGCAAGAATCCTGTGGTGTCAGGGAGACTCGGTTTCCATCTGTAGAATGGGGCTACTTAGCATCTCACGTGCTCGCTCACCTTTTTACATTCTACAGTCTAAGCCTGAGACTTTGTTAGTATGTTGTTGCTGTGCCCTACCCTGGAAACCCACAATATACTTCAGTAATTATCTTACATTTTCTGTTCAGAATAAACAGCTAAGTGCAGCACAATCTAAAGTCCTGGATTGTGCCTCGTGTGTCTGGTTCCTGGAGTGTGTTGTTAAGTTGGAGCTTATTATTACACAGCTAATGTAGGTCATCAAAAACTAGTTGTGAGCAAAGATGAGGAGGCATAAAATTAACTGCCCAGGAAATCTCTCTGGCGATGGAGTAATAACAGTACGGCTATTGGCAGAACAGCAGGCTAGGAGGCAGCGAGCCCTCATTGCTGAGCACACAGCATTGAGAAGATCTGTCTGATGAGGGTGATGGCCAAAAGGAGGCTTTGAATCAACCTCTCCTGAAGAAAATGGGAGATAATGTTTAGTCTTTTTTCAAACACATGTAATATGAAGGAAGAGGGTTAATATACTGTAGCACTACTTTAAAATCTTCACTCAACTTTCCAAAATATATTAAAAATAACTAGCTACCTTGATGAATGAAGACCACAAAAGGGAAATATCTATACCCAGGAGCTCTGGATCCTGATACAGGATTATGGGTAGGGCCCCTACTTTACTAAACATTTTTCAACACCCTGCCAGATTTTGCATCAAGGACTTGGCATATAATTTTAAAAGCCTCTGAAGATGCTTTGAGGAATGTGTTGAGCAGTAAGATATTTATTCTGGGTGTATTTCACTAAGAAATCTAGTTACCGCTTGGAATGGGTCAACTTCTGGATTCATATGTTTTTGATTGCATACATAATATCCAGTCCTTGGAATCAGAAAGGATAAGACACAGCCCACTGAAGTTCTAAGGTCTTCACACAGGAAGACCCATGAACTTTGCCACCCTGCTCCCAGCCTTAGGGATGCCTGGGGTTCTATGTGGGACTCTGAAGATGTTAGCGTTCCTGCTCCTAGATTTGCAACAATTACCACTTCTAGTACATTTTCTATTCAAGCACAAAACTCCAGAGACATTAATGAGAATAAATTAAATTACAGCCCTTCCTTACTGGCAGAATACACACAGTCCTCTCAGTAAAATGATCATTCTTTTTTTATTAAGTGTTTTCCCCTAAACCTCCTACTTTAATTACTCCTGTTCTTCCCTGAGGAGTCATTGCTATGGAAGACCATAGCAACCTTCAGATATTTGTAAGTGATGTTTGCAGATACAATAAAACTTCTGGAGGAGTCAGCTGAATAAACATATTGCCAGTTGCTACATTATGAGTGAGAGGTTAGTCCCTGAAGATTCTAAAAGGAAAATCAACATGGGGGAGGGAAGAAGACATTGTAAGAAATGGAGAGACCTAGGTCAATCCCCAGGACCCACGTCAAAAGCTAGACATGGTGGTATCTGCTTGTAATTCTATTGTCATAGAGATAGGGACATCCATTATCCCTCTGGGGATTTGGAGGGTGTTTATTTGGTGTTTGTTTGTTTGTTTGTTTTGTGATAGGATCTCACTATGTTGCTCTGACTGGTCTTGGACTCATAAAGATCCACATGCTCCTATTAAAGTTGTATGCTACCACACACATCTTACAAGTTTTTAAAAATTATTTAGCATCTAAGACTTTACTTGTGTGCTGATGTCTGCCAGGCATGATTTTAAAGGGTGTCAGATTAATGATGTGTTCATTACCAACATGACAATGGAGCAGTATGAAAATATAGGGAGATAACCTGAGTAACTGGCTTTTATGGAAATAGAGGATTTGGGGTGTTCTCTTTCCTTAAAAAAACATAAACTGAAAAATCACTTCTGAAAAAAAAGACAAATGGTTTGAGAAGAAACTAGAATGCTAATATTTACCCATAGGAAATGTCTGTTACAGGTGCATTACTGTGCTACCGTAATTATATTTTAAGAGATTCTTCATTTCTTCACTCCAGTTATTTCTAATTCTCTGTGTTTTAATGATTGTGGAGGGTCTCCAAGAGCTCTGATGAAGAGCTTCTTTGAAAACTGTTGAGATGGAGAAACAAGGTTGGTTTTGTGGTAAGCCGAAGGTGAGAAGGTGGAGCAATGCTAATTCCATGAATGAAACTTTGAACGCAATCCAAAGCACACTCCACCAGCAGAAGGCAGGAGTCCCCCGCAGTGTGGCTAGAGCAGTGAGCGAGCATTCGCACCTTGGAGCCGATGCACAGGGTGCAGTACATCTTTCAAAAGCGATATTTAATAAAGGCAAGTCCGGCTCTCAGAGGATACAATCTGTTTAAGGATGCAGACTTTAAATGCCCGCTCTTTATTAGGCTACCTTTTGAAAAGGGATTTCACTGAGTTACATTCATTCCCTTTAGATGTCTATAGCTAGAGCTAGAGAGACAGCTCGGCAATCAGTATGCACTTGCTACTTTTCCAGGGGACCTGGGTTCAATTCCCAGCACCTATGTCAGTTCACAACTGCCTATAACTCCAGTTCTAGGGGATCTGCTGTCCTTTCCTGGCTTCTGTGGGCATTGCACACACACACACACACACACACACATCGAACTTACATTCAAGAAAAATGTGCATACACATAAAATAAAAATAAATGATCTCTAAAATATAACAAAGTTTTATCCAGGACTGGACTGGACATGCCAGGGTCTGACAGCTTTTTTTCTCCTAGAAGCTTTACAGCTCCTGGCCTTACTCTGAACAATTTTATGGAGTTTCAGTTGATTTTATACATGGTGTGAGAGAAAGATACAATTTCATTCTTCTTCAAGTAGATATTCGGCCTCCCTGGCACCAATTTTCAAAAAAGACACTTTCCTCTAACCACTGAGTACCCTAGAGCTTTTTCAAAATGCTCCTATAAGTAATTTGGTTTTATGTCCAGCTATCTATCCAGTTTCACATGTTTACATATGTTTCATGGCTTGCTATACATGTATTTAATATAAAACTTTATTATTTTTTTTAAAAATGAGAAGTTTTAATTACAAAACCCAGAGTAGTGGCGCACACCTTTAATCCCAGCACTCAGAAGGCACAGGCAGGCAGATCTCTGAATTTGAGGCCAGCCTGGTCTAGAGAGTGAGTTCCAGGACAGCCAGGGCTACAGAGAGAAACCCATTGTCAATAAACAAAACAAAAACAACAAATGAAAGTAACTGTAACTACAACAAATTGAATTGTTTTGTGCATGAGAGAAAAAAAAGACAATAAATAGTGTCAATAATAGGAAGTCAGAGAAAGTGATCTCTAAACAGCAAAGTATCATTCTCACTAAAGGGAAATGGCCAAAGAATACATACAATCAATGCTCAGCATTTCCAGTTAGCCAGGAGATGCTGACTAAATTAGTATCACTCTCACAATTAAATCACAAAAAGCTGGGTCTGGTGGTTCATACCTTCAATCTCAGCACTGGGGGCAGAGGCAGAGGCGAGGCAGAGGCAGAGGCAGAGGCAGAGGCAGAGGCAGAGGCAGAGGCAGAG
>NC_034591.1:162251334-162256906 GCF_900095145.1 Mus pahari
GAGGCAGAGGCAGAGGCAGAGGCAGAGGCAGAGGCAGAGGCAGAGGCAGAGGCAGAGGCAGAGGCAGAGGCAGGCAGAAGGCTGAGTTTGAGGTCCACCTGTCCTACAGGGTGGGTTACAGGACAGCCAAGACCATATAGAGAGATTCTGTCTCAAACAAACAACAAACAAACAAGCAAATCACATCAGGACATGGCCTCATGCTCTCAGGAGAGACTGGTATGGAAAGGTGTGTACGTGAAGAGATGGCTTGGTGAGTAAACGGCTTGCTTCAATGTGAGCACCTAAGTTTGAATCCCAAGAACCAATGTAAAGTTGGGCACAGTAATGTGTCTGTAATCTCTGACCTCTGAGGGGATATGATAGGAGGCACAGGCAGGAGGATCTTTGGATACTTGGGGCCAGCTGGGTGATACACCATGGAGAACAACAAAGACTTTCGTTTCCAATAAAGTAGAGGGTGAGGTCTAAAACCAGAGATCGCTCTCTGATTTCCACATATGTATTGTGGCATGTGAATGCTCCCTTAAACACACATGCACATGCATATACGGGCGTACACAGTGCTGCTGAGAATGTGAACCACTCCTGTGTATGGCTAATGGGAAGTCAAGCTAGCACAGCCATAACGCAAAATACTGGAAAGGCTCCTCACATGAAAACTGAATGGCCACATAAGCCAGCAATCCCACTTCCTCACATGTGCAACAGGTGCCTCTGCTCCACAAAGTTAATTCTAGAGTCCTTCACAGCAGCTCAGCAGAAGAGAACCTAAAAGCCCACCAGCAGACAAATGGACAAAGAAAATATGGCAGCTACACAGAGTGGCACACTATACACTATACGGTATATACTAAACACTATACACTATATATACTATATTATGCATTATATACTATACACTATATACTATACCAATATCCACTTGTTTTGTTTTTGTTTGTTTGTTTTTCAAGACAAGGTTTTTCTGTGTAGCCCTGGCTGTCCTGGAACTCACTTTGTAGACCAGGCTGGCCTCAAACTTTTAAGTGAGTACTTTTTACACGTAAAACTTTCTTTTTCTTAATTAATTAATTAATTAATTAATCCTGTCCATAATTGCTCCTCCCTCCTCTTCTCCCACTCCTACCACTCCCTCCCCCATCTACATCCACTTTTCCTTCCTTTCTCTTCAGAAAAGGGGAGGCCTTCCATGGATATTAACCAGTCTTGGCATATCAAGTTGCAATGAAACTTCAAGTACTATATTGAATAGATATGAAGAGAGTAGACAGCCTTTTCTTGTCCCTGATTTTAGTGAAATTGCTTTAAGTGTCTCTCCATTTAATTTGATGTTGGCTATGGCTTGCTGTATATTGTCTTTATTATGTTTAGGTATTTCCCTTGTGTTCCTGGTCTTTCCAAGACTTTTAATATGAAGGGAATTGTAAGGCATTTCAGCATATGAGACGATCATGTGGGGTTTTTTCTGTCAGCTTGTTTATATGGTGGATTACATTGACATATTTTCATACGTTGAAGCATCCTTGCATCGCTGGGTATGCCTACTTGATCATGGTGAATGTTCTTTTGGATGTGTCCTTGGATTCGGTATGGAAGTATTTTTTTCCAATTTTTATTAGGTATTTACTTCATTTACATTTAAATGCTATCCCCAAAGTCCCCTATACCTTCCCCCCACCCCCGCTCACCTACCCACCCACTCCCCCTTCTTGGCCTTGGTGTTCCCCTGTGCTGGGTCATATAAAGTTCCCAAGACCAAGGGGCCTCTCTTCCCAACGATGGCCAAATAGCAGCTAGAGACTTTTGTTGAATATTTTTGAATCAATGCCGATGAGAAAAATTGGCCTGTAATCCTCTTTGTTTTTTAAAACTTTGTGTGATTTAGGTATCAGTGTGACTGTGGTCTCATAAAGTGGATTAGACAATGTTCCTTCTGTTTGTATTTTGTATAATAATTTGAGGAGTGTTGCTATTAGAAATTCTTTCAAAGTCTGTAGAGTCCCACACTAAAATCATCAAGCCCTGGCCTCTTTTTGGTTGGGAAACTTTTAATGTTTGCTTCTATTTCCTTAGAGGTTATAGGTCTGTTCAGATTGTTTATATGATCATGACTTAACTTTGGTAAGTGGTATTTATTGAGAAAAACTGCAAATTTGAAGAGTACAGACTTTTGGAGTAAGACCTAATGATTCTTTGGATTTCCTAAGTATCTGTTGTTATGTCCCCCCCTTTTATTTCTGATTTTGTTAATTTGGATAGTCTCTCTCAGATTTAATTTGGCTAAGGGCTTGTCTATCTTGTTGATTTTTCTCAAAGAACCAACTTTCTTTCATTGATTGTTTATATTGTTCTTTTTGTTTCTGTTCATTGATTTCAGCCCTTAGTTGGATTATTGCCTTTGTGTGTTTACTTCTTTTTTTTTCCTAAAGTTTTCAGGAGTTACAGGATATTTGATCAAACTGTAAACCCCAAGATTGTTTAGTTTACTGGGAAAAAACTGTTTCTAGCTATGGTGTGGATCAGCCTTAGCGTATACCTTTAATCCCTCTGCTGAAATAACCAACAGGGCCTTAACACGCACCTTTAATCCTGAACAACAAAGGTAAAGTTAATTTATAGAAGGAAGCCCTGGTGTTTGAAAGTGGTGTCTAATTGAGTGGCAGACAAAGTGACAAATAAAAAAAAAAAAGATTAGACAGAATAGGATATGCCCAACTCTCACGAGAAGGGAGAGGAGAGGGAAGCTATTTAAGAAAGCAGATTTTTTTTTAAAAAAGGAAGGAAAGGAAAGGAAAGGAAAGGAAAGGGAAGCATAGGAGGCAGTTCCACTGAGAGAGCAATAGACAAGTTGCAGAGAGAAAACAAGGTAGATACGGGTGAAAACAGCAAGCCAGAGAATGAGAAGGAACCAAAGTTAGTATGAGGCAAAGCAGAGCAATTCAGTAAGAAACTAAGAGAAGCCAGTTTAAATCAGTCAGCATGGAGAGGAGTTTGAGCCAGAGCAGCTGAGTTGAATCAACCAATCAAACCTCAGAAAGAACAAGCAAGGGTGATCTTATTTAGCAGTAAGTTTCAGAGGCTGAAAACATTCTAAGCCTAGATAAGATTGATAAGAGGCAGAAGTCTCTAAGACTAGGCCCAGGTTAGCAGACAGAGGCAGTAAACGTTGGAGATGACAATTACACTAGGCAAATAAATGGTACTGTTACATTCAGGTGTGCTGGTATGCTGTTAAGTCACTAGTATGAAATCTCACTAACTTCTAAATGAAGGTACTTATTGCTATGGACTTTCTTCTTACCACTGCTTTCATTGTGTCCTGTAAGTTTGGGAATGTTTGCCTTCATTTTCATTGACTTCTAGAAAGTCTTTAATTTCTTTATTTCTTTTTTGACTCAGTGGTCCTTGAGTAGAGAGTTGTTCAGTTTCCATGAGTGTGTAGGCTTTCTGTTGTTTCTGATGTTGAAGTACAGCTTTAACCCATGTTGGTTTGATAAGATTTGGGGAGGGCAGTATTTAATTTTCTTCTATCTGTCGAGACTTGCTTTGTGACCGAGTATATTGTCCATTTTAGAGAAGGCTCAATGAGGTACTGATATTCTTTTGTATTTGGGTAAAATGTTCTATAGATATCTATTACATCAATTTGAGTCATAACATCTGTTATGTTCATTATTTCTCTGTTAGTTTCTGTCTGGATGACCTGTCCAATGGTGAGAATTGGGTGTTGAAGTTCTCCACTATTACTGTGTATGGTATGATGTGTGATTTAAGCTTTACTAATGTTTCATTTACAAATTTGGGTGTCCTTGCATGTGGGGCATAGATGTTCAGAACTGAGATTTAATCTTAGTAAATCTTTCCTTTGATGAGTATTAAATGTCCTTCCCCATCTCTTTTGATTAATTTTGGTTGAAAGTCTATTTTGTTAGATATTAGAATGTCTACTCCAGCTTATTTCTTGGGTCCATTGTCTTGGAAACCTTTATCCAGTCCATTACTCTGAAATAGTGTCTATCTTTGTTGCAGAGGTATGTTCTTGTATGCAACAAAATGATAGATCCTGTTCCTGTTTATGTATGCACTCTGTTAGCCTGTGTCTCTTTATTGGTGAATTGAGTCCATTGATCTTAATAGATATTAATGACCAATGACTGTTAGTTCCTGTTATTTTGATGTTGGTGGTGTTAGTGTGTGTGTGTTTCTCTTCTTTGGGTTTTACTGGTATGAAATTATCTATTTCTTGTGTTTTCTTGGGTATTGTTATTGTCCTTGTGTTGGAATTTTCCTTCTAGTATCCTTTTTAGGGATGGATTAGTAGAAAGATATTGTTCCAGTTTCGTTTTGTGATGGAGTATCTTGGTTTCTCCATCTCTGGTGATTAAAAGTTTTGCTGGGTATAGTAGTCTGGACTGACATTTGTGGTTACTTAGGGTCTGTGAGACATCTGTCTAGCACCTTCTGGCTTTTACAGTCTGTGTTGAGAAGTCAAGTATTATTCTGATAGGTCTCTAAATGTTACTTGGCCTTTTCCCATTGCAGCTTTTAATATACTTTCTTTGTTCTGTACAGTTGGTGTTTTGAGTACTATATGGAGGGAGAATTTTCTTCTTCTGTTCCAATCTATTTGGTGTTCTATAAGCTTCTTGTATGTTTATGGCCATCTGTTTCTTTTGGTTAGGAAGTTTTCTTCTATGATTATGTTGAAGATATTTTCTGTGCCTTTGAGCTGGAAATCTTCTCTTTCTTCTATTCCTATTATTCTTAGGTTTTGTCTTTTCATAATGTCCCAAATTTTCTGGATTTTTTTTCAGGAACTTTCTAGATTTAACATTTTGTTTGACCAGTGTAACAATTTCTTCTATTTTGTCCTCCACACCTCAGATTCTCTCTTTTGTGTCTTGTATTTCATTGGTGATTCTTAAGTCTGTAGTTCCTATTCTCTTCCTTGGGTTTTATGTCTCCAGGATTTCCTCAGTTTGTGTTTTCTTTATTGTTTCTATTTTCATTTTCAGGTTTTAAAGAGTTTCATTAATTTCCTTCACTAATTTGTTTGTATTCACTCATATATCTTTAAGGGGTTTATTCATTTTTTCTTTAAAGGCCTCTATCATTTTCATAAGATTCGACTGAAGATCATTTTCCTGTGCTTCAGCTGTGTTGGAATATCCAGGGCTTGCTGTAGTAGGAATAACTGTGCCTTGGTGATGCCATATTGCCCTGGCTATTGGTGATTGTGTTTGTACACATGCCTCTAGCCATCTGGGTTTGGGGTTTATTATATGTTCAAGTGCTTATTTCTGAGTTTATATTTGTTAGATGGTTGGGGTTTGGAGGTTTTGTTGTTTTCTTTTGTTATGTATTGGGGTTTTATTGTTGTTTGCCTTGGTTTCTGTTTCCTCTCTGGTCTTTTAGACTGAGTGGCCTGGGGTTCTGTTGACGAGTGAGTCTTCAGGTCCAGTAGGATATCTCCAATGGGTTTCTTGTGGCTTCTTCTTCTCTTTCTCCTTCTTTCCTTCTCCTTCTCCTTCTCCTTCTCCTTCTCCTTCTCCTTCTCCTTCTCCTTCTC
>NC_034591.1:162256936-162258106 GCF_900095145.1 Mus pahari
CTCCTCCTCCTCCTCCTCCTCCTCCTCCTCCTTCTTCTTTTCTTTTTTTTGTGTGACTTCTGGGGTGTGGGGGCCAACATCATCTTTGGGGTTCCTAGAACCAGTGTGGGCTCTGGTTTTCTGCTGAATCGTAAACAGAATATGGAAACTAGGGCATGGGTGCAGTTTACAGATGTTGGATATGCTTTAAGGAGAGTTGGTGGTCATAGGGAATAGTGTGGGTCTTACCTGGGATCCCTGGTACCCAAGTGACCTCAAGGAAAACAGGTAGAGCTGTGGGCTAGAAAATGGAGCCCAGGGGATGGGCTATGTGAAGCTTTTTAAAAAGGAAAAATGAAGGAAGCTAAAGAAAACTATCTATGTGACATATCTGTCTGTGTGGACACAGAGTATGGTAATGTAGTATAGGCTTAAAGGTGAATGACACAGATTCTGATATTCTTGCCACAAAAAGATATATTGTCAAAGTGGTTGATATGTTGATTAACTCAACTCAATGCAATAAAAATATGCATGTTGCTTCCACAAGTACATACATTTATTATTTTTTAACTAAAATGGAAATGAAAAAAATTCCAAAAGAGCTCTCAAATCTCCATTAACACTCCCCCCTCACTACTGGCCAGACTTTCCACTTTCTTCTCCTGCATCTAGTCCTTCCTCAAGGAGACCTCTCTTTGCAACAGATGGGAACTATTACAGAAAACCACAGCCAATTAAAATGCAGAGTTGGAAGACCCAGTCCCAATAGATACAAAACACCCCCACACCTAAGATGCAGGAAATATTGTGGAAGAGAGGGTAGAAATAATGTAAGAGCCAGAGGAACAAGGAGTTTGCCTCCTAGTAATGTCAGAAGCTACATGCATCAAATCTTACCAGCGAGACTGCCTAAGCATGAAATAAACAAGAACAAGAACAATAGATATGCCAGAGTGGATGTGGGGAAGACCCCTGCACAAAAATTACAGGCAACTAGAGAGAGCTGACTGTTGGAGAAAACATCCTTCCCAGGGAAGCATACAGCAGCCAGTTATCCAAGACCAATGGCCAGTCCTAAAAACATACAGTCAGGGAACATTATACAGACAGAGCATGTTGTACGTAGGTGTGTGTGTGTGTGTGTGTGTGTGTGTGTGTGTGTGTGTGTGACACACACACACACACACA
>NC_034591.1:162258221-162259475 GCF_900095145.1 Mus pahari
ATATATATATATATATATATATATATATATATATATATAATGTGTAACACACACGCACACTCATGCATGTATGTGCACACACACAAACACACACAGCAACAATAACAATTAATGGGAAAAGAGGCCATGAATTTGAAAGCAAGTATATTGAAAAATTTGAAAGGAGGAAATAATTTAATTGTATTATAATCTCAAAAAACGCAATGATAAGACAGAGAATGACTCTGTCAGAGTTTAAATTTTCTTACCAAGTTTTAGGAAGAGGGAGAGTAAAATTGAGTTAGTCCTGATATTTTGAGGGAACTAATTAAGGATAGAAATGTCTTATGCTACTTATGTTTAAAGCAGCAAGATGTTAATGGGGTGATTTTTAGAAATATAACAATGTGTAATAATAGCCAAGCACATCGATGACTTCCCTGCCTTCTGACTAAGATCAAGAATATTATCTGCTCTTATCATTTTAATACTAGCTGAGCATACGAAAGGCACTTGATGTAAAATAGAAGATGGTAAATAGGGAAACAAGTTGATTAAAATGAATACAACTCTATCAAATATCACAAGCATAAAAGTATATATTAAACTACAATTTACATGTTAAAAATGTCTTCTATCATATGTAAGGTAGAGATATCTAAAGCAAAAAAACCAGTGAACATGTTTAAAGTAGAAATCAGAAAAACAAAACATGGTAAGTGTTGCACTTATCTTAGAGGAAATTTTAACTCAAATTTAAAAATATGGAAAAAATTGATAAAAATCATTAGATAGAATTTAAATATTTCCTTATGTAGCTACATAAAGTCTACCAGCAAGCACAGATCCAATTAAAATAACTGCAGCATGTACCATAGAAGGGTGTTGTGATTGTTATTGGCCATATTTCCATTCCTTACTTTCCTTAGGGTGATATACCACACAGACATCTGCAATAACCAACTTACAGTGCAGGACAAACTGTAACGGTGAAAATTCAAGCACCAAATATGTCCATAAATATGTTTGAGATATGTCAACACTGAAAAAAATGAATAATTGTAGATTAATTTGATTTAATTCCCTTGCATATTCACATATCTCCCTACATATTTTGTGTTTGTATACTATATTACATATATGAACTATGTTTTATATAGTTTTTGAACTGTATCATTCTCTTCAAACCTGATGTTTTCCTGTATTCATCGCTTCTTTTTTTTATTAGGCATTTTCTTTATTTACATTTCAAATGCTATCCCGAAAGTTCCCTAT
>NC_034591.1:162261035-162268530 GCF_900095145.1 Mus pahari
TTTTAATATTCTATCTTTATTTAGTGCATTTGTTGTTCTGATTATTATGATGGCTACAGCCAGAAATGAGGTCTGTCCCAGAAGATGTGTCACTTCTGCAGTCTGCCCTCTCACAGGTGCTGACTGGAGCCTGGGCAACCCAGAGTAAAGATGGTTCCCTTACCAGCTCAGGCAGTGAGAGCCCTCCCAGGCGGACACCTCTCCTCTGGCTGGAAGGTGCTCTGATTTTTTAATTTTTTTTATTAATTAATTTTTTTTACACTCCATATTTTATTCCACCCTCTGATCTACCCTCCAACTGTTCCACATCCCATACCTCCTCCTCACCCACCTGTCTCCACATGGATGTCCCCACTCCCACCCCACCTTACCTCTAAACTCCAGTCTCTTGAGGGTTAGGTGTATCATCTCTGAATGAACACAGGCCTGGCAGTCCTCTGCTGTATGTGTTGGGGGCCTCATGTCCCCTGGTGTATGCTGCCTAATTGGTGGTCCAGTGTTTGAGAGATCTAGGGGGTGCAGATTAATTGAGACTGTTGGTCCTCCTAAAGGATCGCCCTTCTCTTTAGCTTCTTTCAGCCTTCCCTAATTCAACAACTGGGGTCAGCAGCTTCTGTACAAATGTAAATATTGGGTGTAAATATCTGCAACTGATTCTTTCAGCTGCTTATTGGGTCTTTTGGAGAGCAGTCATGATAGGTCCCTTTTTGTGAGCTCTACATAGCCTCAGTAATAGTGTGAGGCCTTGGGGCCTCCCCTTGAGCTGGATCCCACTTTGGGCCTGTTGCTGGACCTTCTTTTCCTCAGGTTCCTCTCCATTTCCATCCCTGTAATTCTTTCAGACAGGGACAATTATGGGTCAGATCCAACCTGATTTTTAAACTTGATAAGTTCTGACACTTATCCATAATGCTTTATGTAAATCAAATACATTAATCTCTATTGCTCATAAATATCTTGCTAGTTTGCTCATAATCAATGTTCATCTTCCTAGACCTCAGCCACAAATTGCTTTCAAAATAAACTAAAAATGTAGAATCTGAAAACAAAACAAAACAAACACCCAGAAATCAAGGAACCTCTTCATGTACTTGGCTACATGTTTCCTGTGTGTGTACCTGGATAGTGTATTCAGTGTAAAGAATTACAAATACAGATTTATAGAACTGGAAAGATTGCTCAATAATTCAGAGTGCCTACTGTCTTACAGAGGACCTGAGCTGAGTTCCCAGCACCCAATCAAGGAAGTTCACATCTGCCTGTAAATCCAGCTTTAGACAATTGAACACACTATTTCTTGTCTCCACAGACACAACACTTATATGTATATGCACACATGTACACATACACAATTAAATAAAATAATTCTCTTAAAATCTAGATTTACAGCTAATTATTTCTGAATCCACTGGTACTATAGGATACTTGTGTGTTTTGGATGTGTAAGTAAAGATTCATTCCTTCACCCCATTGTAAAAACATCAGAGCACCCCAAGCTTGTGTTTTCTAAGTTGACATTTGGGTCTGGCTTAAGGATTATTGAGAGAAGTCCTCCATCTTCCCATCATCCTTCTTTCTAGCTAAGACAAGCCAGTCCTTGCCATGCTCCTGATGAGACCCTGCAGGGCCATACACATACTTTCTCTTTCCATGAACACTTTAGAACCAGGTGCTCATGGTTCCTGCCTGACACTCAATGGTCATGTGACTGCCATGCTTTCATTCAGGGACTGGGCCTAATCTTATATCTCTGCTGACTGCTGTATACAGCACCATAAAATGAAGTCATATGGGAAATATCTGGCATAAATTATGCATGAGGAATAATATTATTTTACTTTAGTTAAGCCATGGTTACTTATCTTCACTCATTTTAATCACAACCATTCTCCCTACTAAACGGTTGGTCAACTATACTTATATGTTTAAGCCCCAAGTCCAATCTTAGTAGATGTTTCCTAGATGTCTCTCTTGGCAGAGTGAACTTAAGTTCCTTTGCTCTGGGTCCCCATAGTTCCTTTTCATCTTTGTTGGTTCATGGATTGAGGGCACTCTATCGCTGGAAGGAATGGTGGAGGGATTGGCTCCTGGCTTGAGGGTACTCTATCTTGGCAGAATGGATGTGGAGGGAGCTTGCTCACATCTGCACAGACTGGAAAGCCAAGGGGACAAATGCCCATATCCAGCTTTCTCCTTTTCTCCTTTTTGAATGGTGCCATCCACATTCAGAGTTAACTGCTCTGAAGACATCCTTACAGACATGAGCTGTGTCTCTTTGGTAATTCTAAGCCAAGTCAAGCTGACAATGCTGTCTAAGCATAATGCTGACTTAGAAACACCTGTGATTTAACTTTGATGAGGGATCTACTACATGTGAGACCTTCTGCAGGTATGTACTACATGTGAGGTCCTATATATTGGAGGCATAAAGACAAATACACTATGACTATAGTTCTTAATATGACTATAGTTCTTAATATATCTCAAATCTGGCATAGTGCATACCTAACATATCATATCCCTCACCAAAATGTGAACCAAATAATTTATGGTCTAGCCCTCATTCATCTCTGTGCAGTTAGCACAGGCATTCCAGGTAGAACATCGATAAATGTGACTTGGATTGAATTGAATTACAGAAAACGTGGACTGGCATTTAGTCTTTTTAATGCAACTCTATGCATAGTTGAAGCGCCTCTGTGAAGATGGGCCAAGATGGCTCTGTGGCTTGGCAGGGCTCTGTGGAGGGTAGAGATGTCCAGTTTGGCTTTGGTCTTGCTCTAATGCAGTTGGCCATTGGCTGAACTTCTTTTTCAATCATCTTCTCTAAAGAGGACAGCATGTTCCTTTTTGGAACAAAGTACGGAATGGGATATTCCATCTCTTGACTTCTCTGCTCATCTTCTCCAACCCTATCTGGGGTTCTGTGATCTATAACAGCTGTAACATGGAGTTCTTCTCTACCAGGCCCCTTGAGGAACATGCCCTTTGATCAGGGTAAGTTGGAGGTAACAGGACCCTCTTATTTTCTTTTCAATAGAAAAAGAATGGCACTGAGCTCTGAGTAAGGAGATGCATGGGTTCTGACTGGCACTAGAGAAACAGATGCAATCTGCTGCTCCAACACAGTGACCAAGGGAAAGAACTGAAGAATCTTTTGTTTCAAAATGTAAGTTCAAGGTGCACTACTGTGATGGTTTGTAAATGTTCAGCCTAGAAGTGTTACTATGAGAAAGTGTGGCCATGTTAAAGTAGTGTCTTACTGTGGGGGTGGGCTTTAAGACCCTTATCCTAGCTGCCAGTATTCTACTAGCAGCCTTCAGATGAAGATGCAGAACTCTAAGCTCCTCCTGCACCCTGCCTGCCTGGACACTGCCATGTTCCCACCTTGATGATATCGGACTGAACCTCTGAACCTGTAAGCCAGCCTCAATTAAATTTCGTCCTCATAAGAGTTGGTCATGGTATCTGCTCACAGCAGTAAAACCCAAACTAAGACAACTACCTCAAGAATGTATCAGAGAGAACAGCCCCTGTGAGATCCTGGAGGTGACTCTCTGGAGAGAAAAGGAAGAAAATATGCAAAGAATATCACCACACCAAAGGAAGGAAGGGAGAGTCCAGGCCTAATTCCTAGTGTCGGCATAACAGAGTACCAGAAATGAACATCTTAACACTGGATGCCTGCTTCTCAATCTGAGAGCAAGCTGGAATACTTGGGGTCTTTCTGAGGGCTGTGGGAAACTTTGTGCCCAGATCCAAAGCTTTAGCTACTTTTTTCTAGTAACAGCACCTAGAGACATCCTGCACTCAACTCAGTTCTCTCTCTCTCTCTCTCTCTCTCTCTCTCTCTCTCTCTCTCCCTCCCTCTCTCTCCCTTTGTCTCCCACTCACCCTCTCCCTCTCTCACCCTGCCCCCATGCCCACCTCCTCACCCTCTTTCTTTCCCTCTTTCCCCCTCCCCTTCTCCTCTGTCTTCCTCTCTCTTTCCCTCCTTCCCTCCCTCCCTCTCTCTCATGTTCATCTGTTGTAATAACAGAAAACTGAAGACTGGATAATTGACAAGAGTGTTTCTTGCCATTATGAAGGCTACAAAGTCCACAGTCTTGGCTTCAGCCTTTTTTCAGGATCTAAATGTGGTGGAAGTACAATGAACATGCAAAATGAGACAGAAAGAAGGGAAATGAGGAGAAACAGGTAAAATATATCCATCCTCACAACTGGCCCACTCTGTTGATTACAGTGCTAACTTATTCCCTTAAACGACCCACTTCCTGAGCCCATCACAATGATAACTGCATTTCAACCTGACTCAAATCATAGCAACTAACTTACGACTTTGTATATTAATTATACAAAATGATCTGTTTCATTTTGATATTTTTATACATGTGTATAAAGCATTCTGGTGGTGTTTTCCCCCTCCCACTGGATTACTTACCAATCACTGACACTTCCGATTTCAAGCTTTTAAAAAAACTCTATATAAGAAAAATATGTTTTGCTTCCTGGGTCAGGCTCATGTCACTTAACATGATCTCCAGTTTCATCCTGTTCCCACCAATCACTCACATTGCTCATCACAGCATTAAGCAGTGCTTTCTGTGTGTATGCTGCCTCTCCTCTATCCACCCATCCAATGATGAGCACCAAGGCTGTGAACAGTGCAGCACACATGTGGGTGTGTGCAGTTGTCTTTGTGGAATGTGATTTAGGATCCTTCGGATATATGTCTAGGAGAGGTGTGACTGGTTAAATGGAAGCTCTACTTTCAGTTTTCTGAGGAATTTCCATATTGTTTGCCATAGAGCCTGCACTAACTTGCCCACCAGTAGTCCATAAAGCCCTTTATACTACATTCTCACTGATAAATCTAGTTTGGGGTTTTTTTTTGTTTGTTTTTGATTTTGTTTTCCTGTAGCTGTTCTTACTCTTATACATTGTCTTCAGTTCCCACTCATGATGAACTCCTTGCTCTTGTGTTTTGTCTTCAGTTCCATGCATGATGTGCCCCTGTAGCCGTTCTTACTCTTGTATGTTGCCTTCAGTTCCCATGAACGCATGAGACCCTTGCCTTTCTACAGTCAGTTGATTAAAAACACAGCACCAGTTACAAGAGGAAGCTTGTTTGTTCCTCTTAGATACATTTTAAGTTGTTTTGAACTGTTCGCAGATAAAATCTTGTGCTAACTTCTCATTCTTCCAGACATTTTTAAATCAACAAATGTTCTTCAGTTTCAGATATCAAAATTACAATCCATCCAGTATGAAAATCTCTATCTTTTATTCAAACTATAACATTCCACAACCCCAATCTCAAGCTTAGAACCCTGACCCTTAGTACCTGAACAGTTAGATTACTTCCTCTGAGATCTGACTTTCTTCATGATTCATCTTATTTCTGGATTTTCTGATGATTTCTCTCTCCAACACATAAGTTATGTTGGAAGTATAAACAGTTATTGGACAATTACAACCTGTTGCATTTTGTGCAGTAACTGTTAACACAAGATGTCACAGATGCCCCTCGAACCACCTGACTTGATTAGACTTGGCTGCCCAGAACTGTAGCCTAAAAAAATACAAATCCAGCTTGAAGAACAAAGGAGAGGAACAGGCATTAAGCACGGATAATGTTCTCTACAAAAAGAAATGGGTTCTCAAAGCCTAATAAAAAAGGATAAGCCTCACCTGAAGCGGGAGTAAAAGGAGCTTACAATTAGCAGAGGTGTATTAGAAATGACTGTCTATTTTCACATTGATCATTAATTCCTGTCCTATTTGAGAAATTGACTAGAAATCCTTATATATTTAACAGTGAGTAGACATGAAATATACAGCTGTCACTTATACATTTCCAACATTATATTTTATAGTCACGAATGAACATCCAGCATCTTTGGGTGACACATATTTTTTAATCTGAAAATCAAATGGCATAGTTACATTAGAGCAACCGATAGGCCTGACTTCCCAAAGTCTTTTGTTCCCTGTGAGAAATAAGATTATTGATTTTTAAAAATCAGACTCAATCCTTTCAAAACTGGAATTAACCAAAAGCTTATAAAAATATAGAACATTTATTTGAAAAATGAATAACTGGATCTCAGCAGCGACAAGGAGATTTGTAGCATTTTCGCTTGTCACTGTCCAATTTCCCCTTTCCTGACGCCATGGTCTTTGGAGACTTACAGCCCATAATCACAGTGAAAACCAGCAATCTGCTGACCACTGCCTGGGAAATAATGGGACTGGAGAACTTTCAAAACCTCATTCCCAGAGAATTCTGATTTTTCCCTCTCTAGTGGTTTCCTGGAAGACCCCACTTGCAAGCCTGCCTCTGCATTACCTAAATCTGAGCTCACTCAATATGAATGAACAGCTTCATTCCTCAGATGCCTGGGGCAGGGGAAGAAAACAAAAACACAAATGCAATTGTCTAATGGGACCTGTCTCTTAAGAAGTAGATAGAAGTTATAATAAACAGGAGGTCAAGGAAAGTGCTTAGGAATAAAAGTTGGAGAACAAGATGTCTGTATAGAGCTTTGCAGAGCTCTAGCATGCTCCTTGAGACCTAGGAGGTCATGCACAAGTAAGATCTTTACCATTCTTAAGAAAAGTCTAAGGGCCCTAAAATTGTATTTCTTGTTTTGTGGAAAAGTGGGAAGTTTGGGCCAAGATAGAGTTGCAAAAGTGCCCGTTTGAGTGTTGAAAGCTGTTTAAAATCGTAAAAGTCCTCAGCAGACGCTGAGCAACCCAGTCATTGTAGCTGTCCACTTACTAGCAAATCTTTAAGCAATTCAAGTCAAGCCTTTGACTGCCAAATGTGACAGATATACACGTTCCAGAACTCATTCAAAAAAGTTACTAAACCAACAAAATACTCCTTGGTAGCAATGACAATCATACAGAGGTGGCAGAATATGATTGTGAGAATTCCTGACCCATCCCCCAATATTAACACACACACACACACACATCAATCAAGAAAAGATGAGAAAGTGACCAAAAGAAAGGTCAACTTTCTGAATTACTATATAAAGGTTTTACATTGGAGAGCTTAAAAAGTTCTTTGAAAAGAAAGTTGTATGCCGGGCGTGGTGGAACACGCCTTTAATCCCAGCACTGGGGAGGCAGAGGCAGGCGGATTTCTGAATTCGAGGGCAGCCTAGTCTACAAAGTGAGTTCCAGGACAGCCAGGACTATACAGAGAATCCCTGTCTTGAAAAACCGAAAAAAAAAAAAAAAAAGAAAAGAAAGTTGTATCTGAAGAATTAAAGAAAGAATACACATGCCATCTTATTACCTAGAAAATATCACTGAAGAAATAAAAATATAAAGAGCAAGTTGAAAATTATAAGGGAAATTAAATAATCACTACACACACTCAGAATCTCAGATTATGAAGATAAAGAAGAGCCAGGAAGGAAATCAATCGACATTGCCCAGTCTGAGAGATGAAAGAAAGGAAGAGAGAGAGAGAGAGAGAGAGAGA
>NC_034591.1:162269679-162296019 GCF_900095145.1 Mus pahari
TGTAAGCTGAATAAACCCTTTCCTCCCCAGCTTGCTTCTTGGTCATGATGCTTGTGCAGGAATAGAAACCCTGACTAAGACAAGGACTGTGACCTTAAATATCATCTAATGAAGATGATAGAGGCATTTAAAAAGGAAATAAATAAATCCCTTAAAGAAATACAGGAAAATACAAACAGGTAAAGAAAATGAATAAAACTGTTCAAAACCTGAAAATGGAAATAGAAGCAATAAAGAAAGCACAAATGGAGGTAACCCGTGAAATAGAAAACCTAAGGAAGGAACTAAAGACCCAACATCACCAACAGAATAGAAGAAATGCGAAAGAGGATCTCAGGTGTAGAAGATATTTTACAAGAACTTGATACATTGGTCAAACAAAATGTCAAATCTAAAAAGTTACTGACAAAACATCCAGGAAATTTGGGACACTATGAAGAAAACCAAACCTAAGAATAATAGGAATAGAAGAAAGAGATTCCCAGATCAAAGGCCCAGAAAAAAATCTTCAACATAATAATAGAAGAAAACTCCCCTAACCAAAAGAAACAGATGGCCATAAACATACAAGAAGCTTATAGAACACCAAATAGATTGGAACAGAAAAGAAAATTCTCCCACCATATAGTACTCAAAATGCTAAATGTACAGAACAAAGAAAGAATGCTAAAAGCTGTAAGGGAAAAAGGCCAAGAAACATACAAAGGCAGTCTTATCAGAATAGCTCTTGACTCTCAGTACAGACTGTAAAAGCCAGAAGATCTTGGACAAATGTTTCACAGACCATAAGAGACCACAGGTGTCAGTCTAGACTACTATACCCAGCAAAACTTTTAATCACCATAGATGGAGAAGCCAAGATATTCCATGACAAAACCAAATTGAAACAATATCTTTTTACTAATCCATCTCTATAGAGGGTAGTAGAAGGAAAATTCCAACACAAGCATGGAAACAGCACCCAAGAAAACAAAAGAAAAGAAAATAGGTAATACCACACCAGCAAAACCTAAAGAAGAAACACACACACACACACACACACACACACACACTAACACCACCAACATCAAAATAACAGGAACTAACATTCATTGGTCATTAATATCTCTCAAGAGCAATGGACTCAATTCATCAATAAAAAGTCAAAGGCTAATTGAGTGCATATGTAAAAAGGATCTACCATTTTCTGCATACAAGAAACATACCCTTGCAACAAAGATAGACACTATTCTATTACTATTTCAGAGTAATGTGCTGGAAAAAGGGTTTCCAAGCCAATGAACCCAAGAAACAAGCTGGAGTAACCATTCTAATATCTAANAAAATAGACTTTCAACCAAAATTAATCAAAACAAGATGGAGAAGGACACTTCATACTCATCAAAAGAAAAAATTACCATGATGATTTCTCAATTTTGAACATCAATGCCCTAAATACAAGGGTACACACATTCTTTAAAGAAACATTACTAAATGTTAAATCACACATTCAATCCAACATAATAATAGTGGGAGACTTTAATACCCTGATCTCACCAATGGACAAGTCATCCAGACAAAAACCAAAGAGAGAAATAATGGAACTAACAGATGTTATGACTCAAATGGACCTAACAGATATCTACAGAACCTTCCATTCAAATACAAAAAATATACCTTCTCCAAAACTGGCCATATATTCAGTCACAAAGCAAGCCTCAATGGATACAAGAAGAGTGAAATAACCCTTTGCATCTTCCAGACCACCATGGCTTAAAGCTGGACTCCAACATCATCTGAAACAGCAGAAAGCCTACAATTTAATGGAAACTGAACAAGCCTCTATTCAATGACCACAAAGTTAAAGAAGAAATTAAAAAAAGAAATCAAAGACTTTCTAGAATTAAATTAAAATGAAGGCACAACATACTTGAACTTATGGAAGACAAAAGAGTACTAAGAGGAAAGTTCATAGCACTCAGTGCCTTAATAAAGAAATTAGTAAGATTTCGTACTAGTGATTTAGCAGCACATTTGGAAGCTCTAGGAATAAAAAAGAAGCAAACACACCCAAGAGCAGTAGATGGCAGTAAATAATCAAACTCAGGGCTGAAATCAATTAATTAGAAACAAAATACAAAAAGTCAACAAAACCAAGAGCAGATTCTTTTAGAGAAATCAAGAAGATAGACAAACCCTTAGCCAAACTAACTAAAAGACATAAAGACAGTATCCAAATTAACAAAATCAGAAATGAAAAATGAGACATGACAACAGACACTGAGGAAATTTTTTAAAAATCATTAGGTCTTACTTCAAAAGTCTGTACTCCACAAAATTGGAAAAGCTAAAAGAAATGGAAGATTTTTCTTTATAGATACCATTTACCAAAGTTAAATCAAGACCAGTTAAACTATTTAACTAGTCCTATAATACCTAAGGAAATACAAGCAGTGGTTAAAAGTCTCCCAAATCAGTGGTGGCACATGCCTTTAATCCAAGCACTTGGGAGGCAGAGGCATGCGGATTTCTGAGTTCGAAACCAGCCTGGTCTACAGAGTGAGTTCCAGGGCAGCCAGGGACTTGCAGAAGACATCCAAAGATGGAGAGATCTACCATGCTCATGGATCTGTAGCATTAACGTAGTGAAAATGGCCATCTTAGCAAAAGCAATCTACAGATTCAGTGCAATTCCCATCAAAACTCCAACACAACTTTTTTACCGACTTCGAAAGAGCAATTCTCAACTTCATATGGAAAAACGAAAAAAAACCAAGATAACTAAAACAATCCTGTATAATAAAATAACTTCTGGAGGTATCACTATCACTGATCTCAAGCTGTATTAGAGAGCAATGGTAATAAAAACTGCATGGTATTGGTATAGAAACAGGCAGGTTGGTCAATGGAATCAAATCCAAGCCTAGAAATAAAGCCACACACCTAAAGACACTTGATTTTTGTCAAAGCCAAAACCATGCCATGGAAAAAAGAAAGCATCTTCAACAAATGATGCTGGTCTAACTGGATGTTCACATGTAAAAGAATGTGAACAAATTTATATTTTCACACTGCACAAAACTCAAGACCATGTGGATCAAAGACCTAGACAAAAAAACAGATACAATAAATCTCATAGTAGAGAAAGTTGGAAATCGCATTGAACACATTAGTACAGAAGACAATTTCCTGGCCAGAACACTAATGGCTCTAAGATCAACAATTGATAAATGGGACCTCATGAAACAGAAAATCTCCTGTAAGGCAAAGAACATGATCAATAGAACAAAACAGCAGCCAACGAAATGGGAAAAGATCTTCACCAACCCTACATCTGACAGAGGGCTAATATCCAAAATACATACAGAACTCAGAAATTAGACACCAACAACCCAAATAACCCAATTTAAAAATAGGGTACAGAGCAAAACAGAGTTCTCAACAGAGAAATCTTGAATAGCCGAGAAGCACTTAAAGAAATGTTTCACATCCTTAGTCATCAGAAAACTATAAATCAAAATGACCTTGAGATTCCACCTTCCACCCATCAGAAAGGTTAAGATCAAAAACTCAAGAGATAGCACGTTCTTGGGAGGATGTGGAGCAAGGGGAACACTCCTGCATTGCTGGTGGGAGTGAAAACTTGTACAGCCACTCTGAAAATCAGTTTGGCAGTTTCTCAGAAAATTGTGAATAATTCTACCTGAAGACCTAGCTATGTCACTGCTGGGCACATACCTAAAAGATTCTCCACCATACCATAAGGACACATGTTCTACTATGTTCATAGCAGCTTTATTTATAATAGCCAAAAACTGGAAACAACCCAGATGCCCCTCACCCGAAGATTGGCTACAGTTCATTTACAGGATGAAATATTATTGTAATGTAATGCTATTAAAAATGAGAACATCATGAATTTTTCAGGCATGTGGATGGAACTAGAAAATGTCATATTGAGTAAGGTTACCCAGGCCCAAAAGAACATGCATGGTATGTACTCACTTATAAGCAGATGTTAGCTATAAAGTATAGGATACCCACACTAAGTCCACAGACCCAAAGAAGCTAAACAAGAAAGAAGGCACAAGTGGAGATGCTCGAATATCACTTAGAAGAGGGAATAAAAGAGTCAAAGGGGTAGATAAGGAAGGAGGGGACTGTGTTGGAGAGGGGATGGAGAGAGGAACTGGGGAGGGGGAAACCAGATATGGGGAGAGATAGGAGAGAGGGGCAGAGGGCAAGGAGAATTAGTGGAAATATGCAGCTGTCAGGGATTGAGGGGGAGCATCTCTAGAACATGCCAGAGACCTGGGATGAGGGAGGCTCCCAGGAATCTATGGGAACGACTTTAGCTGATATTCATAGCAGTGGGGATATGGAACCTGAAGAAGCTAACTCCTATAGCCAGCAGGATCTCCAGTGGAGGGATAAGGACACCAACCCACCCACAAAACTTTCTACCAAAAATTTATTGTTTAAAAGAAATACAGGGACAAAGATAAAACAGAGATGCAGGGAATGGCCAACAAATAACTGGCCCAACTAGAGACCCATCCCATGGGCAAGCACCAATTCCTGACACTATTAATGATACTCTATTATGCTTGCAGACAAGAGCTTGGCATAACTGTCCTCTGAGAGTCTCCACCCAGCAGCTGACTGAAACAGATGCAGAGACCCACAGCCAACCCTTGGAAGGAGCTCAGGGACACTTATGGAAGAGTTGGGAGAAGGATTGAGGGACATGAAAGGGACGGGAACTCCACAGAAAGACCAACAGAGTCAGCTAACCTGGACCCTTGTGCCTCTCAGAGACTGAACTACCAACCAAAGATCATTCATGGGCTGGACTCAGGCCCCTGCCATGTATGTAGCAGATGTGCAACTTGGTCTTTATGTGGGTCCTCTAACAACAGGAGCAGGGCCTCTCCCTAAAGCTGTTGCCTGTCTGTGGAATCTGTTCCCAAACAGGGCTGCCTTATCTGGCCTTAGTGGAAGAGGGTGCACCTAGCCCTGCAGAGACTTGATTGCCAGGGTTAGGGGATACCCAGGGGGGCCTCCACCCTCTGAGAGAAGAAGGGGAGGGGGGACTGTGTGAGGAGGTAGGAAGCAGTGACTGGAATATAAAGTGAATAAATAAATTAATTAAGGGGTGGAGAGAAGCTCAATGAGCTAAAAGAGCTCCATATTTAGATGGTTTAAAACCAGATGGCCTCTGTCAAGACAGGTGGACCCTTTAACAAGACAAAAGAAAAGTCAGGGTTACATAAGAAAGTCCACAATAAGATTATTTATTAGAAGCCAGCAAGACCAATAGGCCATGTGCTGACACAAAAAGCTGTCAATCAGAAATTCCATTTCCTGCTAAAAATTCAGGAATAACAGCAACAACTATAACAACAACAGCAAAATAACCTAAAAAAACCAAATGCACTCTAAAAAATGTAGGAGATAAGATATTATAAGATAAACCTGAACAGAGAGAATTTTTACTAACAACCCCATTGTGCTGGTTTATTTTATTTCAACCTGACACAAGCTTAAGTCATCAGAGAGTAGGGAGCCTCAGTTGAGTAAATGCCTTCATAAGATCTGGCTGTAGGCAAGAGCTCAGCCTGTTGTAGGTGGTGTCACCCCTGGGCTGATAACCCTGGTTTCTATAAGAAAGCAGGCTGAGTAAGCCATGGGAAGCAAGCCAGCAAGCCATACCCTCCATGGCCTCTGCATCAGCTCTTGCCTCCAGGCTCCTACCTGTGTGAGTTCCCACCCTCAGAGCATTAGCTGAACTGTTGTACGGAACGGTGAGTGAAACAAACCCTTTTCTCCCCAAGCTACTTTTGGGCATGGTGTTTCATCATAGAAATAGTAACCCTAACTGGCATACCTGTTTTACAAGAAATACTAAATGAACCCTTCAGATAAAACAAAGGAAAACTACATGGTAGCTTGAATAAACTAGGATGAATACTGAGGACAGCTAAAGTTAACTCCAAATATAGAAAAAAAAAAGTTGTAATTTGTATCCAACTATTTTTTTCCCACTTGACATATGTCTTAGTTAGGGTTTTACTACTGTGAACAGACACTATGACCAAGGAAACTCTTAAGGACATTTAATTGGGCTTGGCTTACAGGTTCAGAGGTTCAGTACATTATCATTAAGATGGGAGCATGACAGCATTCAGGCAGACATGGTATAGGAGGAGCTGAGAGTTCTACATCTTCATCTGCAGAACTCAAAGACTGACTTCTAGGCAGCTAGGACAAGAGTATTAAAGTTCATGCCCACAGTGACACACCTACTCCAACAAAGTTACACCTCCTAATATTGTCACTCCCTGGGCCAAGCATATACAAACCATCACAACATAAAATACAATTACATAAAGCAGTGATTATAAATATAAGCTATGGGAACATGAAGTTTAGATATATAATTTGTATGAAAATAATAGCCAACACAAAAAATAAGGGACAAATTTTGCAAAGTACTGAAAAGCAATTCAGTACTAAGCAAACTAGCCTGTTACAAATGATGATGTATCACAAAAGAAGTCACTAGATCTGCACTCACTGATAAGTGGATATTAGCCCAGAAACCTAGAACACCCAAGATACAATTTACAAAACACAAGAAAATCAAGAAGAAGGAAGACCAACGTGTGGATACTTCATTCCTCCTTAGAATAGGGAACAAAATACCCATGGAAGGAGTTACAGAGACAAAGTTTGGAGCTAAGACAAAAGGATGGACCATCCAGAGACTACCCCACCAGGGGATCCATCCCATAATCAGCCACCAAAGCCAGACACTATTGCATATGCCAACAAGATTTTGCTGAAGGGACCCTGATATAGCTGTCTCTTGTGAGGCTGTGCCAGTGCCTGGCAAATAAAGAAGTGGATGCTCATAGTCATCTATAGGATGGAACACAGGGCCCTCAATGGAGGAACTAGAGAATGTACCCAAGGAGCTGAAGGGGTCTGCAACCTTATAGGTGGAACAACAATATGAACTAACCAGCACCCCCAGAGCTCGTGTCTCTAGCTGCATATGTAGAAGATGGCCTAATCGGCCATCATTGGGAAGAGAGGCCCCTAGGTCTTGCAAACTTTATATTCCCCAGTACAGGGGAATGCCAGGGCCAAGAAGTGGGAGTGGGTGGGTAGGGAAGCAGGGAGGGGGGGGAGGTACAGAAACTTTCAGGATAGCATTTGAAATGTAAATAAAGAAAATATCTAATAAAAAAGAAAAGAAAAGGAAAGAAAAAAAAACAAATGAAGATGTTAATTTGTTCATTGTAATTCCTGGCACAACAATAAGAAAATAAAACTAAAACATAGTAAATAAAAAGCGTAAAGGTAGTATCTTTCACTAATGGCATGTTAGAAAATGTCCATCGCAAAGGACCAGTGACAGACAAATTGAAGAGCAAAAAGATATGAGTTTAGAAACAAATAGCAAAGTGTCAGACATTGCTCCCAACCTACTGCCAACTGCATTAAATATAAGTGGATTACATTCTCAAATTAAGAGGCAGAAACTGATGAGTTTGGATAACGTCCCAATTGCATACACTCTAAAAAAAAAAATCATATTTTAGACACAAAGATGAAAGTTTAAATCATATACATATGTGTTATGTTATTCATCTAAGTAATAAATGTAGTAGCCAATCATTGTTTAATTCATGTGAAATGAAAGAATAAGCATTTGAATAATAAAAGCAATTCCTTGAATCATGGTGTTTTGTGTTGTGTGCCACTCCTATATGCCCTTTGTGGCTTATATTCAACTGCTGATTGAGTTTAGAATATATTTATTTTTTTCAAATTAGTTAAACTGAGTTGGGGGAATAACTGAGACACATTGACTCAGAGTATTTCCCCTGAAATACTTCAGCTTTAATTGAGCGTCTTTGGACTCTCACCCCCAAAGATGAGGCTGTCCAACAAGACAAGATGCAACATTCAATCAACCTTAAAAGAAATCAAAGAACACTTAGGATTTTAAAACCAAAGGTTATTTTATTGGGAAAAATGTAATTCAAGTTCTTATCATAGTGTTAATGGTCTAGTATGTGTGGGTTGTTCTTCACTGTGAGAAGTCTGTGTGTTTCTGGCAATCCATTATAGGAAAGACAGCTTGAGGGAATGAGAGGAGAAATGTTGTTACTGTGGGCACTAGTAAAGCAACATTCTGTTTGTTAAGCCTGTATGACTTTGTGTTTCATAAGAGAGACCCCCACCCCTGCTGCCGTAGAGCAACTGGATCCACAGGAGTGTTCATGAAATGGCAGAAGATGACTTGGGAGGATATTTTAAAAATCTCACATCCCAGACACAAAGTAAAAACTCAGTTAATGTCCATGAACCAACCTGATGTCACTTTTCCTTGCCGGGGACAAGACTCGAGACTTGTTTTCAATGGGGAGGGGCTCACCCCTCCCTCTCTTGGAAAGTCTGTCTAACACCCCAGGAATGGTCTTGGCCTGTTATACCTCGGGAGGTAACCCGAGGAAGCTCTTAGGCCACAAGAGTCGCAGTTAGCAGTAATTACCTAGAAACTCAGCGAGCGAGCGATAGAGTTTAAAGAAGCCTCCGCTGGTGACTAAGTTTTTCCTTGAATAGCTCCCAAGCTCTGTATAAAGGTAGCTTACTCTGTGTCAACATCACCAAGGGTGGTTTTGTGTGAAGTGAAGAGAGAAGTGTTTGGGTGGTGGGGACACGAAAATGAAGATTTAGGGAACAGCAAGACCAGCTCCAAACAAGACTGCCATGATGAAAGAGTGGTCCACACTGGCGGGCCAACAGGGATGATTGACAGGAGTCTGGGGACCCTTAACCAAAGTCATGTAAATAAAACTTCCCAAAGAGTGTTTGGTAATAAAGAGCAAGGCGAGAGCCTCAGAGCAACACCCAGAAATTTCAGGAGGGATTTATGTTACACATCAAAAGCAAACATCAGAAAGATGGAGGTGCTTGGAGAGTCAAATCATCTTGGGGCTGGGGGCAATCATGGCTTACCCATAAATGGAAAATAGACCCTTTCTATAAAAAGTTGTTGGCCATATAGACCCAAGCCAGTGGCAAATGATAGCCCGGAGCCCTTCTACAGCCCCAACTCTCCTAAAGGTCAAAGCTAAAATTCTCCATTGAAGGCTCCCCAAGCCTCAAGTTTCAGTGCCTTTAACCCTGCCAGATTTTCATTTATTAATTTGTTATTCTGTCTCACGGGGTGTTTTCTGAAGCATCAACAAATTCTATCCACACACGTGTGACTCACTCTGGGAATAGTGAGGGAGCCAGGACTCCTCAGGCTCCATGCTATCTAGGGCTCCCAATGGGGGCCTTGGACTATCTCCCACGGGTGGGGACTGTGGGAACCCTCCACACAGCCTCTGGTGGACTAGGTTCCCTGTGGAGACTGCTTTGGTTGGGGATGAGTTCCCAGGTATGTCTCATCACCAAGCACTAAGGATGGTGGTCCTTGTTGGCATGGCCACCCACCGGCAGTGACTGCATAATCTCTGTCAACACCATTCATCCACCCACGACATTTTCCGTTTTGTGTCAGTCACTTGATGACTGGTAGGGACAGTTCAGCACCACCATGGACTGCTGCCCGTGTGGAGACCCAGCTGAACATTTTGTTAGGAGTTACCTCACACCCGTCTGGGACTGAACATGTTGGTAAGCTGAATCTGAACCATGGAGCAGAGAACATCACCTTTGTCCCCAGGTCATTGAGACCCAGAGCCTGGAGTCACAGACTTTCTCTGGGTTTGAAGGCTAGAACTTACATCTCATCTAGATCAGGATAAACATTTGCCAAGAGACAGGCGGGAGAACAAGCCAGCAGGTGTGAGTTTTAGTCGCACTTATCAACTGTGATTTCTCAGATTCCTAACTTGTTTAACAACCTGGCTCACGGTGCTTCCTGACCTCATTATGAGTCTCTTTTCTCGTAATAAGAGCCACGTTACTTTCACAGCTACTTGGTCTCTGGTTATTTATTCCTCTTAACAGAAGGAAATGAACTCAAACGGACAATAATCACATTCTTCCAGGCTGGTGATCTCTGGATGAGGTGGCTGGAGGTGAAAGCCCCTTCTCCAGGTGAAGGCTTTAATTAACTAATTAATTAATATCCTAAATGCTGCCCCCATCCAGGTCACCCTCACAGAGTCTCTCCCCCATCCCCTTCTCTGAGAGGTTGGGGTCCCCTGGGTATCCCCACACCCTGAAACATCAAGTCTCTGAAGGACTGGTCACACCTCTCCCACTGAGGCCAGACAAGGCAGCGTGGAGATGGAGCTGCACGTCTATTACATATGTTGGGGGGGGGGGGTGTTCCAGCCCATGTATGCTCTTTGGTTGGTGGCTAGGTCTCTAAGGTCTCCCAGGGGGGTCCAAGTTAGTTGACTCTGTTGGTCATCCTGTGGAGTCTCTATGCCATCCAGGGCCCTCAGTCCTTCCCCCAACTCTCCCATAAGAGTCCCTGAACTATTAGAGACAAGGACATCATGAATTTCACAGGCAAATGGATGGAACTTGAGAATATCATCTTGAGTGAGGTAACCAGACCCAGAAGTACATATGTAGTATGTACTCACTTCTAAGTGGATATTAGCCATAAAGTACAGGATACTCATGATATATCCCCACAGACCCAAAGAAGTTAAACAAGAAGAAAGATCCAAGTGAGGACTTGAAATCTCACTTAGAAGGGGGAACAAAATAGTCATGGGAAGCAGAGGGAGGGAGGGAATTGTGTGGGAGAGGGGAGGGGAGGGGAATGGGGCAGATGTGGGGAGAGACAGGAGAGAAGGCCAGAGGGCAGGAGAATGAATAGAAATCTGAAGCTGCCAGGGCTGGGGGTGTGAGGGGATCTCTCGGAAGTCTCAGAGACCTGGGATGGTGAGGCTCCCAGGAGCCAGTGATAAGGAGTCATAGCCAAGATGCCTAACATTAAGGACATGGAACACGAAGAGGTCATCTCCTTTTACCAAGGCGTCTTTACCTACTGGTGTTTGTACCTTTGTAGAACCCGCCCTTGCTGAAGAGTGGACAGCTTGTATAATAAGGTCAGTCTGACCACATCACGAAGGAGCCAGCGAAGTCAGGACCTTGAGACATGTGGCTTTGGACTCCTAGGTAAAGAGTCTTAGGAGAAGGACACGGATTCTGACCGTACACCCCAGGAGCTGCGGGTGGCAGTGGGCAGTGGGCAGACAGGCATTGCTTCTGGCTGTGTACCCCATGGCTTCTGGCCATGCACCCCAGGATGTATGGGTGACAGTGGGCAGTGGGGAAAAGAGGGAACACACCCCCTCTCACTGTGGTTCTAAAAGGAATGAGCACGGGATGGGGCTCCTGGCTAATTGTTAATTGCAGTGCTCTTAAAAATTCTTCTTCCCAATCCGATGTAACAGCACACACCTGAACTCACAACATTTGGGAGGTGGAAGCCGGAGGATCAGAAGTTCAGGACCATCTGGCTACAGAGTGAGTTTGAAGCCAGCCTTGGTTACTAGAACCCACTTCTCACAAAACGAATCAAAAGGGAGAGACGGCTCTCCTCGTTCATTTCTTTTATGGTGGCTAGGATATGGCTAAGCATTTCTGGAACCTTGGTGGCCAAGCCTGCAAGGATCTGCACAAAGAACTGAAGGAGAAATGAATCATTCATTTGAAGCAGTCAGTACTTATAGAACGTCTGATATATTCCAGGCAGAACGCAGCAATAGTAACAAGCTGTGCCATAGAAAGGGAGACTCAGCAAAGGTAGGTGTCCAGGGGGAGACCTAGGTGAGGGGTTGAGGGGCCATGGGCTGTGTGGTTGGATTTTGATATGAGCTCCTGGAGGACCAGGATTGAAGGTGTCTTACTTCTTGCAGACTGCACAAGCTCTAGTAGCCCTTGGCTTAACTGTACTTCAGCACATTGTGTTGTCTGTCACATGTATTCGGAAGCCATAGGTCAGCCTTGGTCCACAGAAGCCATCCACCTTCATTTTTGTTTTGCTTTGTGTTTGTTGTTAGTTTTCTTTGGAGGGTTGGTTTGGTTTTTTTTTTTTTTTTTTTTTTTTTTGGTTTTTGAGACAGGGTTTCTCTGTGCAGTTCTACCTATCTTGAAGATCACTCTGTAGACCAGGCTAGCCTCAAACTCAGAGATCTGTCTGCCTCTTTGTGCCGAGTGCTTAAAGGTGTGTCTCAACATCACCAGGCTCACCTTGCTTTTTTCTCTCACTGGAACCTGAAGTCTCCCGATTAGGCTGACCAGAAGCTCCAGAGGGATTATTACAGGCATGTGCTGCCACCCCTGCTTCATGTGGGTATTAGAAATTGAACTCATGTCCTCATGCTTGCAAGGCGAGGACTTTACTGACTAAACCTTTTCCACAGGCTCAGATTCTATTTATTCTGTTCATTTATAATTAGCAACATTACCGTGTGTTTCAGAGGGTACACATTTCAGATCAGCCTTATATCCCCAGTGACCAAGTTAATTGTGACGGGTACAGCTTAATGCCAACATTATGACCCAGGGGAGGGAACTAAGTCTATCACCCTACATTCCTTATAGGATGCCAGGTGAGGTTGCTGCGGGGACTCCTGGACCACATCATGACTTTCAGCAACATAAAATCTACCCTCGGTTTCCCCAGCTGTGAAGCAGGGCCAACAATATTTAGGTTATGATGAAGCCAGAGTAGAATAACCTACTTAGTACAGTGTCCAGCAAAATTTGCAGTAATATAAAGTGCTTTAACGCTACCTGTTGGATTCATTTTGGGTGAGACCAGTGATGTTTGACCAGGTGCCTTTGATGAGACTGAATGTGTATGTATGTTCTAGAACAAATATCCTATTGAACATTTTTTTTAACATTTCCAAATATTGCAGTAATTCCTTTAAGTGGTTATTTTTGGTTGTTTGCACAGTCTCCTCTGGTGCAGTGGATAAATTTATTAGTAGTAATAATAAAAAATAATCATGCACTTGCATTTGACGCAATGTATCAACTCTCCTAGCATGTAGGCCTCTGGACAAGCTACAAAAGGGAGTAGACCTTTCTTCTCCCCTGGTGGCCTCGTCCCTGATCCGGTGCTGTCAACACTGTAAATGTCTGTCCTGCTGTACACTATAGAGTTACCTTTACGCACAAGAACAGCTCAGTTAAAGACCCCTCACTACCAGTACAAACTGTGGGATTTATAGCAGTTTAGGGTAAACAGTAAGCAAAAGGCAACATTGTAAATGGCAACATGGTAAATTTATAAAATGGTAGAAAACTCTTAATGTTTATCTCAAAATAGTTTTAAGTTTATTTAGTGTGCACATCAATACCTAACATACTTACCCTTTCAAGCGCTGAAAAGAAGTAAATATCAACATTTTAACAGGTTTTGCTTGATAATATCTTCATTTACATGTAATAATTATTTTTATTTACTTTAAGGGATTTTTTTTTATTGCTTTTGCTTCTGCATCAAATTTTGCATGCACCATAGTGGAGAGTGTCTGGGTAATAAATCTTAAACCTCTTTGAGCCGTGCCAAGAATCTCTGTCCTTGGGATGCAGGGTCAGGATGATCTCTACGAGTCTGAGATCAGCCTGGAGTATATCACTAGCTCCAGGTGAGGCTGAGCTACATAGAAAACCACTATCTCAAAAAAATCCCCCAAATAATGTATAAAGTATAAATCTTGATAGCATTCAGAATTGTGATGCAAAACAATGGACTCAGCCATTAAAAACAAGGACATCATGCATTTCACGCAGAAATGGAACTAGAAAATATCATCCTGAGTGAGGTAACCCAGACCCAAAAGGACATGCATGGTATGTACTCATTTATAAGTGGATATTAGCCATAAATTAAAGGATAACCATGCTATAATCAAAGAAGCCCAATAACAAGGAGGGCAAAAGGAAGATGGTTGAATCTTTCTCAGAAAAAGAAACAAAATAGATATCAGAGGTCGATAGAAGGAGGGAACTGAGTGGAAGAGGGGATGAGGAGGGGAGGGGGAGATCATATGTAGGAAGAGCATGGGAGAGAGAAGGGAGATCAGGAGTTTGGGGGGCAATCTCTAGAATGTGTTAGAGACCTGGGCTGGGAAGAGGCTCCAGAGGGTCTATGGAGGTGACTCTAGCTGAGACACCTAGCAGTAGGGGATATGGTGCCTGAAGTGGCCACTTCCTATAGCCAGGCAGGACTCCCAGTGGAAGGATAAAGACAGTAATCCACCAACAAAACCATTGACCCAAAATTTGTCCTGCCTACAAGAAGTGCAGAGACAAAGATGGAGCGGAGACTAAGGGAATGACCAACCAATGACTGACCCAACTTGAGAACCAATCCCTGACATTATTAATGATACTCTGTTATGCTTGCAGACAGGAGCCTAGCATTAACTGTCTCCTGAGAGGCTCCACCCAGCAGCCAATAGAAAGAGATGCAGAGACTCACATTCAAATATTAGATGGATCTTGGGGAGTCTTACTGAAGAGTTGGGAGGAGGATTGAGGGACTCCATAGGAAGACCAAAAAAGTCAACTAAACTGGACCCTTGGGGGTTCCCAGAGACTGAATCACCAACCAAAGAGTAAGCACCCAGGCCCCCTGCACATTCACAGCAGATAAGCAGCTTGGTCTATAGGCAGTTTCCCCAGCAACTAGAGCAGGGACTGCCTTTGAGCCTGTTGCCTGCCTACCTGTGGATCCTGTGTCCCTAAAATGAGCCGCCTTGTCTGGTCTCAGTGGGAGAAGATGCACCTAGCCCTTCAGTGACGTGGTGTGTGTGTGTGTGTGTGTGTGTGTGTGTGTGCGCGTGTGCGTGTGCGTGTGCGTGTGCGTGTGTGTGTGTGTGTGTGTGTGTGTGTGTTTTGAGGGGAAGGCTTAATAGGGGGTAAAGCCCAGAAGGGAGCTTGCCGTTCTCAAAAGAAAAGGGAGAGGTAGAATGAGGGGAGAACCTGTGAGAGAGGGTTCTAGGAGCAAAAGAATGGCTGATATCAGGTTGTACAGTGAATACATAAATAATTTTTTAAAAAAACACCCCAATATAAATAAATAAATAAATAAATAAATAAATAATATTGTGATGCATATGACCTTTACAGAACCCAGGGAGCCACACCCTTGCCTTTATTGGAGCAGAGGCCAGGAGAGGGAGAACCACACAGAGGTTTCTTTTCTCTAGCATGCTGAGGGGGAGGGGTGGCTGAGCCCTGAAGGTACACGAATGAACCCTTCTTTCTGGACTGGCACCTTCCTCCTGGAGGCTGAAGCACTGTAACTGTTTGCCTTGCTCGGGATGGTGCTCACTCCTTCTCAGCTGTGGATCCAGGAGATCAACACTGGACTGCCCATTGAGTCACCTGCAGAGATCCACAAACACGAAATCCAGACCTCCCCAGGCATTGAAATCTTAATGCCCCAGTGATTCTGATGTGGTACACTGCCTGAAAAGCACTTGTTAACACAAGAAATAGAACACCATATTCAAAATGACACAAGATGTATCGTTAAGGGGAGAGTCTTTGATAATCCTCACAGTGTGTTTGCTCAGCACTTAGATGTGTACCTGGGCGAGGGATCAGCCCAATTGTCACAGTGCCCAGATGAGTGGCAGATTCATGAACTGAATCCATGGCTATCTAGCCCTCCATTCCAGGCACACTCTGCTAAGCCATACTGCAGAAAGTGAAAGTAAAATTATCAAACAAATTACTCATTTAGAATTGTAGTGATAGCAATTATTCCCTGTCTTCTAGACAGTTTTATTGCAACCTGAGCCCAGGAAGACCTAAAAGGATATGTGTTTATGAAGAAAGGAGAAAATAAGAAATTGTGAGATGTGTTGGCTTGGTAATCAAGAATAGGCTAAAGGAAAACAGTAGCAAGTGGCACTTCTGATATATCAATATGCAGCGAAGTCCATTTATAGTAGACAGGGTTCGCTAAGGAACACATCCAGTAGAGTGACTTTGTGTTGTGAGAAGATATATGTTTGATTGGCATACGTGACAAGGGTTGGGTGAGTGAGTATCCAATAGCCGCTCAGCCTATAAAGCTAGATGCCTCGAGGGTCCTAATTCTGTACATGTTAGAAGGCCAAAGGAGTTGGAGTGTGTGTCAGCTGAGTATAATGCCCACACCAGCAATAGCAGCGACTGACTGATACACTTGCCCAGAAAAAGAGGAAGGCAGGCCACACTGCCGTCCCCAGCCTCTGGATAGTTAACTCAGCCACTGGAAAGTACCGCCCACTCACAGACATGCCCAACACTGTGTCTCCTAGGTGATTCCAGGTCCCATCAAATTGACAGTACAATATTGGTCATCACACCAACTAAAGACTTTATTATCCCAAAGTCTCCTTTGATGACTGAGACAGAGATCTTGAGAGCAAACCGTGGTCAGAACTAAGCACATGAGCTAAGGAAGGTGAAGTCTACCATCATAAGATCTGAAGAGAGCAAGTATACCAGTGTGTGTGTCTATCACATCCAACATGACACACTCATCTCCTATTTCAGATCTTTGACTCCAACGCTGTCCAACACCTTAAGAGCAGATCCAATCGCCTGCTTACAAACCTTCACTTTTAAAGAGCTGCTGTTCTGTCTGCTTGACTGCCTCTCATGATTTTCCAGGGAAGCCTTGTGCATAAGCCAAGGGTTGAATCTCAGAAAAATGTGTGTCTCAGATGATGAGGTGAACATGCTTTAGCTCCACGAGGAATGCCAGCCATTCGAGGAGCTTCAATCATGGGACTTCTAGGTTGGAAGGGGAAAGACATTACCACACAGACCGGTGTCTGTGAAGAGTCATGGCCTTGCAGTCTCAGCTAGGAGAGGAGCTACTGTCAGCCAGTCTGTGTAACTGAGACAGCCTCCACCCTTAGACTGGAGAAGCCTGGTCGTCAGCCATTCTTCCCTGCCTCTGCACTCCCTACACTGAGGTGTTTGTCACTTAATAGCACTTTCAGAATTACCACAGAGAGGTTGGGAGCTCAACTGGTAGAAGTAGGAGCCATGCAGGGACACTGCTCACCAAAGCTTTAGGTTCATCTCCAGTATAATACGACTCCATTGTAGGATTTTGAGAACAAGAATCAAGGAGTCTTGGCATAGACAGTTATAGCACTGATTCCTGTCACAAGAAGTGACAGGAAAACCCTTTGTGAACATGCAGTTGCATAGGACAACAATGCTAAAGGTTAAAGTGTTAAAATACACATGAATAACAACCTAAATGCAAATATTTGACAGTGGTTTTGTCTTTACAGCCCTGCCACTCCACACCCAGTATTGACCTTCTGCCCAGGCAACTGGAGTTTGAAAAATGTTAGAAGCACAGGGGAGCAAATATTCAAAAGTCCCCAAGTTTTCCCCTAAACTGGTGTGTGTGTGTGTGTGTGTGTGTGTGTGTGTGTGTGTGTGTGTGTGTGTAGGACAAAATGTATCCTGGAGTGGTGCTCTTTAAGGGTCCTCAGAAATGTTGTCTGCCTTAATATTGGAGACAGACTCTGTGATTTAGCTAGGCTGACCAAATTACTGATCCCAGTCTCTGACTCCTCAATGCTAAGACTTTCAGTAGGTACTATTGTCATGGGTTTGTTTCTTTTTGGTTTTTGTTTGTTTAATATCGGTGCTAGAGATGGAACTCATGTTGTTCTGAGTGCTTGACAAGTGTTTTATGACCGAACTTCTCCCATCCTCCTTTTAATCCGACAGCTGTTTATCATCTCTGGAAAAATGTTCTCCACTGAGCCCACTGTGTCCCTAGGATTCATTTTCTCCCCGTGGCTTCTTGCTTCCTTTTCTGAGAGACCTCAGCCAGGCCCTCCCTCTTCCTTGATGCTCTCAGCCTGGCACCACTTCACCCTGCCTGTCAGCAGAACCCTATGTGCAGTCTCAACTTCTAGACTGGGGAGTGAGTCACAGCACCAGGACAGCATGGCTCCAAGGAATCCTCCTGCATTTGTTCCTTCTAACGTTTTAAAACACAGTGTTCTGAGACATCACGAACAACTAACCAAATCTCCATTTTCCCTCCTCATGAATGTTTAGTTTTCTGTACCCTTGGAATTTTCTAGGAAACGAAATGCCATCTTCTTATGCTTGCATTCCCCCTTGGTACTGTTCCTCTGTTAAGTAAACATTCATTGACTGGCATGATTCCATCTTAGACAGAATGTAAGCTGGGTAGTCTGTGGTACACAGGTATCAGCTAGAAACCCTGTAACTCCTTGGAGCTTAAAACAGAGCAAGACAAAAGCAAGGAACAACAACAACAAAAACCCCATAGTCATGTGTCCACTTGTGTTCATCCTGTTGCTTTGTTTTTGGCAAAGATAAACCTGATGTTAGTGGCTTCGAGAAACAGAGCCTTGTACCACTGTGTGAGATGTATGGGGAGGGAGATGGGTTTTATTTCCCACCATCAGCATCTTCAGATAGGCCCACCTGACATGTCCATCTGGACAGTCATCATGGAGAGCTGTGTCCATCCTTTTACTTGTTGCTGTGACTAGATGTCTAACAAAAGGGTTCATGAGGTCTCAAAACGCTGTGTGTTTGTTATTCATTGCTTGTGGTCCATCATGGCAGAGAAAGCCCAGCAGAGTTTGTGGCGGTGAAAGCATGGGGCTGGGACTTCTCACATCCTGGCAGGGCGGGGAGCAGAGGGAAAGGGACGCTGGTGCTCAGCTGGCTGTCTCCTTTTCATTGAGTCTGCGATCTCAGTCCCATCTAAGAGTCAGGGCAGGTCTTCTCTCCTCTGCTAAACCTCTTTGGAAGAACCTATAGACAAGCCTAGAGATTTCTCTCCAAGGTGGTTCCAAGTCAACCGTCCCAGTGAAGAGGAGACATTAGGTTTTGTTTCTGCTGAGAGCAGGCTTCCACAAAGGTATTCAGATACTGAAAAGAATGTTTTCTTTCTCTGAGGAGTGGTCCCAGCCTAAATAGAAGCTTTCCTTCGCGTACCTTGCTGAGGCTTAGAATGGCTAGTGTTCCGCTGTCTCCACTTGATGGCATTTAGGTCACATACATCTTTATGCCCATGCCCTTGTCAATCATCATTCCTTAAGAACATGGTCCCTCCTTTGCTTTTTTTTGGTATTTGAAAGTGTCACTCTTCTGTTTCTCTCTTGTTTGTGATCTACAGAATCACATGCAAAGAAACTCCCACTTCCCCTCCACAGGGCATCTTACCCTGCAGTGTATTCTGTGTACAGCTTCTACCCAGACATGGCACTGTATGTCCTCCCCTCTGTTCTCCTCTGCTCCTCACTAAGCCAGGAACACTCTTTGCAATTTATTTCAAATTTTAAAACACTTAGGAGATTTTTTTTAAAGATATATTCTTATTTTCATTTATGTTAATGCGCACTTGTTTATGTGAATGTATGCCACATGGTTGTGGATGCTTTGGAGGCCAGAATAGGGTGCTGGACTCCTTGAATCTGAAGTTACAGAAAATTATGGCCACTCCTTGTGGCTGCTAAGAACTGCACTTAGGTCCTCCAGAAAAACAATAAGTACCCTTAACTGATGATCCCCAAACACGAGAGATTTTAAGTCTCCAAGGCAGTAGGATCAGAACAATGTGGACAATGGTGTATTCAGACTGTGGACAATGGTGGCATCAGGCTGTGGACAATGGTGGCATCAGGCTGTGGCCATTGATGTTAGAATTAGGCTGTGTTATTGAGGATGGTGGGACCAAGTTGTGGTATTGATGAGGGTGTCATTGGGCCAGAGAATTACTGAGGGTTGGGGTGTTCAAGCTAGGGACTTGCCAGGAGCAGCTTTGACAGCATGGGAAAGATATTGAGCTGTCTGAACTCACTGCTACTGACTGCATCACAGCAGACTTGGAAGACAAGATCCTAAAATATATTCGTTATCACTTTGTACCAATTGTATTCTGAAATTCTTGGTTTTTTAATTTTATTTATATTGTTCATACTACCTTTATTGTGAGTGTATAGATATTGTTCCTTTCTGGTTGTCCTTCCTCCTCCTGTTCTTAGAATTTAGGATGTTTTTGTTTAGGATATAGTTCAGTTCCATTTTAACCTGGGAATTCACCTCTGGAGTAAGTGCCAGATTGCAAACGCGGAGCTGAGGATGGGATCCAGAACTCCTGCACAGTAGACCAGCACTCTACAAACTGAGCTTATATCTCCAGCTTGTGCTTTGTTTCGCTCTAACCTAGAGCCAGCTGTGTCCCACGGTATAGAATCCATTTTCACATGCCACGTGGATTCATTTTCTGCTGGTCACAATCCTGACTTCACTAGCTCACCATTTGATTGTCTGTCAGTGGAATCTGAGAGACAAGCTTCCCCCAAAGGAATGTCTATCTAACTCCAGCACCTGCAAGGCTGGGTGGAAGATGTGTGTTCAGACCCAAGACCTCATTTAAAAAGTTATCACTTAGGGTAAGTTGCTGCCCTAGGTGCCGTGTCAACAGCTAAGATGCCAGCCAATAGGAAGACCATGACCTTCTGTTTTCTGAAATTCCATGGGTTACTCTCCAGACAGACTTCAGAGAAGGTGAGCTCAGTGGGAGTCTCTGCAGGGTGGTAGCCCACTGGATTATAAAGTCATCTTTGTAATAAGACACTTCTGACCTCTAGGGCGTGGGAGAAGTCACGGGTGAGTGAATGGGAATATCTGATTTTATGCTGGAAGGGGTCTTAGAGGTTGGGGGTCATTCTGGGGCAAGGAGGCGGGGCGGAAGCTTGAAATCTGGCTGGGTGACTTAACTCTGATGACCAGAACGCTGGAGGCTTGCCTTGACATTCTCATGTTCCCATAGTCAGCCCCTCAGGCATGAGCAGGGAAGTGTCTTCAGCTAGGCTTAGGCAGCACAGAGCAAACCTCTGTACCCTTAATTGTCCAGCTTCTTACCAAATGTTCCTCCACCATGATGCAACAGACAGAACATAGACTGCCTTGTTTTTTCTTCTTATCTCTGACGCACTGGTGACAAAAGGGTTTCTAGTGAGTTGAGCGGAAATGCAGAAAGTAAGAATGTTACCCCTCTTTTTTCAGGCCAGGGAATAAACTGTACTTCCTCATAAGTCTTTCTGAATGAGCCACAGCCAGATAAGAAATGAGAGCAGGTATGGACCAAGGAAATGAGTGACCTATTATTTATTTCCTTTAAAAGTTTTTTTTTTTTTTGACTTTTTTTTCCATTTGTTTTATTAGGTATTTACTTCATTTACATTTCAAATGCTATCCCCAAAATCCCCTATACCCTCCCCCGCCCCTGCTCCCCTACCCATCCACTCCTATTTCTTGGCCCTGGTGGTCCCCTGTACTGGGGCATATAAAGTTTGCAAGACCAAGGTGCCTCTCTTCCCAATGATGGCTGACTAGGCCATCTTCTGCTATATATGCAGCTAGAGACATAAGCTCTGGGGGTACTGGTTAGTTCATATTGTTGTTCCACCTATANGGTTGCAGNCCCCTTCAGCTCCTTGGNTACTTTCTCTAGCTCCTCCATTGGGGACCCTGTGTTCCATCCGATAGCTGACTGTGAGCATCCACTTCTGTGTTTGCCAGGCACTGGCATAGCCTCATAAAAGACAGCTATATCAGGATCCTTTCAGCAAAATCTTGCTGGCGTATGCAATAGTGCCTATGTTTGGTGGCTGATTATGGGAGGGACCCCTGGGTGGGTCAGTTTCTGGGTGGTCCATCCTTTCATCTCAGCTCCAAACTTTGTCTCTGTAACTCCTTCCATGGGTATTTTGTTCCCAATTCTAAGAAGGGGCGAAATGTCCACATTTTGGTCTTCATTCTTCTTGAGTTTCATGTGTTTTACAAATTGTATCTTGGGTATTCTAAGTTTCTGGGCCCTTTAAAAGTTTTCAACATTGCTTTTTTCAAAAAGCTGAGTCTCACTTTGTATTCCATGTTGACACCTTGCCTCAGCTTTCTGTTTGCTAGGATCATAGGCTTGAGCCTACGCCTAGGTTGAATGCAGCCTGTACAAATGCTGCGTTTCAAAGCAATTGTCTTCTGTGGTAAAGTACCCCTAGAGAGCTCCCTTTGGGAAACCCTGTTCTAAGCCAGGAACAGAAAGTTCTTCATCTTTCCTTCAGTATAGATTCTATCTTTTGAGTTCCTCTCATCTACAGAGATGAAGAGCCAGTGAGGAGGAGCTCTGGGGATGCTGAGACAGAGTGATGGGAAAGTCTACCGCAGGGGTCTGGATCTCTCTTGTCCTACATGCGTTAGGCTTCTAGAAGTCTTGCCAGTGTCCCAACTGCCACACTGCTGTGTCTCTCCCTGGTCTCAGAGCTTCTCCTGGTATATTCAATGCCCTGGACTGTTGTATCTTAGCTGAGCACATCTGTCCTTGTGTGACCTTACTCCCCTGCGGTGGTTTTAGTAGGAATGTCCCCCAAAGACTCATACATTTGAATGCTTGGTCCATAGGGAGTGGCACTAATAGGAGATGTGGCCTTGTTGGAGGAAGTGTGTCACTATGGAAGTGGGTTTTGAGGTCCAATAATCTCAAACTAGGCTTAGTGTGGTACGCATTTCTGCTGCCTGTGAACCAAGATGTAGAACTCTCCACTCCTTCTCCAGCAGTATACCTACCTGCATGCCGCCATGACAATAATGGACTAAACCTCTGAAACTGTAAGCCAGTTCCAGTGAAAGGTTTTCCTTCATTAGAGTTGCCATGGTTCTGGTGTCTCTTCAGAGCAATAGAAACCCTAAGATACTTCACATTTGTAATTCTAAATTATTTAGTATGATTATAATAATTATACATGTATAATAACAAAATTGGAAAACTCTGAGCTTCACAACACAGAAGATGCCTGACTGTGGGTCCTTCAGTTGCTTTAACTCAAACCACCCAGACCTAGAGCTACAACAGACACCAGGACTCACGGAACTCCTGTCTGCTCTCTAAGACACAGCTTCCTCACTCAGAGGAGGACTGGCCCTAGGACTAGGGGTTCCTTGGGTTTGAATAATTGGTGCAAAATATTAATATTATAGAAACATTATCAGTCTATAAGTTAACACACATTTAGCCTGGCTGGACAATATAACTTCCTACACATAGATACTTAGAGATGCCTTTAAGTGTACCTATATATGTATTTACACTAAGTTAATTCCAGTCAGGGCAACTATCTTTGGAATAGTTTTGTCATTTATCCATGTATGTATAGAATGTATACATACTATGAAAGGATGTTTAATAAACTGGATTAAACAATAGATGCTGGGAAGGTTAGCAGCGGCTGAATGTGTACTGCAGAACTGAGAACCCAGCAGCTGCTAAGTCCCGGAGGCTGGGTGTCTCACCAGCCCCAGTCTGGTACTCAAAACCTGGGATTTCTGCAAGAGTCCTGTGCTGGGTCCACATCAGAAACTTGAGAGGCTGGGTCAGAGAGGATGTCAGAGGGGATGTCCGCAGCAGTGTTAGAAATGCTCGTGCAAGACGTGGAGGTGGGCAGGTCCACACTGCCTTTTCCCCATACCTCTATCTAGACTGCTCCTTGAAGGTATTCACTTCAATAGTGATTCCCCAGCTTCAGTTAATCCTCTCTGCAGATGGCTTCACAGACATGCCTGGAGTGTCTCCTGGGTTATGGTAAGCAGCATTAAGTTAACAAAACCATCACAAAATAGGATCACAGAAAGAATACCAGAACCCAAAATCAAAGCAGATGAGTGATTTTCTAGAGGCAATAAGGTCTCAGTAGTGAAGAGGGCAACGGTCTAAACCGCAAATGTATAGGTTAAAGCAGCTAGCAATGCCAGAAAAAGATTCTCAGGTGACATAGGACTCAATGCGCTTTGCAGAATATGTTCTCTTGGGGCAGAGGGCCTTACCTTGGCCCCAGGTAGGCAGACTTAACCTCTGATGATAAGAGCTCTGATGATAAGGTCAATATCTCCTTTTGCCTCTCAGCTATAGAGTTTTTACCTCTGTGGTGTCTTTCACTGTCCCCATACCCTCCTCCCATCATCTTTGATGGCCCGAGGCCACAGGATTTGGAGAGGAATCCATAATGCCTCAGTGGGTCCATCTGCAGGGATAGACACACATCCACACATCCATCCATTCCCTCCAAATCTCTCTCAACCAAGCAGGCTTCCAAGTCTTAAACCACATAGGACTGTCTAAAGGCAATTCAGAATGTTCTATAAAGAAATGTTTTTAAACTTTTGAATGTGTTACCCTGGTTGGGATCCAGGAGTCACCCCATAAGCTACACATAACTTATCTCAGTCAGACAGGAATAGTTTTTTTTTTTTCTTTATTTACATTTCAAATGCTATCCCGGAAGTTCCCTATACCCCCACCCCCGCCCCTGCTCCCCTACCCACCCACCCCCATTACTTGGCCCAGGCCTTCCCTTGTGCTGGGTCATATAAAGTTTGCAAGACCAAGGGGCCTCTATTCCCAGTGATGGCCGATTAGGCCATCTTCTGCTACATATGCAGCTAGAGACACAAGCTCAGGGGATACTGGTTAGTTCATATTATTGTTCNACCTATAGGGTTGCAGACCCCTTCAGCTCCTTGGGTACTTTCTCTAGCTCCTCCATTGGGGACCCTGTGTTCCATCCAATAGCTGGCTATGAGCGTCCACTTCAGTGTTTGCCAGGCACCAGACAGGAATAGTTTATTGAGCATTTGCCCCAGGACTGATCAATCAGGGCCATAGACCAGACTCAGGGGCTGACTATGATCCCAAGCCAGAATCCTACAAAGCTTTTAAGCCTGAAATCCATAAACATCTCTGCCAAGTTATTCCACCAATCAGGATTTAGGGATAGGGAACTCCTTAGGAACATGTCATTGCTGTATATTTATCCTGTTCCCATTGGTTAGGCTATTCAACTGTGACAGGATGACTTGGCTTGCTTAGCATTCATGTCCCAACTTGTCAACCAGAATGTCAGTTACCCACATACATGTCTCCTTCTGCCAAGTAGGATGTCAGTTTCCAAGGAGGTCTCAGGTCCAAGCTTATTGTGACTAACTATACAAATCGGTTCTAACTGACCTCTATTGTGATTGGTATCCAAGAACACCAAAGCACCAAATAAAATAAACTATGCAATCAACTCAGGCATGAGCAAGTTACCTTGTAACATTAGTAGTAGCATAAAATGGCTGACTAGACTGGCAACACTTATCCAGGCCTTAATAACCTCGAGGCATTTTCTTTTTTAATTAAGAGTAAATAAGGAAAGTCTAAGAATTTTTTTTTAGTATGTAGCTCCCTTTATTTTTAAATAATTGTTATTTTAATACTCTGTCTCTTTTAATTATGCTCTGACCTTCAGATTTGAAAAGAATTTCTGTAACATGATTAATATTCCAATTTTTTATAGAAGTTTTAAAAAGTTTACTACCATAGGCTGACCCATAGACAGTTCCTACAGACGCAGGCGTTCCCATGACAGCAGAAGTTTGTGTGAGAGACCTGGCACAACCGTTATTGTTCAGGGATTTAAATCCTCTAACTTTGTGCGTTCATTTGCTGTGAGGGCTGTTTAATCCTCTACAGTCTCAGTGACAGACAACCCTCTGCACCGACACTTTGGAGCAGCTATTCAGCTTTTTAATAGCAATAGCCACAGCTGTTCCTGACATTCCTCTTGAGCAGGTCTGTCCTGACTTTCCTCCTGGGCAGGTTTGTCCTGCTTCTGTTCTTTAGGAATAGAGGCACATCAATGTTACCATCATGTTTTAACAGGATTTGAATAGTTAAAAAGAATTAGTTTTCACTTTTTATTTTGAAAGCAAGGAAACTCGACTGAAGGAGCGCACTAGCCCTTCATTCCTTTCTTGTCTCTGTCTTCCACTTCTGTGTCTAAGCTTCTCATGTCTCATCCATTCCAACTTTGTTTATCAGACTCCATCCTTGAGGCCTCTTTAAATGCTCCCTTCCGTGATACACTTTCTACATTCACAACCCTTCTGCAACGTTTGCTTTCCTTTGTTAGGTCGGCTTCCCCTCTCAGTGCATCTCTAGCCTTCATTTACATAGGAGAGCAGTTAGTGTTGAACCTCAGTCTTTCTTCAGGATGAAGGTGTGCAGACTGGGATTCCAAAGCTGTCCGTCACAGCTAGAAGACTCTGATTCTTTCTTAGTCCACCCGATAAGCTGTTATCTGGATTTAAATAAATAGCATAGTCAGTAAAAATATTCACTGAATCCTGAAAGTTCCTATCTTGGCAATGGGAAGCATGAGAACATGCTCTGCTGCAATGTATCCAGCAGAAAATTATTCTCTCTCTCTCTCTCTCTCTCTCTCTCTCTCTCTCTCTCTCTCTCTCTCTCTCTCT
>NC_034591.1:162296116-162297620 GCF_900095145.1 Mus pahari
TGTGTGTGTGTGTGTGTGTGTGTGTGTGTGTGTGGTCAGACTGGCTGAAATTCAAAAGCTTTGCCAACATCTATCTTTGAAATCAGCATAAGGCTCAGAAGACCTTGTATGATTTTTATATATATCTAGAAACTTAGCATTTTCATAGGACCCCCTAAATAAATCTTCCTGCTGCACCATGAAAACCTTACCTTCCTTAACTATTTCCAAGTGATCCAAAACTGAACAGGGGTATATTCCCCTTGCTTACTATGTCTTTTTAATATTCTTTTGACTTTAATTCCATACTTCTTTATCTAAGGTTCCTTTTTCCAGAAACCAGGGCATATACTCACAAACAACTTGCAAACAGTATAATAGTTGTGATTCTGATACTGCGCTCCTCTTTTCTTAATATATATATGGTGCCCAAACCAGACATCAAGAAAGTCATTCCCAGGTTTCTCTCCCCGTTGGGCTCACTTGGCTCTTTCTGTGAGGGTTCCCAGGCTCTATCTTGTAGCTGACTTCAAGTCCCTGTTTGAACGTCACTTGTTGGAACCTGGGAGAGTGGAGCCTAAAAGTGAGGTAGACTAAAGTCTCATGAAGTAGCTGATTTTACTCAGGGCACCAGACAATTTATATTCTGAAGACTGGGCAAAGTCATGTGAGCAAAGTTCACTTAAGTTTAAGTCATAAAGAGTCACAAAGACAAGGCCACATGAGTGTAGGCTGTATATAGTCAAGAGGACAATGTCATTTTGAATTATAATGGGTAAGATGATGGGGTAATCTGAAGTAAAATTCGATCCTATTATTACACCTTGAAGGGGTGCAAAAGCACATTCCAAGAAGACATCTATGTTATAGAGGAACGGAGGTTACAAGACTCTTGTTTTGCTCACATGGAGTTTTCTCCAAGTTCTCAGAAAACTATGTTCTGACACTTAATTTCTTTTCTATCTACTACTTTCCCATTAGATGCAGTGATGTCTCCATAGTTTCTGTAGTATTTGCTGTGAAAGAAATCAGAGAAGCAATGTGTTTGACTCCCTTCCCCTCCCCCTTATTGTTAACTAATACTATACATGCATGGTGAAAGCCAATGTCCTCATAAAAATGTTTGAGAACTTTCAACCAATATGTTTGATGCTTGCTCCAAGTATCATTATCATTCTGGCTTTGTTTTTAACCAAGGAAAGATAACGTGTCATTCTTCGCTTCCTAAACATATTTTCGTTATTAGTTTTTATCCAAGGGTAAGTTAAAACCCAGTGTTTGACTTCCTTCCCCTCCCCCCTTCCCCTTCTCTAGCCATTATTTGGATGAGTTCCTGGTCCCATCTCTTTGTTTCATGCAGCTTCAAAGTTGCTATCTTTTGCTCCCATAAGACCCTGAAACTGAAGCCTGAGGATTATTAAGACTAAGAATTCCCCACCCTCATCCTATTCCTCACCTTGTGTGGCAATCTGTACATCTCTCTCTCTCTCTCTCTCTCTCTCTCTCTCTCTCTCTCTCTCTCTCT
>NC_034591.1:162297735-162327519 GCF_900095145.1 Mus pahari
AGAGAGAGAGAGAGAGAGATTTGTTCTTACAAACATAGTTGTGTTAAATAAATCATGGCACCTATTCCAGCATTTTGAGTACCTGTAATAAGTTGATGTTCAAGTTATCATGTAATCCACAACATTGCTAAGACTGGAAATTCTTCAGCTGATTCATGGTAGCTCAAGTGCTAGAGGAAATGAAAAAGGAGTAAGCAATAGAAGAACATGGTGAGCATGCTGGCTCCTCATCCCCTCCTCCATGAAGGGCCTAATCCGTGCCTAATCTGGCCCGGACAGACCTTTCCAATTGGTTCCTGTCTTCACTTCTTTTGCATTTATCCATGAAATGGTACCTTGCCCAAAGCTACAAAGAAGTATAGTTTCCTATTAAGAAAAAACAAGGGAAAGAAAGAAGAAAAGGCTCCCAGCAAAGTATATTTGATTACCTTTTTTTAAAAGATTGACTTTATGTATACTGGTACATTTTTCTTCCTGCATGCCTGCACACCAGAAGTTTAGATTGCATTATAGATGTTTGTAAGCCACCATGTGGTTGCTAGGGATTGAACTCAGGACCTCTGGAAGAATAGCCAGTGTTCTTATTTTTTTTTTTTTAAATTAATTAATTAACTTTTTACTCTTCATATTTTAACCCCACCCCTACCCCTGTCCACCCTCCAACTGTCCCACATCCCATACTTCCTCCCCACACCCTTGTCTCCATGTGAATGTTCCCACCCAACACCCCACCTGACCTCTAAATTCCCTGGAGCCTCTAATCTCTTGAGGGTTAGGTGCATCCTCTCTGAATGAACACAGATGCAGCCGTCCTCTACTGTAAGTGTGTTGGAGGCCTCAAAGCAGAGGCCTACACTTTAGCCAGGGTTCTTAAAGGCTGAGCCATCTCCCCAGCCCCCCTTGATTATCTCTTTTAATCCCTATTTCATTTGCTAAATAGAAAGGAAGCTTTTTCTAAGTGCCCCAGCAGGACACCTGCCCTCTCCTTCTGAGGGCAAAGGAAAGGTGGAGTGAAAGCAGACACTGGCTCCTTCCTCCACCAATTAGAGGACGAGTTTAAGACATGCTGCTGTATGACAGATGAAGTCTGTGCCACATAGGAACCCGGAATCATAACACAGGAGGGAAACTCCAGTCAGGTAAGAAACTCTCATAGTAGAATTTGCTTCATAAGGAAGCAAGACTTTGAGTGGAATTTGGGGGAGGACTCAGAGCTGCAGGGAGAGAAACCCAAACAATTAGCTGAAGCCAAAGGAGGCCAGGTAATGTTGATCAGACGTCTAAGATGTCCTTGTTGGCTCAAATGGCAAGGGCTAAAATCAGGTCATGGGTATAGGTCAGGCAATTTTAAGGGATTTGAGGGTAGGTTCCAAAGTTGGTTGCTTCTGTCACATCCTTTCTTAGGTTTATAGAGGGGTTCTTTCTTCTAGCCTGTTGATAAGTACTGATCACTTTCCCTTTTAACTCAAACTCTAAGGTTGCTCAAATCAGTGAAGGCACCTCACTACTATATCTAGAGTCAGTGAAGGCACCCCACTACATACAGTTGGGCATTGCAGTGCCATGTGTTATTTTAAACTCCTTACATAAATCAATTCATACGACCATCTCAGAGGCCATATGATGTAGATGCAGTTCTTCTGCCCTGCCCCTTGGCCTGCAGAGGTATGCACTAACTGCTGGTGATTTCTAGAAATCCGGGATTTTCTGTGTTACCTACAACTCTCCACAACGTTCAGCTTGAGCTGTAGGTAAAAGTATACTTTCTCCTCTGGCCTGGCAATTACGATTTAGTAGACACAACCTATTTCCTCTTTCCTTCAAGGAGGATCTATTTCACAATATCTAGGTGACCTGGTTAGGATATTGCAACTGAAGAGAGGTGGGTGGTGTAACAAGGAACTCAAGCCAAGGCAAACCTTCAAGCCCAACAGCTCTGATGCTTCTCCAACACAGGGTGCAATTCTGTTTAGTTCACCCGCCCTCCAAGTAACTTGTCACCGCCTGGTTCACATAAGAGTGTACTGTGTGTGAGCGTGTGTGTGCATAAAACTAAGTTTCCTTCCTCTTTGTATTCCAATCCAAATGGCTCGAGGGACATAACTTGAGAGGACTGTATATGGAAACAGTTCCAAGTTGCCTTTCTATCACTCGTTTCTATGTAGAAACTCTTTTGTATTAAAAAAAAAAATCACCAGAGGAAAATACTATTTTTATTTTATATACAAAAATTTGTTATTACTCTTCAACTTTGAAGTACTGGACTGTTGTGAATTGATTATAGCAAGAGTCCTGAAAGTAATATTAGTGAGTCCTGCTCTGTGAATATGCATGGGAGAATTAGAGTTAACAGCAATGTTGAACTACTTCATAATAAAAAACAGGCCTTGTTGGTTAGGAATGACTGTATGTACACCATACACTCAGATATTTGAATATTTGATTCCCAGTTGGTGGTGCTGTTAGGGGAGCTTAGGTGGTATGGGCTTGCTGGAGGAAGTACTCCATTGGCTTTGAGGTTTTAAAACCTTTTGGCATTCCCAGTTAACTAAATTTTAACTAAAAATTTTAAAATGTAACCCCTTTTCCTGTCTTAGAATGGAAGTTTCTGCATCTTGTCAGTGGAATCCATAATAACAGGTGCTTATTCCATAAAGGGTTTATTCTTCCATTCTTACTCATCCATGTATTCAAACAAGGTTTTGAGAGTCAGCTGAAGCTCTTTTTCTAGGACAGGGCATGTAATTGTAAACAATTACAAAAAAGAAGGAGTTCTAGAGTAAAAGCTGAAGCATACAGCACCATACAAAGGGTTTTGAATCACTGAGAAATCACAGGAGAGAGAAGGCCACTGAAGGCAGAGAAGAGGACACTAATACAGTGGGCTTCTCAGGAGGGTAATTACAGAGTTGCTTCAAAGGTGGTTGTCGAACAGAGAAGGATGAGGAGGTGCTGTGGTCAGAACTGGTATCCTGAGTAGAGAAAAGACCATTCTGGAAGACGGTCCTGTGGTAGAATTGGAGAGACTCTGCAATGTAAGAATTGAGAGGAGCAAGACCAACACATAAGGCAGATCATTATTACTGTATTCTTTGATAAAGAATCTAGACTTTCCTGGGTGTGGTGGCTCAGGCCTTTGACACCAGAACTCAGGAGGCAGAGGCAGGTGAATCTCTGTGAGTTCCAGTTCAGCAAGGTCTACATAGTGAGTTCTAAACCAGCCAGGTCTAAACAGTGAGTTCCAAGCCAATTAGGGCTACCCAGTGAGTTCCAGGCCAGGAGAGGCTACACAGTCAAGTGAGTTTCAGGCCATCTGGGTTTCATGCAATCACTTTTGAAGAGTTTTGTGCATGGACAGGGAGAGAGGAAATAGGATAAAGAGTTGGGTAGGAACAGGTGGGTATGTTTATAATAAAGATAGTAACAGTAACTTGAAGCAGAACTGAAGAGCAGAATACTGATTTTCTCCTTCAACTTGAATTTAGTCCTTTTATTTTACAATGAAGGATGCAGCTTTTTGAGACTTTTTTTAAATTTCAAAATACAAATTTAGTCTCTAAAATGGGGAACTTGTGGCTTCCTTTGGTTCTAACTATAACATCATTCCTATTGTTTCTTTGTATTTTCATCTACTGCCTCTTAGACAAGGAATTGTCAGGACAAACAGCTTTTCTGTGGGGTTGATTCAGAGTTAATCTCTCCACCCTGAAACAGTACAACAAGGAAATGCCTTTCTATATGAATTGGCTTATTCCGTTGGTGGAGAAAACCCATCAAAAATGGAAGTTCTGGAACATTTCACAAACTTGTATTCTTGCCTGATTGTCTCAACCACTTGCAATCTTCTGGTCAGCTAGCTCTGAGTGAAGTTCTGTACTATGAGCAGCTAGCTTCCTGCTCCCCTGAATTATGTCAGTCCAGGGAGCTCAGAGCCGTGGAATTATGGGACATTCATCCTTTGGAAGTGACTTGCTTCATTTCCTAGCATGTCAAAAAACCCAGGGACAGAAAACGAACGTCCTTCCCTCCAGTGTGGTCTTCCTACTTTCTGATCCCACCCAGGAGCAACAGCTTTTAGGCAACACCAGGCATATAAGCACCTGCCAAACTTCCTACCCCTACTCTAGTAGCCTACTCCCCAGTCAAAAGCTGTGAGGTAAACTTTACATCCTTCTAAAGATGAACAATGCCTACAACCAGCACAAGGAGAGTTTTTGGTAATTAAAAAGTTTTGTGCAATTTAAATAGGCTACAAGCAGCAAAGCCCTTTCTCCTGTGGTGTTTGTAATGGCATCTCTCTAATGCAAAAGCAGCGGGTGGTGATGGAAAAGCCTGCCTTGGCAGAAAGAGAGATATGGGTTTAGCAGTTTGAAGAGCCACAAAAAGCATTTCTAAATTAGCGCATAAATCAGTCAACTTTTATTTTAATTAACCTAGCCAAAAACACTTGTATTAAAAATAAAAATCCTTGCTGGGGTTCAAGACAAACTATAAATCATTCACTAATTTAAAGTTATATAATATACATACAAGAGATGCAGAGAAGATACACATACTGTGGCCATTCATAAGAGAATGAACGAGTCCTGACCTCTGTCCAGATGCAGAGAACATTACTGCAATACAAGCAGGAGCTCTCTGACTTTCTAATTCCTGTCTCCATCATCCATGGCAATCACGTTTTTTTGACTTCCAAGCATGCGATGACCTTTGCCGTAATAAATAGGTGGGCTGGATGGAGCATTCCTGTTTGTCTTCTTTTGTTTGCTGTCAATTTTCTGAGGTAAATTCAGATTTTTAAAAAATCATTTTAGAGGTTTTTTTTTTTTTTTTTTTTTTTTTTGGTCATCATCATACAGTACTCTATTGTGTGAATATACTAATGTTTAATGTTATTTTATTTTAATTATTTTAAAGATTTTACTTTATAAATTGTGTGTGTGTGTGTGTGTGTGTGTGTGTGTGTGTGTGTGTGTGTTGTAGAGGAATTTTAATACAGCAACATGGCTGCTCTGGCAAGGGATCACATCCAGAGAACTTCTAGGTCTGTGTGATCTGGTTGGAATACAGACACCTTTAATCCCACTGGCTGGAATACAGACATGCCTGAGTATACACCGCCAATCCCAAATGATGATGTCTAATGAGGGACAAAGTGATGAATCAGAGAAAGATTTGACAGAATGAGTCAAAGATAGGATATATCCAACTCTTATGATAATAGCACAGGAAAGAGAGATGACTTAAGAGTAGAGAAAGAGAATGTGTGGGAGGGTCACTTTTTCCAGGAGAGTTTTACAGAGACAAGATGCAGGTGAAGACAGAACAAGCCAAAGAATGAGAAGGAACCAGAAGATTAGAGATTCATCTAGAGAATTGCCAGAGCTCGGTTTAAGGCCAGACAGAACAATTTAGTCAGAAGCTGAGAGAAGCCAGTTTGAATCTGTCAGCTTGGAGAAAAGTTTGAGCCAGAACAGCTGAGTTGAACTAGCCAGCTACAGTTCAGAAAGAGCTAGAAAAGAGTCTCAGAGAACAATTACATCTGACGAGTAAAAGTAACTTTTATGATATGTGAGGCATGAGGGAGGGGTCATGTGCGTGTGAGTACAGATGCCCACGGAGGCCAGAAGAGGCTCCAGTGCTGAAGTTATAGGTGATGGTGACCTGCTGGGAACTCAGGTCCTCTGCAAGAACAGCAAGGCTCTTGGCTATAGAGCCATCTCTCCAACTCACTTCCTTTTAGTCGTGGGTACTTGAGTCGTTGCCCAGTCTAAGCTGTTTCTGACAGCTGGGAACATCCTAGCATATAAAGCTCGGGGACACACTTTTCTGTTAGGTGTGCATCTAGGAGTAGAATTCCTGTGTCATTCATTTATATTCAGCTTTGGTAAGTATTAAGATCATGCTAATTAACCTCTGTTTACAGTATATGAATGTGGCCATTGTTCCCCAACTCTGTCAGCATCCAGTGTTTTCTGCTTCCTCCATGCGCTAGACTTCTGTGTGATCTGTGAACACCCTCCATTGTGAAGTCTTAGAGACTTTTCTTCCTTACGACTGCTTTGTTTGTTTGTTCATTTGTTTGTTTTTTATAGTGGCTTTAGATGACAGATGCAGTAAGTAATTAGGTGTACACATGTAGTCACACTTCCTCCATTAAAGGTAATGAATTATTTTTGCCACTCTGTAGGTCGACTTTCTACTTATAACAGTGTGCTTTGGTGAATGTGAGTTTTAGATGCTAATGTAATCACACATTTACCTTGTATTTGTGGCTAGCATTCTTGAGGTCATCTTTAAAAGCACAAAGAATTCTCAACTAAGGAATACCAAATGGCTGAGAAGCACCTAAAGAAATTTCAACCAAAGAGTACACATGGAAAGACCCATGGCTACAGCTGCATATGTAGCAGAGGATGGCCTTGTTGGACATCAATGGGAGGGGAAACCCTTGGTCCTGAGAAGGATCGATGCCCCAGTGTAGGGAAATGCCAGGACAGGGAAGAAGTGGGTGAGTTGGTGAGCAGGGAGAGGAGGAATGGGATAGGGGGGTTTCAGATAGGAAACCAGGAAAGGGGATACCATTTGAAGTGTAAATAAAGAAAATACCTAATAAAAAATGTTCAATATCCTTACTCAGCAGGGAAATGCAAATCAAAACAACCCTGAGATTCCACCTCACACCATCTCCCTGAGATGCTTTGGGGAGGCCCTGTGATTGCAGTCAGTATGCTTCCTGCATATTTAAGGTTGTTGGGATTCTCTCTTTGTTTTCAATTTAATATATTAATTACCAATACTAAGCAAATGTTCAGTACTTGCCTGAGCACCGTGAATTTGAGATCTGTGCTCTTTTGCATATTTCATTGCTTCTAACTGTTCTTGCATGTCTGCATGTAAGTTCTTGGAAGGCTCATAATTTTTCTTTTCTATAATATCTTGTCACTTAATAGAATCAAGCTGGTGTTGATTATGGAAAATGAAATCAAAAGTGTTTGTGTAGTTCATCTCTCTGGGGATGGTTTTTTGTTTTGTTTTGTTTTTTTCTGAGACAGGGTTTCTCTTTATAGCCCTGGCTATCCTGGAACTCATTCTGTAGACCAGGCTTCTCTGGGTATGTTTATGGGAATAAAAGTTGGTTCCTTCTAAGATATTTAGTATAGTCCACGGATGAACCATCTAAGCAGGCATGGATGTACTTTTGAAGACAAGAATGCATTCATTTTAATAGCCATGTAGCCATGCAGATCTATTTATTGCATAGAGCTCTACTAAGAATTTGAACATATATTTTTCTTCTTTAAATTTACTGATGCAACGTCGGTATTGCTATCTTACTATAGTCCTTGTAATGTCTACATGGTTTGCTTTGGTGACTCACTTCTCATTCCTGATATTAATTGAATCTTTCTCCCCTTTTAATAATGTTTCACAGATTTTGCATGATCTAATGAAAGCATGGTGTTCATCTATTTTTAAAAAGATTTGTAGTAAGAAAATTGGTTTCTTAAAAAAATAGTTATGTTAAGTAAATAGATTTTTGTTTTAGTCCTCAGTGTGGGATATAGGTCTGCTTCAAATTGTCCATAGCAGCTGACAGTGATTTGTCTCATGCTCTGGCAGGGGTGTATTTCTGCCAGCTGAAGACAGTTTATGTTTGAAATTCTTGAGAGGTACAACAATGCTAGCAACAGCTGCTCCAGCTGCTGCTCCATAGTGAAGTCGTTCTGCTTTGTCAAGTGGTCCTAAGCAAAGACATGAGAAGAAATTGAATATCCTGATGATGAAGATTGGACTTGCCCCAAGGAACTTGATGCCCCCAATCAGCAGGAAGTAGTCTAAAGAGGTCTATGCCCCCTTTTCCCTCTAAACTTTTCTCTCGCCTACCTAGTGTTGGAGGGTTGGAAAGGGTTGGGGTGGTAGATAAAAGAACCCAATAAAGTAGCCAAAAAGTATGGTAACAAAGACATTTTTATTTTTGCATGAGGGTGCTTTGCCTGCATATATGTCTCTGTATCCTATGGCTGCCTGCAGAGGCCAGAAGAGGGGGGAGGGATCCTCTGGACCTGGAGTTACAGACAGTCATGTGCCATTATGTGAATGCTGAGAACTGAACTCTATTCCTCTGCAAAATCAGCCAGTGCTCTTAGCTACCGAGCCATCTCTCCAGCCCTGTGCTTATCTGAGTTGCTGTTGTATTACTGTTCTCGGGTTAGATGGGTGGACTTCCGTCTTTCTTCTTCCCTAGTATGTGGCTGAGCAGCAAGCCTCCCTTGCACTCACCATTGCTCACTCACCGTTGACTCTCCCAAACTTTGGTTTGTCACTAATTTCAATCTCTGAGCATTTATGTCACTGAAGTGTGAGTTGTTATTTATGACTCTCAACTTCTAAGAACCTGGCAATTTTCTCACATCTTGCTGTCGATAAGAGATTGAAAAGGCAATCAATATTGTACTTTTTAAGAGTTGTAGGTAATCTTTTGTTGAGGGCACAAAGGTTGTTGTGCCCACAGATTACTAGGAAAAACAGGAATGTTAAATACTCAGGGGACTCTCCTCACAGGAGGATTTACCTGTTTTCTGCCAGAAGGTTGGGAATGGATTTTGATAACAACTTGATGACCTTTTTGCTGTCTGTGGTGGCAGACCTTACCCAAGTGCCCCAGAATGATCATCCCACTCCCTCCTTCCCTAGACCTTTATCTTTAGTTTCCATTTAATAGAAACCACCGTTAGAAGAGGTGTCACATGTACTTTGTAGCCTGCTGACATCTATACTATTTCAGCCACACCAGATCCTAGGCTCTTTAGCTAGAACTCACGTGTATGGCAACATGCACTCTGCAAAAGAGTTTCTATGTAGTCACACCTTAAGCTTTATTGTGCACCTGGCATGACTGGAAATAATTGGTACCTAAAAACTTTTATCAGATTGTAATGTGTTTTGAACTTGCTGACAACAAACCACCTACCATCAGGCTCCCCAAGTCTGATCCAGGTTGATGAAATCAATTGAAACTGAGTTTTCATTCCCATGTCTTTGCTGTCTGCTTCTCTGCCTGGACACCTGCAGGGTTCCCCTTTAATCTTGAAGTATTTCTCCAACTAATGTGTCTGTGGGATTTTTATAGATTATATGTTATGCAGTTAAAGAAACAAAGCATATAACTCTAGACATTTCCTCTTACTTCAACTGTGACTTAAACTTAAATCTGTAAGAAGGAAAGAAGGAAAGAAAAAAAGAAAGAAAGTTTAGGACTTGCAAACCAATACATGAGAGAGTTTCTGAATTCTCCTCAGCCCAATGAATAATGAATATTTCTAAAAACTACTTCATTTGTAAGAAATTAGGCAGCTTGTTCCTCTGGGGACGGCCCCCCTAAAGCAGGTTTCTGAGCTCTGTTAGGAGAATCTCTTCCCTGGAGAGACATAAACAAATGTCTCCCTCTCCTTAAGGAGCTTAAACTACAAACCCAAGGAGAGTTCTACCAAAGGCTACTTTTGGAAGCCAATGAGGTTATTGGGCTTAGTTACAGAAGGCAGATGAGGGGTTACTCCACAGCATCTACATCCTGACAAAGTCTTACCCCAGCAAGGATGACATGATGCCTTCCCCATTGTTGCCTAGAGTCTCCCTCATATGGTAAGCTCTCATTCTCTGTACACTTGGCCATAAGGTCACCTGCAATCAGGACAGAATCGCGTACTGAGAGGTGCAGGAGGGAGCAGCCCAGCTCTCAGGTGGCTTTCCCGCCCCTCCCTTCCTTCCTTCTATAGGAATGTCAATACACCCCATCTCTGGGGTCTATTCTAAGAAGTCAGTTCTGATGAAAACAGTGGCCGTTATGCTCAGAAGATTGCGTTGTGCAACAGGCTGGTTCGTACCTGAGAGCTTGTGGCAGAAAGGAAAGGTTCTGAATCACCTTTTCTTTAGTTAAACATGTCTGTTCTTTGCCCTCCACTTCCTGCCAGCTCTGCCACCAGAGACAGATCTGATATTTACTACCTCGTTCTTACCAGTTAAGTCCTTAGTGCAGGACACATTCACAGTTGCCTTCGTTCTGGGGCTAGAAAATTTGCCACAGAAGGACATTCCTTATCATTCCTCCCTGAAGACTGCCCAGCGGGAAACATGCTCTCATTGGCTTCTTACAAGTGAGTGTAGTTTCTTTCCCACCACCTTCAAAGGGTACAGAACACTGGCCTGAGTAGAGTGTGGAAAAAAAAATCTTCATTTGAAAATATTTATTTTATCTTTTGTAATTATGTTATAGATACATGGAGTCATATGGGCCTGCACACATGACTTTCAGTGCTCTGGAACAGGTGTTGTGAGCCATCTGACACGAGGGCTTGGAATTGAAATTAGGGTCCTTTGCAAGAGCAGCAACTCCTCTTACCTGGTTAGCTATCTCTCCAGCTATTCGCAGCCTGATTACTGTAGATGGTAAAGAAAAACAACATCAGCGGACTAAAATCACTGTGATTGGTTTCCATGTTTCCACCTTCATTTCTCTTCTCTAACATCTTAATTAATGGTGATGCTAGATGGTCTTCTTCCATCTCCTCTGGTTTGTCTCTCAACACCCAGACCTCCCATCCCATCCAAGCAGGTGATAAGCCTCCCTGCCACCAGCACAGAGTCTTTCTCTCGGGAAAGGAGTGGCCATTCCTGGCAATTCCAGGATTCCAGAGAAGGTAAAGGAATCTGCCATTAGCCTTGGCTTAGCTTCAGTGGCTTCTACCCTGTGTGATGTGACTGTTCTTTATAGAATTTTCAATATCTGCCTCAAATCATAAAATGCTTCAGTGTGAGTCGTGGGTGGTTTGTTGGGGCATATTTTGTGCACTCTGTATTCAGATGTTAATTTCTCCACGCAGAGTTCTGGTTGCAGTCCCAACTTCAGTATTGCCAACTCAAGGTTTGGTCAAACACTGTTCTCCGCTGTCTTCTGATTGGTCAATAAAGAGCTGATCAGCCTATAGCCGGGCAGGAGAGGAAAAGGTGAGACTTCCAATCCCAGAGAGAGTGTCTCAGGTAGGACCTGGGGAGCTGCCCATGGGACATGAATGGAGAAGGAGGTGCCAGAGAAAGACGAAGATTGCTGCAACAGGCCACACGGCTGGGAAGTAGGCCAGACCAGCATTGTCAGATTAGAATAGTTCAGTATCTGCCAGCTACAGTGTCTGAAGCGTTTAATAAATGTAAGGGTCTTTGTGACATTACTCCAGAACAAGGAAGGGCATAGAAAGCTCCTATATTTATGGTGGTCTGTTAATTAGGCATCCATGCCAGCTAATATAAAGGTGAGCAAACATTTTTTTTTACAACTATAAGAGTGTAAATCACTTTCTCCCCCAGTTTCTATGAACATATTAGTTAAAGTCAATTCCCACGCACACCAGATGTGATTGGTTGATCTCTTCAACTTGACTAGATTCCAGATCATCATGAAAGCATATCTCCTGAATAGTCAGTTTAACTGTGCAGGGAAGACCCACTCTAAATCTGGTGGCATTCCCTGTGGCCAGAGAAAATGAGGAGCTAGTGAGACGGCTGTGGACAAGGGTACTTACCACCAACCCTGACAACCTGGTTTCAGTTCCTGGCACCCAGATGATGAAAAGAGAGAACCAGCTCCCACAAGCTGTCCTCTGAATTCCAAAGAGGCACAGCAGCCTCTCTCTCTCTCTCTCTCTCTCTCTCTCTCTCTCTCTCTCTCTTCTTTCCTGACTGGATGAGTGTGACCATCTGCCTCAAGCTCCTGTTGTCATGCCCCACCCCCGTCATGGTGGACTGTTCCCAAATCAACCTTTTCTTCCCTAATCTTGCTTTCTCAGGTATACTGTCACAACAAGAAAAGTAATTCACCAGGTTAATATTTGTATCCCCAAAATAGCTTTTATGAAAAAAATGAAACAGAACTGATTTGCACTTTTTTTTTTTCGAAGAGCAGTTGTTTTGCACAGGACAAAGTGTTTGTTCTGTCCTTCTAACTTTCTGTGACTGAGGGAAGAGACCGTGGTCACCATGATGATCCTGTAGTTCTGTTTGTGTCATTGGTAAGTTCTCTCAGTCCCTTCTTTCTCCTCTTTCTTCCCTCCTACCTCTCTCCTAAGGCATTCAGGAGCAGGCATGTAAGTGCTGATCTATGAAAGCTCCCCTGTACTGAAGCAAACAGAGGATTTGGGATGGAACCAAGGGGCCAATATGAGAGCCAACTTCTGTTCTGTTCACTTCATGCATATTTCTCAAGAGAGACACTTTTGCCTTCAATGTCCTGAGACCACCTATGTAGCAGGCTAGAGATCTGTGGCCTGCTCAGGTAGGTCTTTGCTGGGCACCCGTCTCTTTTCTCTGTAGGATGGAATGGGAGTTATGTTGTGTTAGTTATGTTAGTTATATTAGTTATGTTAGTTGTGTTAGTTATATTAGTTATGTTAGTTATATTAGATATGTTGGTTATGTTAGTTATATTAGTTATGTTAGTTATATTAGTTATATTAGTTCTGGTAGTTATATTAATTATGGTAGTTATATTAGATATGGTAGTTATATTAGATATGTTGGTTATGTTAGTTATATTAGTTATGTTAGTTGTGTTAGTTATATTAGTTGTGGTAGTTATATTAGTTGTGTTAGTTATTTTAGCTATGTTAGTTATATTAGTGATGTTAGTTATATTAGATATGTTAGTTATGTTAGTTATATTAGATATGTTAGTTATGTTAGTTATATTAGATATATTAGTTATGTTAGTTATGTTGCACAGCAGCTTCTAGGTATTCAAACTTTAGATTGAAGGAGTTGGGGAAGGTGGCCTCCAGCAATTCTTCTAAAACATGCCTTCCCAAATACCATCTGCTTTGCCCAGACTCCCTCTTCTCATTTATTCTTGACCTCACACACACTGAGTCCCTGCAGCAGGGCCCTGACTTGCTTCAGAGTCAGTGTGCAGACTTGAGAACCAGCCCTGTCCAAGTCTCTGTGGTTGGCACATTCATTACTCATGGAGGAACCAGGGAGCCCCCACTCTCCATGGAGCCTTTGGTCTTTATTTATTTGTTTATTGATTTTGCCACAGCTTACCCTGGACCCCAGGGAGGCTCTGTCGTCTCAACCAAGTCTGCGAGCCTTGCTAGAAAGAGCCAGCCAGTCTAGTGTCTTAATCAGACAGTCTTGAAATGTTTTATTTTTCTGTTTTCTTGAAATGAGCTCAACAACAGCAAAAGATGTACATGCAGCCTTTCCTGGATACTGATGCATATGTTGCTTTTAAACACTATTGGTAAAGGTGCAGGAAAAAGGCCCTTGCCTGTGTAACAGTACTTAAAATAACAATACTGAATGTAAATAAAAAGGGAAGGTACTTCCTGTAAGTTGCTGAAAGGTTCTGAAAATAGCTCAGAACCCAAGCCAGAGTTAACACAGGTTCACAGCCAGAATCCGCATGAAAGCTTGGGGACCCTGGCTGTTTGTTCTAGTAAAGTCTCACAGATATTCACACCAGGTTGCTTTGCTCACCAGAGCCTGGGAGCCTTTCACAAAGTGAGATTCCTATTTCTGCTGCCTACTCTACCCTCCCATTTCCCCATTTAAAAGGTGGCAGTCAGCACCTTCTGATATTTCAAGGGTTTTAAACCTGGGCTATGCTTTATAAAACAACATAAACCTGGGAATGCTACTAAGTCAACATCCTCTGAGTGTGTATGTGTGCACATGTGTGTGTGCATGTGTCTTTATGTGTTTGTACATATTGATCTGTGTGTCCATGTCTGTGTAGAGAAAACCTAGCCCCCAGGATACCACTCTATTAGGATGACAGTGAGCAGTGGAGGTCACATGACCTTCCTTTGTTTTCAAAAGTGGTTTGGTCAAGCAGTTCAAACGATGAACTCCAGTTTTAAAAGGACATCCAGTTTTCTCTAAGCCTCCTCCAAAAACTAAAGAGTGGAAGTCTAGAATTACAGACTTTAGATCGAGGAAACCATAGTGGCAGGAGGATGAGGGGATGTAAGTAATCTATAAGAGGACTTGTTCATTCTTTTCATTCTGTGAGACAGGGTCTTGTTATGTACCCCAGCCTGGAATGCTCTTTCTCTGGTTCAAGATGGCTTGAAACTCACAGCAATCCTGCCTCAGCCTCCCCCAGGTTACAATTACACAGGTGTGAGATTCTGACATATGAGCAGAACTTTGTGTTTTGATGTGATTTTAGTTGAAATGGGCTCTTGATAAATAGCCCAGGCTGATCTTAAACTCACATCCTACTAACCTTAGTCTCATGCAGGCATGCTGAGAGGGATGAAGTATGTTTGGGGTAGAGACTAAAGGGTCATGCACAGACTTTGATAGTGTTTTGGTGCACTGAAATTCTACCTCACTAAGTATAAAATTGACCCTTGATCTTAATAACACCCAGAGCAACTCTTGAGCCTCCTTCCCAGGCCTGGATTCTAATCACAGAGATAATTAGAATTATCTGCCCTGATAGTTTTTCTTAGTGGTGTGAGCATCAGCACTTGCATTCTGGAAGTTCTTTCTCCCTTCAAAGTCTTTCTTCTGTCTCATCTGAACCAGTAGGTATAGAAATTTACGTGGCAAAAAACCCTGCATCCAGTCACACTATAATATTTCTAAGACCCAGGGAGGATATCATATAGCCAGCCATGTTTCAGAGTGATCAAACGAACATGGAAATCTACCTTTGAAATGTAGACATGATTTTAAATGCAGAAACTATATTATTCAAATAACCCCCTTGGTTTGAAGACTTTCATTACAAACTAACTCTGGTCATTTCTCAAACTTTCTTAGTGGCTCAATTCACTTGGGTGAAAATTATGTGAACTCAAGATATACGTGGTTATGCAACATTAGAGCGGTGATTGCCAACCTTCCTACGCTGCGACCCTTTAATACACTTCCTCATGTTGTTGTGACTCCCAACCATAAAATTGATTTTGTTCCTACTTCATAACTATAATTTTACTACTGCTATGAATTGTAATGTAAATATCTTTGGTTTCTTATGGTATTAGGCAACTCCCAAAGGGTCATGACCCACAGGTTGAAAACCACTTCATTAGACCACCTAGTAGATGCTTCAACAATCCCCCAAAGGGACTCATGATCCTGATGACACCTCTAATTTCCCTCCCCATGGCAACTTAACTTCTGAGATATAAAACATGGGGATGACTTCTTCCATGGTTTTCAGTGAGGCCAAAAGATGAAGTCAGGAGGGTCAGGAGGGTCAGGAGGGTCAGGAGGGTCAGGAGTCCAAGCCCACCCTCAGCTGCATGAGAGCCTGTCTCAAAATCAAAATATATATTACATACTTATATATGTGTAATAATACAGACACACACACACATGCACATGCACACGCATGCTATTCTGTTGGTATTAGCATCTAAGCAGATCCTTTATCTTGGTTGCTTGTCCCAAGGAATAGGCAATGGCCCAACAGGCACCGCTCTCCTTGGGAAAGCCTTTTTTCTGCAACATTGTTCCACCTGATAGTATGTCTGGGTTCTAGACTTTCTGAAAGCCTAGAGTCGTTCTTTATTTTCTACCATGGGAGAATGTGTGTCTCCCTCCATCGTGGACAACCTCTTCTCATGTATGTGGCCTCCTCATGGATACCCACAGTGCATTCAGTCTTGGATGGATATTGGAGTCATTCACAATTCCTTCTCCCCCCCCCCCACCCTTACCACGATTTCCCCTTGCTCTAACTACTTTGTATCCCCTCAGCTCACTCATCTCCATCTTGGCTCTGCCCCTTGGTTTTGCCAGAAGTCATGAGTAGAAGCAGCAATGTGTTCATTGTAAGTAAAGGCTTCAAAGGACATGGCAAGTTCTCATCAGTTCTGGGGAATCTTATGTTAATGACCAAGCATCAGGGAGCCATTCCATAGCCAGGGTCTCAAACAGGGAGAAAAATGTGTATCTTGAAGTCTAATCCACCAAAAAATGTAGCCAAACCCAGCAGATAGTTTCCCAATCTTAAAACTAATTAACAAGAAAGAAGAAATAAGTATCCTAAATGACAAACTGTGTGTTCACCTTTAACTGTGCCTTGCACTTACTAAACTGACCTTTCCCTACATCCTTTGCTCTTCTTGACCCAATTCACCTTACAAATCCCAGGACAATCCCTCCTAATGCATGGGAGCTTATCTTGTCTCTACAGTATGATCATTTTACACTTAATATACACAAGATTTGACACCTATTTAATCTCTAATTTCTTTCTCTTTTAAATAAAGTAACTAGCAGTTGGGTGTGGTGCTGTGTACCTGTAAGACTAAAAGCAAGAAGATTATGAATTCAAGGCCAGACTGGGTTATGGTCTTAATATAAAATATAAGTAACTTATATTTTAGTTTATGACTGTATACTGCAGAAAACCATTTATTAATGTTGTAGAAAGAACTTTGATATTGGACTGAAAGACAACATCTCAAGTCCTGTTTCTCAAGGCTGTGACCGAGCACCTGACTAGAAGCAGCTTAAGGAAGGAGAGATGTATTCTGGCTTACAGTTTGGAGTGCAGTCTGTCACAGTGTCAAGGCATGGCTGCCGGTGTGGCTTGAGGCTGTATGGGTAGGAGTTTGAGGCTGCTCACTCACAACTGTGTGGATCAGGAAGCATAAAGTAGCTGGAAATGGGACTTCATTATAAGCCTTAACCACATCCACTGCCATGACCCAGTGCCTCTAGCTAGACCCTGGCCCTAAAGTTACTACAGCCTCCATAACGACGTCACCATGTAGGAACTGAACATTTAAACGCACAATGTGCCAGTGAATTTTCTGTTTTTAAAAAAATCTCAGCTCTCTCTCTCTCTCTCTCTCTCTCTCTCTCTCTCTCTCTCTCTCTCTCTCTCTCTGTGTGTGTGTGTGTGTGTGTGCGCGTCTGTGTCTGTATTTGTCTGTATGCATTTCTGTGTGTGTGTGTGTGTGTGTGTGTGTGCGTCTGTGTCTGTATTTGTCTGTATGCATGTCTGTGTGTGAGTGTGTGTCTGTGTGTCTGTATGTGTGTGGTGTAGACCATAAGAAAGCATTAAATCTCCTGGAGCTAGAGTTACAGGCTTGGGTACTGGGTTCCTAACTCAGAATTTCCAGAATAGCAAGTGCTGTTGATCACGGAACCATCTGTCAAGCCCTAAGTTGCTCTTTGTTCTCCCTTCCTCTTTATTTCTAAGTTTTGGAGACATGTGGACTTCTGGTGGCCAAAGACAAATGTAGGGTGGTCTTAACTGAAAGTCTAAAAAATGTTTGTCTTGTGGAGGCTCAATGTGCAGTGTAGGGCAATGCTTGGGCACTGAGGAAGGAGTGCATGGGTATGTGGGGGGGCACCCTCATAGAAGCAGGGGGTGGGGGGTTGTGGAGGGGGAACTGGGAAGGGAGATAACATTTGGAATGTAAATAAATAAAATAACCAATAAAATACATAGTTGAAAAAAGAATATGAAAAATAAATAAATAAATAAATAAATAAATAAATCTTTGACAGTTCTTTAATCTTGAATCTTCCTTACGTTGCTCCTTGTTGTGTGCTCAGTCATAGCACCAGGAGAAGTAACTAGAAAGCATGTCACAGAAGCAAGACTTGAGCTATTGTCTTTCAGTTCAATGCCAAAGTTCTTTCTACAACATTAACAGTTTTCCCAGTACACAGATATAAACTAAACCATTAGACTAAAATTAACTGCATAATTTCTATGGTTCATTCATTTCATTGTAGGAAAAGTTACAATCAGCCTAATTGCCCAATAGATGATTAGGTGATAAAAATTTGGTGAGTTTGTGTGTGTGTATGTGTGTGTGTGTATGTGTGTGTATGTGTGTGTGTGTGTATGTGTGTGTGTAAATGTTATGTACCTGTAAAGAAAAATTAAGTTATAATTTTAGCAGTAAAATGGATGAACTTGAAATGTATGTTATCAAGGGAGGTCACATAATTTCAGAAAGGGAGAAACCATATTCTCTTATATATATGGACTCTAATAAATAATATAGGTATATGTGTAAACAAATGTACATGTAGATATAGCACAGAATGAAGAAAAGAGAACAAAAAAAGTCTAAATGAGAAAGGACTGAACGCAGGTAATGGACATGATTTAAGAAGTGATATAAAGCTAATTGGTTTTCTAGTTCTAACTCTCACGGATTTTTTTGTCTGTTTTAGTGGTAGATAAGTGGATAAATTATATACACAAATGTCGCAAAGAAAGCAGTGATCCAAGGAAAGTTGTTTAAGTTCAAAAAACGTGTGAATAATGTCAGTTTGCACATATTAAATATTAACAGAGCAGCCTTTTCCCAGAGCTTTCTTGGGACAGACCAATTTAGATACAATTGCCTGGGCACATACTACATACATACTTATACATACATACTTATACATACATACTTATACATACATACTTCTTGGAAGGTACAAAAGCAAGGCAGAAGGCCATATCTAGATTCAGGGCACACCGAGGACAGCACTCAGCATATCCTCTTACCAGATTGGGTTCTATAGCTATGTTCCAACATCTAACAAGAATAAACATGTCTTATAAATTGAATGTAAATGTTTGACACAGAAGGCATGAAATCACATCCAAGAGCAATCCAGGGGACACGATACACCAAGATGAACAATCCTCTGCCTTTCCCCCGTAGCCTCTCTCACAATTCTCCAAAGCATTGTTCACCATGGCACATTCTGTCCACACTCAAGGGCTCCTATTCCAAAAGACCATCATTGAAAATGGAGAGAAAATCAGCTTGACTACTGGAGAAATCTGACAAGCAGGTGATCCAGGCTCACAACAGACATGGTAATAAATTCATGGTAGCAGTAGGCTCACTCACTGTCAAACAGACAAGATAGTCTTCCTTCACCAAAGCTGAACCCTTCCTTATCCATGAGACACCAGGAATTGATGGACATTCTATAAGTCCCTGAGATTTGCATCTTAAATAAATGAGGTTATCAAACAACAGGGCCTCCTGAGTTACTGTAATGGGTAGACATGTGACATACATGTGAGGTAGTGTGCAAGGAGGGACTCTGGGGTGGAAGGAATGGACTGATTAGGTAGAAATGAGAGATCTGATCAAGGTGTGGCCTGTAGTTGGTCATCACTATCAGTGTGGCTTTTCAGTTGTGACCAGTTTGCCACACTAGTGGAAGGTGTTGGCAGCCCTGGCTGGAAGCTGACTATGCAAGGACTCTCTGTATTATATTTGCCAACTTGTTTTAAGAATCTCTCTCTCTCTCTCTTTTTTTTTTTTAAAGATTTATTTATATACTTTATGTCTGTGAGTACACTATCATTCTCCTCAGACACCAGAAGAGGGCATCGGATCCCATTACAGATGGTTGTGAGCCACATCTGAACTCAGGACCTCTGAAAGAGCAGACAGTGCTCTTAACCACTGAGCCATCTCAACATCTCATTTGCTGACTTTTGAGGAATCAAATCCTACAGTAAAATAAAGAGTCCACTTCAATAGAGCGGTAGCATATCTTCTCTCACAAAGTCCATGGAGCCCACCTTTAATCTAGCTGTTTGTAGGATCTGACTAACTATATAGACCTTTCTTGTGTTACTAAGTTTTGATTCCTGTGCTGATATACACGTGTGTACATGTATGTTTTATGTTAACCATGTCTCAGGAATGAGTCATAGGATCACTGTTCTAAGTTAGAAAGAGACATCGTGGTAATGGTCATGGGCCTAAGAGAAATTTTTATGTATTCCAGTAATTTTTACTGCCACTCTAACAGGCCAAGTCATGACTGCTTTTCTACAAAAATGAAGGCAAGGAAGCTGAGGCATAAAGCAGAATTTATACTCCCAAAGCTGAAGCTATAAACACAGACAACTAACTTTTGCTCTCACAAGATAGAAAAAAATAAATATATAAAGTACCAGCACCACCACCACCTACACTGCTTGAGGAGAGTGATCCTTGAAATTTGGTGAAAGGTTTGAGGTGTTAGTATGCTAAAGTTTACGAATCTTGCTTAAAGAAAACAAGAACAGGGAAATTCTAGTCTGTTTTCCCAGAGTAGCGTGTGCAAAAAACACATGACCTAGTCCTTAGATATTCTCTTTAGTTGTAAAAGAATTACAGAAGGGAAGACCTTCCTTATTCATGAAGCATCAAGGGCAGATAAAGCCACTGTTGGCTGAACTTTAATTATCCTGACTGAAAAGCCAGAGCTAGGTGCCTTCATTGATCTTAGCTAGAGCCAGGATTTCATCTTTCTCTTTAACGCCACCAACCCCAGAAACTACTCTGGGAACAGCCATTTAACAAGAGAAGAAATGGGATTTTGTTTAGAAAAAAAATCAAAAGTAATTCCCCAATGGTTCCCACAGCTCTTTGGAGAAGCCTGGGCAGCCACAATAAGTTTATCGCACTGTTGATGGAGACAACAACAGAAACCACCCAAAGATCTGTGGGAATCAGGCCCCACAAAGCAGGAGAGATGGGGGCTTTCTGGGAGAAATTCCCAGGCAGCTTGTGTAAGCATAGCTTTAAATGAGACAAGCGGGAATTTCCAAAGGAGACAGCTCTTTGGGGGGCGGGGGGCAAAGCAGGGCAGAGGAATGGGAAATCTGTTGCTTTTGGAGTGAAGCTGGTAATGTTTCTTTTGAGCTCAAGGACCCTCCCGTTGGAGCGACTTCTTAGAGTTAAAATGATTAATTCCCACAAGGAAACGAAGCAGCGCCTTCTTGTTGAGCTTTGTATTGGGATTCTTATGAATTTGCGTAAAATATTATGTGGGCTTAGTGTAGTCAGCCAGGAATTGAGCTGCAGGAGCCAAGCTGAGAGTGGGAACTCAGCCAACAGGGGGAAGGGGTGCAGAGGGAGAGCCTGCTGCCAAGCCTAGGCAGAGGCTAACTGGAGCCACAGTAGCACAGGAGAGTGCCACTCGTCTGAGGGTGCTCCTGAGGGTGTTACGGCTATTGTTCAGAAAATAGGCTTCCTGCTGCCTCTTTCCACCAAATGAAGTGCTTACTGCTTTTTTGAGTGTAGTGGAGCATATGCTGGCTAAAGATGACAATGATGTCTGTTTGCTTTTTCATTCAGTTTGGCTCAGCAAAACTGCATAAAGCTCCNGNGGGGGGGGGGGGAGATAGAGAAGTGAGAAGGAAGATGCTTTTCCAGCTACCAAATGTCCAAAAGACAGAAGGTAGAGGAAGGAGGGAAAGAGAACAGGGAGATGATAAATGCTGAGATGATAAGTAGATGATAGACAGTGGACAAACATAATAGATTGATGATAGTAGGCATAGTCATGATAGGTATGTGATATATAAATGATAAAATGTAGGCAAATAAATAATTGATAGACAATCATAGGCAGATAATAGTAGATATATAATATGAGGTCAATGACAGTAGACAGATGATAGTTAGATATATAATGGATAATTAATAAAAGGTAGGCAGATAGATGATAGATATATAATGAATAATAAAAGGTAGGCAGATAGATGATAGATTGATAATAGATAATTGTAGACTGATAATAAATATATGATAGATAATGGACAAATAGATAATAGATTGATAAATGATAGGTAAGCAGATAGGTGGTAGATGAAGATAGTAGGTAGGAAGATAGATGACAGATGGTATGGATGTGTTAGTGTTTCATGTTAGCCTCACTGACTTTGTCCACAGAGTATGTATGTCTCTGCCTCAATGTATTCTGCCCTTGTCTTCTTCAGGCAGTTTTCCAAGCATGGACATACCAGCAGCCTCAGTCTCACTGGTCATAACTGGCTGTCCCAGGCACAGGTATAGGGATAAAACCACACAGGATTGTTAAAGTTTGATGGTAGGGGTCACAGTCTGGTTACACATGCAAGAAGCCTGCCAGTGAGTCCTAACTGGTCAGAACACAATGTGCTGTGGTTTTGTGGTGGGGTGGTGGGGGGAGCAGAGGCTTGGAGATTCGGTACGCCCTTCCCAGCAACAGCAAACCTTCCATCTTGCCCTCCTGTTCTCCACTGGGCAGCCTGAATTGAGAACACCCAGCGATCTGTCAACAGCAGCTTCTGCAAGGCTGTTGAAGGGGCACCTCCCCCAGACTGAGCCAGTGGGAACTGACCTGCTGTCTCCACAGGGAATTTTTCCTGGCTCATCCTCCAAGTCCTATGCACAACATACACAGTGTACCAGTTCAAGGAGCGAACCCCAGCTCTGAGGCCATCATTCCAGAGTGGCTCCTGACTGGCGCCCCCACATACAAACACACGCACGCACACACACACACATACACACACACACACACACTCCAAAGAGCTCCACACTCTCAACAAGGACAGAAGCTGCTGAGGGTGACATTCTCCTCACCTCCAGCTGGGTGAAACCCACACTCTTCTCATAAACACAAACTGAGAGATTCTTGTTTTCTGGAAAGAGACAGGGTGAAGTCTGGACTCCTGCCTTAAGCCATCATGGAGGGAGTTCCCCCTCTTGGAAAAGAACATCCTGCCAGCAAGGGTTGGCATCACAAGTACTAGAAATGGATGTTTCCAACAAAGTTTCTGCCTGGGACATTTTTCCTCATCTGGTTCTGCTTCAAGAAAGCCCGACTTTGGATTGCAAAAGTCCAGGAGGTTAACTTTTCCTAGTACTGTGCTTTCTGGTGATCCAGAGATGAGAGAGACCTGTGAGCATGAAACATGTCCTGTTAAACATATCCCTGCCCACAACAGCCCTAGGACATAGAGGAAGGCAGGGTGAGAGGAAGACAGGGTGGGCAACATAACACGGCCACTTAGTCACAACTGGACACTTGCTTACTTCTCATCTATTCTTATGACAAGTAGTGAGATAAAAATAGTATTTACTTAACTGTTTATGTGTACACGTGTGTATGCATATCTGTGTATGTCTCTGTCTCTGTGTATGGATGTGTGCATGCCTGTCTCTGTATGCCTGTCATTGTGTGTGCATATGTGTGTGTGTGTGTGCCTAACTCTGTGTGTGCTTGTTTATGTGCGTGCCTTTCTCTCTATGTGCCTGTCTTAGTCAATGTCCTATTGATGTGAAGAGATACCACCACCATGGCAACTCTTATAAAAGAAATTATTTTTATCGGGGCTTGCTTGGTTTAGTTCGTGGTCACCACAGTAGCAAACATGGAGGCATGCAGGCAGAAACGGAGCTGAGCTGAAAGTTCTACATCTGGATGGACAGCCAGCGGGAAAAGAGTGACCCTGGGCCTAACTGAGCTATTGCAACCTCAAAGCCCACCCAAGTGACACACTTTTTCATGCCAAGCCACGTCTACTCCAACAAGGCCACATATCTTAATCCTTTCAAATAATGCCACTTCTTATGAGCTTATTGGGACCATTTTCATTCAAACCACAATGTCTGTGTCTGTGTTTGCATGTGTGTGTGTGTGTGTGTGTGTGCCTATCCTTGTGTGTGCATTTGTGTGTGTTTGTCTCTCTGTGTGTCCATGTGTGTATGTGCTTATCTGTGTGTGTATATCTGTGTGTGTGCATATGTATGTATGTGTGTGCTTCCACCCCCCCGTGTGTGGTTGTGGGGCAGTGGGCTGCACACAGACAGCCTGGTCTCCAGTCGAGCATAGGTCTTGAAACCCAGGGGACCCAATGGATGGTGATTTCCACCTACATGGGACAGACAGTGTTCGATCACGTCTCCTGGACCCCTGACTCCTGTCTAAGTTACAGCCCCCACAATCCCCGCAGGAGAGGTGTGTCCCAAGCTCCTGACATTCTGGCTAGACTCTACCCCCACAGGTACCTGATAGCCCAGCCCACTATAAAAGGGGCTGCTTGGCCCCCTCCCCCCCTCTCTCTCTCTCTTTAAGCTTTCACCTTTCTTACTCTCATCTCTAGCCCTTCTTCTCTCTCTCCCTTATCCCCTCTCTCCATGTGGCCATGGCTGGCCTCTCTCTCTCTTTCTCTTTCTACCTTCTCTCTTTCTCTCTGTCTTTCTACAATAAAGCTCTAAAACCATAGACTGCCTCTGCTCATCAAGACCTGCCATGCTTGAATGATGGAATAGGCTTTCCCCTAACAAGCCGAGTCTAACCTCCCGCTGGAAGGTCTTCCTGCACTTTAGCCTTAGACAAGACCAAGGCCTCTTGCCCACATGGGAACAACCCAGCATCCCTCCTCTCCCCCAGACTTCTCCCCCCTTAGGCCCCGGGGCTTACCGAGCTGCCCCCAGGGCCCCCAGTGTCCAGCAGTGTCTGAGATGCCCAAGGCTGAGAACCTGTTTCCTAGGACTGCCCCTTGTCTACCATCCACCGAGCTGGGGTCAGTGACTTCACACAGTCAGATATACACCCACTGCATGAAAAGCATGCAGCCAGCACTCAGGAGGCAAAGGCAGGCAGATTTCTGAGTTCGAGGCCAACTGGTCTACAAAGTGAGTTCCAGGACAGCCAGGGCTGTACAGAGAAACCCTGTCTCGAAAAACAAATAAAAACAAAAGAAAGAAAGAAAAAAAAAAAGAAAAGAAAGAAAAGAAAGAAAAGAAAAGAAAAGAAAAGAAAAGAAAAGAAAAGAAAAGAAAAGAAAAGAAGAGAAAAGAAAAGAAAAGCATGCAGCAGTCCTTCCTGTCTGCCCAGAGCAGCACCAGAACTCTGGCAGGACGTGGGTTATCTCCCACTCCCTTTATTTCCCCCCCCCCCGGCACTCCCTGCCCCACATGTGGTCTCTCTCTCTCTCTCACTCTCTCTCTCTCTCTGTGTGTGTGTGTGTGTGTGTGTGTGTGTGTGTCTGTATATTGGGGCCAGAGAACAGCATTAGGTTCTATATTCAGGAAGAGCATCTACCTTTATGTTTGCATAATTGCAATTCTGCCCTTGATGACATTGTGTCCCTCAGTGTCCAAGGGCTCTCTACCATTCATGTCAACAATGCTGGGCTCTGGGCAAATAATTGGTTAAATTGGTGAATAGAGTTTTGTCCTTTGATCAGAAAAGGCCCTCAAGAAGGCAGAACCCTAGTAGATACATGAGGTCAAGCTATTCCATGTCTAGAAAAGAGTGCAGAGTAAGACTAAGCTCGGGATGCAAGGTTTAGACTGTGAATGGTCATTTTAGTTAGCTACTATTCTCATTGTTTTGACCGAATAACTGACAAAAAGCAATGTAAGATAAGGTCTTACTTTAGTTCCTGGCTTGGGGTACATGGCAAGAAGTGGCTCACAGCCCTAGTGGAAGGAACATGTTCACATCTCAGGGGACAGGAAACTGAGAGAAGAGCAGGTGTTTAGCTTGCTTTCTCCTTGACCTCTTTTTACTCAGTGTGATGCCCCGGGCCCTGAATAATGCCCGTAATTCAAGGTAGGTCTTTCTCTTCAGTTAAACCTCTTTGAAAAATCGCTCACAGGCACACCCAAAGGTGGGTCTCATTGCTGCCCAAAGAGTACCTTAATGTGATCTAATTGACAAGCAAGTAAGCCATGACGTAATTCCTGCACAGAAAGAGAAGGTACTGGATGGTTCTCACTTATATTAATGTAATTGAGAAGAATGTGGTGTAGTTCCAACTGTCATGTTGTAGAGTCTGCTGATGAAGACCTGGATCTACACTAAGACATGTTCAATGGTGCAGAAAACACAAGCGAGAAATGTGGTCCCTAAGCGAGACCATCTTTACCAGAGCACTTGGGAAGAATAAGGCTGCCTGGCTAGCACTTGGCTAGCCTGTTTGGGCTTGTCTCTCCTCTGCCAGCCGTGGAGTCTGGGACCATGCATGGATGTTAGATCTGAGGTATACACAGAGCTATATGTGGAAGGTTATGTTCTAAGACTGTGGTACTACGGGGAGCTGGGGCAACACTGGGGAGGCGAGGCTTTGTGGGAGGTTTTGAAAGGCATGCCCTTGGAAAGGATATGGAATCCTGGCCTCTATCTATATTGGAGCTATCAAACACTTTTTCCTTTAAGCTGATAGTGCACAGTGTTGATTGAAGGTAAGAGGAAGCTCCCTGGTAATTCTCGAATTCACTTTACTGATCCAATTTTTCTTACAGTAATTAACAAGAACATGAAATGAGATTATATGCTTTATAGCCACAGGGCATATCTTGCACGTATGATGTGCTTAATAAATAACACATTCTAAATTATTAATTTAGAAGTCTAAATGGCCCTACCCATGCAGGAAGGGCCACTCCACACTGTTGTTTATATTTAGCTCCTGCACGGCTGGAATTCTCACCATGGAGACTTTAAAGTCTAAGAGGAAACAAAACTCCAAGGAGAAATTTCCAGAGTGCCTCTCTTAAAATGAATACATATTATACAAACAAAATAAAGGGAGAAAGCACTGAATTATTAAATCCCGGGCTCACGGAAAAACACCCACTTCCAATCATGTTGCTTGACTCTGTCATTGTAGAATGAAGAAAGCGGGGTTCATTAGTTTATTTTGGGCTTGAAGTTTAGAGGGTATAGTGTAATGGAAGAGGGACATGAGGTAGCCGGTCACACTACATCTGCAGTCAGGAAGCAGAGAGACAAACCAGAGTTTGTTTCTCCCTTTTATTTAGCTCAAGACTCCAGCTGGTGGCATGGTACCAGCTTCTTTGAGCGTGGATCTCCTACCGCAATCTAGATGATCCTTCATGTGGACACACAGAAGCTTGTCCCCTGGGTGTTTCTACCTCCTATCAAGTTGACAAGATTGGCCATCTCAGCAGGGTCAAAGGGAAGTGAGGAACATTGGAGAGTTGGTGTCTGAGACACAGCAAATCTTTTAAGCTGGGGATATCTTAGGCAATGATGAGAAAGGCAGGATGAGAGAACATTTGCTTTTCTTGGGTAATTCCTGTGTGAAGGGCAAAGGTGTCAGATGAATACAACCCTGCATTTCTTGGGGTTGGTTGAAAAGATAAAAATGGCAGAAATGGGAGTTGAGGAGGTTTTCCTTGGGGTATCTCTAGACCCTGTAATCTGGAAGTTCAGAGAAGAGGAGGGAATACCAAAACCCACTACGTGTTCTAAAGAAATCTCAAAGAACCTGGAACTCAGAGGGGTGGGTTTGTTCTTTCCTGTTTTGTTTAGGGATTTTTGTTTGTGATTTTTCTTAGGTAATGAGTTTGAATGACAGACCAAAATGTCCCAAGTCCTGAGTAACTTCCCCTAGAACCCTGAAGGTTTTCAAGGTTCAGGTTTTCAGCGTAAGTTGTGATTGTGAGATTCTAGAAGGGTAGCTCTGAGTAGTGGCATAGGACGCCATTCAGGTTTGGCTTGATGCTTATAGTGTTTCCGAAATATGTAAGCAGCATGTTTTTATTGGTAAATTGGATTTTAATTTATGTTTATACTTTGCAGCTGATGCATTATGAGACTAGTAGTTTTCGTAATTGGAGAGATTCAAGACACCAGATCTTCTGCTATATAATCTTTTATGTAGACCTAAATGCTGTTAGACAAAACAAGAACCCAATTTAGCTACCCACCAGCCACAAAAGCATCTGGGCCACATACTTTTCTCTAGGGCTTGGATGACTGTTTCTTGGACTTGTTTATTTGATCTGGAAAACACAACTCAGAAGCAGCATCTGGATTTCAGAGATTCCTATATTTGCCCCAGAGTTCTCCTCCAGTAGGTGGTGTCCAAGTGACTCATCTTCAAGGTCAGACGGTTGAGTTTCTTGGCAGAGACTAAAACTCAAGACTCTCTGGCTGCTGTCTGTGACTACCAAATCCCACAATCTGGGGATGTGGGGCAGGGGAACCTGGGTGAGGTTTTTCCAAAGCCACTAAGTTGTTGGGAGGAGCACAAGATCCTGTAGCCAGATGGCCAAATATGGAATGCTCAGTCCTGATTGGAGGTTGAGTTTTAAAGCTCATTTGCCTCATTTAAAGATTTCCCTATAAGAACTGAGGCCAGGAGAAGACCAAGGAGAGAGGGTTTTTTTTTTTTTTTCTTGTTTAAAATCATGTCTGAGAACAAGTAATGTCTGATGACTTGTCTCTTCCCAAGAGTCCTCACAGCTGGAGGCAGCTTTCTGAGGTCTCCGAGACAAATCTAAGGGTTACAGCTTTACTCACTTCCAGGTCTGAGTAGCTTGGAACACGTGAAGAAATAGGCACCAAGAGGCTCTTCTTGAGCTCCAGAACCAGATGAATGAAGGACAGACCAACATAATGCCAACTTGACCAGTAGCTCTGAGAAGCACAGGAACGGTGGTGTGTAAGTTAGGGTTTACTGCTGTGAAGAGACACCATGACCGAGGCAACTCTTATAATAATGACATTTAATTGAGACTGGCTTACAGGTCCAGAGACTCAGTCCAGTATCATCAAGGTGGAAGCATGGCAGTGTCTAGGCAGGCATGGTGCAGGAGGAGATGAGAGTTCTACATCTTGTTCTGAAGGCTTCCAGGCAGCTAGGACAAGGGTCTTAAAGCCCACACCCATAGCGACACACTTCCTCCAACAAGACCATACCTACTACAACACGCCATGTCTCCTAATAGTGCCACTCCCTGGGCCGAGCATATTTAAACCACCACATATGGTTTTTAACCTTTTGCCTGGTCCACTATTTCCTCTATCATATGATTTCTGGTAGTAGACCACCTGCCCTACACACAGAAACTGCTGCTGTGAATGTTAGCAATGTGGAATCAGATTCTAAGGCTGATAGATCGAGTCAATACTGCACCATGAAGATGTAACTCACCACAAAAGGTCTTTGAGGAGCAGAAACAACAAACTGCTGCTTCCATAATTCATGCGGAGATCAGAAGAGGTGAGGCCTTCCCTAAATACCCACCAAAAGAAACTGATGTCTTCAGACAAAACTTAGTCTCTCTCCCTGTCTCAACTCTTTTCTCCCTCCCTCTTATAATCCCCCTTCCCCATTGGGGTAACCTGTTGTTCACAGTGTGTGAAGGTGTGTGTCTGTATTTTCAGTGGTTAATTCTGTTCTGGTATTCTCATTTCTGTGCCCTTTCTCAGGCCTTTATTTGAAAATAGTTGCTCTTCCACACCTGCTTGGATACCTGGAAGGTCAGAGAGGCCTCTTGCCGAGAGGCAATCTCGAATTGTATGAGAGACTGCCCTGCTACTGTTTGGTTGTAATAAAGATCTAAGGGCCAATAGCGAGCAGGAAATGGAGGGCAGAACTTTTGGGCTAAGAGGCATGCTGGGAGAAGAAAGAAGTGGTAGATTCCTATAGTGGACAGAGAGGGAACAGACACAGACCTCAATAGAGTGGAGAAAGGTACAGATCTAGCCACATGCCAGGTCGTATAGGCTAGATGGTTAGGTTAAGTTTAGAGTAGATGGGAGACTTCCCAAGCAAAAGGTCTAAGCTTTAAACTTTATTAGTCTTCTCCCTGTCATTTATACCACTGGCCATTCCAAGAAACATGTCATACCCTCACCCATCTCTCTATCTTCCTTTCTGTGTCTGTGTTGGGTATGCATTCTTGAGGGTTCATGTGTGTGGATGCACAGGACAAGTATATGAAGGACAGATCACTCTTCTGTGTCGTTCCTCAGATACTGTTCACCTCATCTTTTGAGATGGTATCTGCTACTGGGACCTGAGACTCCCCAGTTTAAGTAAGTAAGGTTGGATGACTACTGTACTGGATAGCTTTGTGTCAACTTGACACAGCTGTAGTTATCACAGAAAAAGGAGCTTCAGTTGGGGAAGTGCCTCCATGAGATCCAGCTGTAAGGCATTTTCTCAATTAGTGATCAAGCGGGGAGGGCCCCTTGTGGGTGGTGCCATCCCTGGGCTGG